>NC_137460.1:121160882-121505998 GCF_964235325.1 Thermobia domestica | reverse complement strand
GGAACAAATGCATGCAATATTAGGTTTTTAATGTATGACATTACACCTATTTAGATGAGACTCTCTCTCTCTCTCTAAAAGAAGTCCCATGGAAAAGGCCAAGTAAACTTTTGATTTCTTTTAACCTCTAGAATAAGTTCCTCAAGGGAAAGGGTGCGATTTTAAAAACAATTGATATACTATCTTCTTTCTGGCGCCCCCTCCAACCACGCGCCCGGGGCACGTGCCCCCTCTGCCCCCCCCTAGTTGCGGCCCTGCCAACAATAAAAAGTTTTGTACCTGTCCCAAAATGTCCCAAATTCCACATTCTAATGCTAAACACTAAGGTCAAGTTGAAGTTCCACATAGCCCGATTTTTTTCAAAATTGTCTCATTAGATAAAGAAAGTTTTGTACTGTTTTGTACCAACCATAAAAGGTTTTGTACCTGTCCCACAATGTCCAGAATTCCACATTCTAATGCTGAACACTAAGGTCAAGTTGGAGTTCCACAGAGCCCGGTTTCTTTCAAAATTGTCTCATTAGATAAAGAAAGTTTTGTACTGTTTTGTACCATCAATAAAAAGTTTTGTATTTGTCCCAAAATGTCCCAAATTCCACATTCTAATGCTGAACACTAAGATCAAGTTGGAGTTCCACATAGCCCGATTTCTTTCAAAATCGTCTCATTAGATAGAGAATGTTTTGTACTGTTTTGTACCAACCATAAAAAGTTTTGTACCTGTCCCTAAATGTCCAAAATTCCAGCTTCTAATGCTGAACACTAAGGTCAAGTTAGAGTTCCACACAGCCCGATTTCTTTCAAAATTGTCACATTAGATAAATAAAGTTCTGTACTGTTTTGTACCAACAATAAAAAGTTTTGTACCTGTCCCAAAATGTCCCAAATTGCAGATTCTAATGCTGAACATTAAGGTCAAGTTGGAGTTCCACATAGCCCGATTTCTTTCAAAATTGTCTCATTAGATAGAGAAAGTTTTGTACTGTTTTGTACCAACAATAAAAAGTTTTGTACCAGCCCCAAAATGTCACAAATTCAAACTTCTAATTTGAGAAACATAAACAAATCTCAGTCCCATTAACACATATATCAATGATAATGATCCCATTTGATAAAGAAAGTTTTGTACTGTTTTGTACCAACAATAAAAAGTTTTGTACCTGTCCCAAAATGTCCCAAATTCCACATTCTAATGCTGAACACTAAGGTGAAGTTGGAGTTCCACATCTAATGAGACCATTATCATTGATATATGTGTTTATGGGACTGAGATTTGTTTATGTGTCTCAAATTAGAAGTTTGAAATTGGGACATTTTGTGACTTGTACAAAACATTTTATTGTTGGTACAAAACAGTAATAAACTTTCCTTATCTAATGAGACCATTATCATGGATATATGTGTTAATGGAACTAAGATTTCTTTATGTGTCTCAGATTAGAAGTTTGAATTTGGGACATTTTCGGACTGGTACAAAACTTTTCATTGTTGGTACAAAACAGTGCAAAACCTTCTTTGTCTAATGAGACAATTTTGAAAGAAATCGGGCTATGTGGAACTCCAACTTGACCTTAGTTTTCAGCATTAGAATATGGAATTTGAGACATCTAGGACAGGTACAAAACTTTTTATTTCTGGTACAAAACAGTTCAAAACGTTCTTTATCTAATGAGACCATTATCATTGGTATATGTGTTAATGGGACTGAGATTTGTTTGTGTCTCAAGTTCAAACTTCTAATTTGGGACATTTTGGGACTGGTACAAAACTTTTTATTGTTGGTACAATAAATCTAATGAGACAATTTTTTATCTAATGAGATAATTTTGAAAGAAATCGGGCAATGTAGAACTCCAACTTGACCTTAGTGTTCAGCATTAGAATGTGCAATTTGGGACATTTTGGGACAGGTACAAAACTTTTTATTGTTGGTACAAAACAATACAAAACTTTATCTAATGAGACAATTTTGAAATAAATCGGGCTATGTGGAACTCCAACTTAACCTTAGTGTTCCGCATTAGAATGTGGAATTTAGGTCATTTGGGGACAGGTACAAAACTTTTTATTGTCGGTACAAAACAGTACAAAACTTTCTTTATCTAATGGGACCATTATCATTTATATATGTGTTTATGGGACTGAGATTTGTTTATGTGTCCCAAATTCAAACTTCTAATTTGAGACATTTTGGGACTGATACAAAACTTTTTATTGTTGGTACAACACAGTACAAAACTTTCTTTATCTAATGAGACAATTTTGAAAGAAATCGGGCTATGTGGAACTCCAACTTGACCTTAGTGTTCCGCATTAGAATGTGGAATTTGGGATATTTTGGGACAGGTACAAAACTTTTTATTGTTGGTACAAAACAGTACAAAACTTTCTTTATCTAATGAGACCATTATCATTGATATATGTGTTAATGGGACTGAGATTTGTGTTTGTCCCAAATTCAAACTTCGAATTTGAGACATTTTGGGACAGGTACAAAACTTTTTATTGTTGGTACAAAACAGTACAAAACTTTCTTTATCAATGAGACATTTTTGAAAGAAATCGGGCTATGTGGAACTCCAACTTAACCTTAGTGTTCCGCATTAGAATGTGGAATTTGGGACATTTGGGGACTGGTACAAAACTTTTTATTGTTGGTACAAAACAGTACAAAACTTTCTTTATCTAATGGGACCATCATCATTTATATATGTGTTTATGGGACTGAGATTTGTTTATGTGTCCCAAATTCAAACTTCCAATTTGGGACATTTTGGGACAGGTACAAAACTTTTTATTGTTGGTACAAAACAGTACAAAACTTTCTTTATCTAATGAGACATTTTTGAAAGAAATCGGGCTATGTGGAACTCCAACTTGATCTTAGTGTTCATCATTAGAATCTGGAATTTGGGACATTTTGGGACAGGTACAAAACTTTCTATTGTTGGTACAAAACAGTACAAAACTTCCTTTATCTAATGAGACCGTTATCATTGATATATATGTTTATGGGACTGCAACTCAAACTTCTAATTTGGGACATTTTGGGACTGGTACAAAACTTTTTATTGTTGGTACAATAAATCTAATGAGACAATTTTTTATCTAATGAGATAATTTTGAAAGAAATCGGGCTATGTGGAACTCCAACTTGACCTTAGTGTTCAGCATTAGAATGTGCAATTTGGGACATTTTGGGACAGGTACAAAACTTTTTATTGTTGGTACAAAACAATACAAAACTTTCTTTATCTAATGAGAGAATTTTGAAAGAAATCGGGCTATGTGGAACTCCAACTTAACCTTAGTGTTCCGCATTAGAATGTGGAATTTGGGACATTTGGGGACAGGTACAAAACTTTTTATTGTTGGTACAAAACAGTACAAAGCTTTCTTTATCTAATGGGACCATCATCATTTATATATGTGTTTATGGGACTGAGATTTTTTGTGTGTCCCAAATTCAATCTTCTAATTTGGGACATTTTGGACAGGTACAAAACTTTTTATTGTTGGTACAAAACAGTACAAAACTTTCTTTATCTAATGAGACAATTTTGAAAGAAATCGGGCTATGTGGAACTCCAGCTTGACCTTAGTGTTTCGCATTAGAATGTGGAATTTGGGACATTTTGGGAGACGTACAAAACTTTTTATTGTTGGTACAAAACAGTACAAAACTTTCTTTATCTAATGAGACCATTATCATTGATATGTGTGTTATTGGGGCTGAGATTAATTTATGTGTCTCAAATTAGAAGTTTGAATTTGGGACATTTTGGGACAGGTACAAAACTTTTTATTGTTGGTACAAAACAGTACAAAACTTTCTTTATGTAATGAGAGCATTTTGATGCAAATCAGAGAATGTAGAACTCAGCGGTCAAGTTGGAGTTCCACACTAAAATCTAAAATTTGGGACATTTTGGGACTGGTACAAAACTTTTTATTGTTGGTACAAAACAGTACAAAACTAGTACAAAACTCTGGTATAAATAATTTTTGTAAATGGGGATGTGGAACTCCATCTTGACCGACCTTTCATATTTAATGAACTTTCTACTTAATTCATTGTAAACAGATGTGCTTTGCTCGAATAATTTTTTTCTATCATTTGTGTGCGCCTTACAGGTACATATATACAGAAAGGGAAAGTAAAAGATGCCACCAAAAAGTACAGAAAGTGCTTAAGTTTAAAAAGTAAACATAACAATATAGTATGGAGTTTTTGCATACTATTCATTGTTGGCGGAAAAATTTCTTCTTTTACTTTTTTTCTTTTCTCCACATCAAGGGATTACACCGAAAAGTTTACAGAAATGAAAATAAGCTTTTCATTGTTGCATTGTTGTTCTCAATGATTTTGCATTGTAAATATTGGTTTTAAAAAATATTAACACAGTATGTTAAACTTTCAGTTAAAGAGAATTTTCCAAAAATTGTGCTATATATTTTAAATAATGCTTTATGCTTTATTTTCTAAAATTATGCTTTTAAAACTAGTTTCTTCTGGACCCTTAGACAATCATAATCATGTTCAAGGTACCAACCATATGTGTAAATTGCTGTTATGCTTTATATGCTTTTTATGCTTTTGGGTTGCTCTATTAATTGTGTTTGGGAGGATTTTGAGTTCTCACTTTAATGTTTGCAGATCATTCCATAATGCTGGGTTATAGGCTCGACAATGTTGTAATTTAAAAAAGTTTTTACTTTTTGGATGTAGAGTGGTGATTGATCTGATGATTTTGCAACATGATACAAAGCGGTTTTCCATATCAGAGATTGTCTATCAATAGTAGGGAGAAAAATGTCTCTTGATAGATATATTATCTTTAGAAAATTCGTTTTTTGCATCCAGTGAAGGAAAAGATTCATCCAAAATGAATTTGTGATATTTCGATGGCGGATGTCTAGTTCGTTTCCACGAGGAACCCCTATATCCTATTTGTTTCCGGCTCTGGGATTCGAGACCATTTTCTTTGCACATCTCCAAACATTCTTGATAAATTTGTTCGAATATTGTTCGTTGAGAGTCATATTTACCAGACCTCATTTTGGACAGCATTTGAACTAGTGTATCTACAAGGATCAAACCTTCTGACATGTCTGCATCTAGTCTTAAGATAAGGCGAAACTCAAAGTTATAGCATGGCACCAGTAATCTTAATTTTAGCAGCCCGAAAACATTCCCTCGTGTACAGATCACACTAATTTTCCGGATGGAATGATGGAGGTAAATAAATATCAGAAGTTTCAGATTTGTTTTAATACCGCATGATAATATAATGTGTTGAAAACAGATTTTATGAAAAAAAAAGGAATAAATGGATATGATAATTTGTGAAAAAAAGTGATAGTGCTTAAGTGAATTATAAGAAAAAGCCTTGAAAAGTAATCAAGAGGAACCATTAATATGTTTTTCCTTTGTTATAATAACTTGTCCTAAGGAACAACGGTGATAGAAACTAATGAGACTTTATAATTGCAAAAAAAAAAAAAAAAAAAAAAAAATCATAAAGCACTTAATTTGAAATTAAAGATTGATAACATTTGGTAATATAATGGGGATTCAGGCTGGCGGAGGGGGAGAGTGAAAACGGAGGCAACAAAGACGTTCTTTTTTTTTTAGCCATGTGCAAAGAGATTAACCTTGGACTTCGGATGTGAGGTTACCATATACTCATGTGAGTTTCAATTGCTACCACTTGTAAAAGTTAGCTAAGAAAGACAGTTTGAGCATAGTTTTAGTTTCCTAGCGTAATTAGTTTTTGTGACAAGTAACTCGTATATGCAAATAGCATCTTTAATATCATCTTGTCTGTTAGAATTGTCTTTGTGTAAATAAAATTGTAATTAAGCATTTCGAGGTAAAACAGGTTCTTTTACTTAACTTCTACAAAGAAAAGATTAGAACTTACCTCTTATGCACAGATACGACAGCGTGGGATACTGTCGGTCAGTAAATAATATAATCTGAAGTCATCTACCATACGTAACTAAATATAATTGATTAATCATTTTTATTAGTCAATAAATAGTTGTTTGGTAGATAAACTCATAATAATAATAATAATAATATTAATAATAATAATACCAAGTTATTTAATGGATGCTATGCATTTGTTCTATGTCGCCATAATCAATGGAAATCAATTACTTAGTGTACGAAGACTTTTTTCGTCCAACACAAGTGTAATGTTTTACTGCAGTGCATGTTATTTGTAAGTATGCATATCATATTTTAGTATGACTTTCAACATTGAAGCGAATGAGAATGCCGACTGATTTTCTATTTTTCTGGTTGTTTGTCAAAAACAAAGGAGATAACTAGATAATGGACAGAGGTTAAAATGAATGTCCAGGTGGCGAGGTCAATGCAAGCATTCCACAGATTTCCGTGAATTAGATCTTCCCGTACTACAAACTAAAAGGAGTGGAGCTATTTTATTCGGAACGCAACGGTATTCTGCAGTTCGTAACTTTGTTGCCGAGAGATGTTTTGGAAGTAGTTTCACTTGTAGCCACTGGCAACTCAGCGTTTGTCGACCTATTATAGCATCATCTGTGTGGGGGGCACTAGGGGGCCAAGAATTTGAGCAAGGGGACCTGCCCCCCTTGGCTCCGTCACTGATGGTGTCCATGGTTCGATCCCAGCTTGTGCTAAGTGGGCTTTGTGGTGGAAAAACGCCGTGTAGTGAGTTTTCTCGGGGTTCTCCTGTTTCCTCCCACTTTCTTCATTCCACCATTTCATTCATTTCTCATGGTCACCATATCCCTTAGCCTCGGTGCAAAATCGAGGGACCTTAAACTGAATATTTCATTTTATTTCACCAAGCCCAAGGACACCGATACAAGAACAAGATAAAGATTGGATATGCAAAACGAAGTGCATAGTAACCTTGCTTTTGGCCTTGTTTTGGTGATCACCAAGTAGCAATGAGCGTATTTTCTTGCTTTCCGTATAGTATGAAAGACCATAATCAAAATCACACTTGATCTTCATTTGTACCGATGAGGCGAGCATTCTTGGCTCTTGTATAGCATGAAAGATAACCAAGACTACGAAATGCAGGACCAAGACTTGACTTCAAGACAAAGGATAAGACGCAGTATTGATGACCAAGACCCAGGGAGCGAATTGTTTGAATTTCATTTGTTGGGCTGAAAGTGATGAAATAAAATTAGTACTTTATAATTAATTATCATACTGTATTTTTAAATTTTAAATTACAAAATTCATATTGTGTATCTTCTTACGTGCAACTATATATACTGTAAAATACGTTTTAATTACCGAGAAAGAAAAATCAAAGTGGCACGGGTCCCGGAATCATAGGAACCTATTTTGGAATGAAACTTGAAGGGTTGAAAAAAATCACAGTTGTTCTCCCGTTTCCTCAACCCTTATCATTGTAGTTAAACGATTTCCTTTTGTCTCTGCCAAGATACTCTTGCTACTGCCTTCCGAGAAGACCCCCTGCCGTCCGAGCAGGTGAGAACACTGACCTTGAAGAAAATTTTCGTCACATAGAACTAAAGCAAGAAAAAAAATTCTCCCACGTCGGACATTGGTATCAGTTATAAAAAGAAATAACTAAACCTCAAAAGTGCCAAATATTCATTAAGATGCATATACAAATCCCCCGTTTGATCTAGCTAGTGGTTAACGTGTAAGACTTCGGTACACATGGTCCGCGTTTAATTCCCAATGTGGGTGCATTTTGGCGTTCACCCAGTGTCGCGACCTAGTGCTCTCAAACGGGTCGGGTCAAGTCGGGTCAGCTCGGGTCGGGTTGTCGGGTCAGGCTACTGGGTCGGGTTGTCCGGTCGGGCCAGCTCGGGTCGAGTTATTCGGTTCGGGTTGTCGGGTCGGGTCAATCGGGTCAGCTCAGGTCGCGTTGTCGGGTCAGGTCAACCGGGTCAGCTCGGGTCGGGTTATCGGGTCAGGTCAATCAGATCGGATCACGGGTCGGGTCATCGGGTCGGGTCAGTCAATTCAGATCACGGGTCGGGTCGGGTCGGTCTTCAACCCGACCCGTTGAGAGCATTAATCTTAAGGAAGTACTACCCATTTATTTCATAAGTTGAGTGTGCATGAAGTTTATCACATTTTATTTATTGTAACTGACTTATTACAGTCGGAAAGGATTGAATTTAATCTTTAGTTTAAATTTAATTAATATCATATAATAAGATTCACGAAATCGCAAAGGAGATACGGATATTTACAATAACCATATTAGAAACTAGCTTTGAAGTCATAATATTTATGTGTTAATGTGTCATTATCTGCAGACACGGGAGTTGGAACACTGAAGCGGATGCCAACGGATAAACATACATGGATGGATATCAAAGAATTGGTAAGGCGAAGGATCTGGAACGAAATGGGAGAACTACTAATAGATTAATAAAAATAAAAATAAAAATAAAAATAAAAATAATATAAAAATAAAAATAAAAATAATAAAATAAAAATAAAAATAAAATAAAACAAAATAAAAAAAGCACATAAATTCACCACACACTGACATGTTCTGGGATCATGGGGAAAGAGGGAGTCCAAGATATGAAAGCTAAATGTTCCACATATTGAATAGGCCTAGTTGTAGAAATATATTAGATTTGATGGTTAACAATATATATATATATATATATATATATATATATATATATATATATATATATATATATATATATATATATATATATATATATATATATATATATATATATATTTATTAAATTAGGCTTGCCAGACGTCCCAGTTTTTGTGAGTCTTCCCAACGTTCCCACCGGTTTCGTGTTTAGTCCAGATCAGACGAAGAAATTTAGTTTCCAGTTGTAAAGTTATTTAACGACTTCTAGTGTTTTTTCCATAGAGGAATTTAGTAGAAGAGTCAACAATCAGAGGACTAATGCTCTGCAAAATGAACTTTGCAATGACTTTCAACAACTTCTTTGATAAAATGAACAATAAGCGCTTTTTAAGAAAGGTCTATTCAAGTGAAAAGTATGTCTATATCGTCGGTTGGCTGACATAACGACGTATCTAATTTTTTACGTAAATTTAGGTATTGGTCTCTGAGTATATATATAGGTACTCTACAACACCTGATGAAGCGGTGTAACTCAAAACGCAAAAACACAGGAGTTACAGCACTTTAAAGTTCTGATGTATCTCCAATTTGAGCAATGTTCCGCCAGATGTAACGCCCTATCTCAAGTTACGTCTCTTTGTCAGACAGAGAAAATTTAAATTAAGTTTCAATATAGGCTTGTCTCATAGATTGCTGCAGTAAAAGAAAGGAATACATCAATCGTAGCGCTTCAAGTCTAGTAACAATAGTACCGGTACAAAAAGAAATGCTTTATTTTCTCTTTGTCGGGAATAAAAAAAAATATTAATCATAGCATAGCGGTGGTAACATAAAGGAATGTATCAATTGTGTCGCTTGAGGACTAACAATTGTTCTCATTTACAAAAGGGAGCTTTATTTTTTTACTACATTTTTTTCTTTCTGTTTTCAACTTTGAGTAAACATGTATCCTATCACATTGAACTTCATTTTACGGTTGCTGTTTGCATCGTTAAGATAGATGTCTTGGTGAAGTGGGAAGACGGCAGTGAAAACGTCGTTAGTTATGAGGAACTTCGACCAATAGCAAGAGAAAGGTCACACAAGTTGGGTCAGGAGTTAAATTTTACTCGCCATAGCTTAGAAAATGGTACAAAGGGGCAGTTATTGAAACAACATGTGAATATGTATCATCTGATGAAGATGTACCTCTTTCTGTGATTGCAAACAAGTTGGAGCGTCGACGGTGCGAAGCTGAGGACACGTCTACCAGCGGTAGTTTCTCTGATGAGTCAATAAGTGATCCTGATAATCCTGATTACAATCCTGCATCACGTAACCGTAACGTCTGCGAAAGTAGCAACTGCAAGGACGAGGTATTATCAAGTTGCACCCGTTGCGAAATATTACTTTGCTGGGATCATTTCATTAATGATACAAACTGTAAACATCATACTACCAAGCATCGTGTGTTATTTAAAAAAAGGAAGTAAATTTGGCAATGCAAACAAAAGTTTTTCAAATGCAAACACCGTTCCAGATACAACAGCTTCACCTGAACAGTTTCAAATAGACGGTTCTCCGAAAGAAAACACGATCGCGGCTATTGTTCGAGGTTTGAAGAAGGAACGAAGCCAAAAGCTATGGAACGAAGGGCACGAATATGTCAGTTCGACTACAGGAAAAGCTGTTCCACAAAGAAGAGTACTAAGACCTTCATGCTCAGGTTGTACATCCAAAGGAAGAAAATTTTATTTGTTAGAAGATAACTTTTAGACACCAGACACAAGAAACCAGAAAAAAATATTTCGAATGCATATTACAACACCAGAAATCTGCAAGCTCAAAGAGAATACATAACCCGACATGTAGAAATTGTCGAAACTCTGCAAAGAACTACAAAGAATAAAGGATCTCGACGTACAAAAAACACCTTTTACTATCTTTCAGTAAAAGGTGAAAGAATAAAAGTTTGCAGAAATATGTTTCTGAACACACTCGGTATAAGTGAGCGCACGACATTTTGGAAGGCGACAAGAGGGGAAGAAGATACAAACATTTGAAAGAAGAGGACAAGAAGAAACGGAACGCAATAAAGAATCACATAAATGGATTTCCGAGAGTGGAGTCCCATTATTGCAGAAAGGATTCATCCAAGGAGTATCTGCATTCTGACCTAACGATTCACAAGATGTGGGAAATGTACAACAGCGACGAAACAGTTCCTAGAGTGTTACTGCGTACGTACACAAGAATTTGGAAGGAAAAATGAACCTTGCACTTCGGAGTCCTAAAAAGGACCAATGCGGTCTTTATAAGACCTATTTTGAAAGTACTGTGGAGGAAAAGGAAGGCCTTCAGAATATTTTTAACATGCACATGGCGGAGAAAACTGAAGTAAGAAAATTCAAAGAAAAAACTAAGAAAAGTGATTCCAGTTAGCTGCTGTCTCTGATTTACAACAAGTAATTTCACTACCAATTTCTGATCATTCATCTTTGTTCTACAAGCGACGTCTGTCATATTGCAATTTAACAATTTATAATTTACGTACAAAAGAATGTCATTGCTTTTTATGGCACGAGAGAATCAGTGGGCGTGGAGCATGCGAGATAGCGACTTGTCTTTATCGCTATCTCATTATTCTTGATCAACAGAAGGAAAGCACAGTTCACTTCTACTCCGACAGTTGCATTGGTCAAAATAGGAATAGAATAGTGATTGCTGTACTATTGTATGCAATCTTAAAATCTACAATTTTGTCTGAGATTGTTTTGCGATTTTTTGAACCACACCATGGATAGAACGAGGATGGTCTGCACATGGTGCTATAGAGCAAGTAATAAAACTAACTGGGGAAGTGTTCGTTCCTGCCCAACTAGTACCAATCATAGACTTTGCACGACGCCCTACATTGTTCACACATCAGAAACTGAAGACTTTCTGGATTTCAGAGCAATAGCTGAAGAAATGCGTCTTTTCAGTATTAAAAAGACAGATGATGATACAAAGCTCACATGGAAGGACATCCGTGAACTAAGATGTGTTAGAAGTTCGCTTAATATAATTTATTTGAAAACAAGTCATTTGCAAGAAGATTACATGCAAATCTCTCTGAAACATTTGACATTCAGCATTTAGCTTCAAGAGAGCTGCAACCATGTAACCCCACACCAGTAAGAATTTCAAAGGAAAAATACGATGACCTACGTTCATTATGTTCAAGACCTTTTCCTGTAATCAGAAATGCTGAGTACAAGCAATTTTATGTTAATCTTCATCATTAATACAAACGTGTTTCAATAATGATTCTAATGTTTATATTAAAATAGTATTATTTGTGACTCTATGCACTCCCGTAGTTCCAAACAATATTTCATTGTAATGGCATCTCCTATGTTTTCAAATCTGATATGTTTACATTATATAATAGTCATATTTTATTTTTGTAATGAATAATTAAATGCAATGTTTATTTTGAGTACAGAATAAAAATAAAGTGTATGACTGTACAAAATGAAACAATGTGATTATAATAGAGGTTATCCATTAAATCCAAAATGGAAACAAAGCATTTCTTTCTTTATATTAATATTTATAATGTATATATTTTCTCTTACTATTAAAGTCTCTTATTAAAGTTTCTCGTGAACTTTCCTAAACAAAATACATGCACATTTGATTTTCAGATTATATGCTTGTACGTATCTCATATTTATCGAATTTAAATGTAATAATTACAGGCAGACATACTGACGTATCTCTGAAAATTACGGAAATCCAAATGTAGCTGGAAGAATGAAAAACATGACAGATACATTGCCCATCATTATTTATTCTTGGCACCAGATATCATTTTTCTTAATTAAGATCTATTCAAATTAAAGCTTCTCAACGAGAGCTCAAAAACTACTTTTTGCTCTCCTGTAAAATTGACAAAACTGAGATACATCGTTATGTCGGCCAACCGACGATATATATTGAATATATTTATATTGAATAGTATTGAATTGAATATATTTCAGTAAAAACAAGTGTTGTGAGAAATTGAACAGCTTGAGAAATTAGAACATCAAATTTGACTACTGAGCAGCCAATTTTGATACTGAAATACCTCAAACTGATTTCAGCATTATTACTATTATTATTATTATTATTATTATTATTATTATTATTATTATTATTATTATTATTATTATTTGGTACTACAAATTAAAATACTGTCTTTGTGCATACTAATATTTATGGAGTGTAGATTTGATTGAAATATGAATGGTGTTTAAGAATAAATCCTATATTATTATAATTCGGAAAACATGCACTATGAACTCCCACTGTGCATGTACCTTGTCAAGTTGAAAATTTATCGCAATAATTTTTGATAAAATATTGGTATTAAGAATGTCCTGGTTTGGAGATTCAGAAATCTGGCAAGTCTACATTAAAGTTACATTCGAGGATATTCTAACTGACTTTATGCTGTGAATTTCCCAACTCTATATAATTTTACAAAGCATTACGAAAATTATCAAACTACCGTGTTTACCTCTTGAAAACTGAGATGAAATGTTTAAACGCTGTAATCATGTGCTTTTATCCTAACGGAAAAATCAGACGAGGTGCCTTGCAGACCCTTGCTGTTTCTAGGTTAGCAAACCTGTATCAGTATTTGATTGCGGGAGCTAACAGTTCTTGGTGTTCTTTCATCACCCCATTCTCATTTAGTAAAGGTTTTAAACTCTATTTGAACTGCTCCTTCATGAGAAATTAGGATGTTGTATATCAAAGGTGTATGTTAATAATAATAATAATAATATTCTAATGCGAATACTTTTGTAACCAAGAAAAGACGAAAGAAGCAAAAACAATACTATTCTACGTCTCTTATGAATTGGCAGTAATATTTTGCTGCTTAGTGAATTACTATTTCCTCGATGTCAACGATCATTATACAGTATCTATTATATTAATTGTAACGATCCCAGTGAGGACAATCGATCGAAAAGTGTAAAAGCTTTTTCAAGCAAGCTATCTTGAGTAAGGTTTTCCTCATTTTTCCGGGAAGCCGCTTTCTTCCTTCCTTTTTTTCCTGATAGAGTGATGCCGAGGGACGTCATCTCTCATATTTGAAGGCTAACTTGGCCATAGATGCCGAAAGCCCAGAAACCTAATTCCTAATCCCAATTGTAATGACTAGTTTTCTATTGCTGAAACAATTTTCTGTCTCTTTGAGTGATTGTGTACATGTAAAGTATCCTTATAGCTGACATGTTCTCATACATTCGTAGCTATAGCGGAAAGTCGGGTAAAACCGGGTAGGTGGATAAAACCGTAAAATGGGTTTTCTGGCTATATTAGTGCCACTATCTGTCGGCCAACGCATGGAATTAGTTGCAAACAGCCGCCATGTTATTCTTAGTTTAAGAGAAAGCTGAGTAAAAAGTGGTTCCTTTGTTGTTGGCAATGTGTTGAAGGATTTATGTAGAAAAGTTTTGATTTGTGTCCCATCGATAATATGCTGCTGTTCCTAACCTCTGAAAGATTGACTTATGTAAGTATACAACATATAATAATAACTCTTCGTGCTGTTATTTCATGTCTTGAATCAGAATTTTTGTGTTCTTTGAGAGATTCTAGGCCTGTAGTTCTGAATAATGGCGTAGTAGGATAAAACCGGGACATCAACAGTCAAACAGAACCGGGTAGTACAGTGTAAATCTGAGAAGGTTAGATATAGTGTCTTAGCTGTAAAGAATGGGAACACAAAGCTTGTAGCAATGAGGACGAATATGATGAAACTTTTATTTGTGATTTTTGTTCTTGGATTTGACAAAATAGTGACCTAAATTTATTTTTCTATGTTATTGGTCTAATATAGTCTAACCTTCTATATTTTGCGTACTTTTTAAGCTTACATATTTTTTTTAGTTGTATTGATTCTTACTGTACTGGTTCTTGGAGTAATTACATATTTTTCTTGTAAAAAAGGTTTTTTATAATTATTTTATATGTGCCCGCTTTTGTTCGACCTGGTCGGAAAAAGCCGGCTTTTTGCACATCCTTTAAAAATTGTTTTTGCTCTCGAAATTTACCAGCTTTTTCCACTGAAATAAGCATTTTTGTGTCAATAACAAATCTATTTAGCATTTCAAACTAATTCAAGCTATATTACTATCCACATAGATGCTGAGAAACAAGCAAAAACATTTTGGGTCCCGGTTTTGTCCGACTTTCCTCTATATACAGTTAACCCAGTTTATGCTGACCACCATTGGTCCATTGAAAGGTATCCAACAAAGACGGCGGGTTAACTTGCAGAAAATAAATGTATTTTGAAGGAAAATGTATTATAGATAGCAATATAATCACTTCTAATTCAGTAACAAATTAGTATCTACATATTAGTTCTTATTTTATATTAGTAAACATTATTTTGCAATATACTGAGTAAAAGTATCGTATACAATAAACATTTGTATTAGCAGCGGTGACCACCCTAAATTTACCACTTTCCTCCACACATTTATCTTCTTTCCCAAATTCACCTTTCTGGTCTGAAAATGTACCATTCTTCTCCAAAATTTACCATTATACAGTTTGATTGCATCATTTTCAATGAAGAATCATGCTCCTTCCAAATATTTTCATATGTGCAACCTGCGTCCTAAAACCCATGTGTGGACGCAATTTCAACATATTACCTACCTACAAAACGCTACGACACATTATTTATTCTTTTATCTCTCCCCGTCAGTGATTATTTCCGGTCGTGGCCCCGGGGGTGGGAAAAGGGGGCTACTTCCGATTATGCTTATCAATATTTTCACTACTTTCACTCTTATGTATTTAACTTCCTCCCCCAGAGAGACATCTTTTGAAACTTGTTTCGGTAGATACAGGTAAGATCGTCAGTTATAAGAAGTAATCAAAACATCTAGACAGTCACACACCTCTCTAAGGTGCGAAACACGAAAATGACTCTGTTGAAAAATATAGGGGGCTACAGTGCTAACCTATTAACTGTAGACGAAATTAGTAAGATAAATTTTTCGAAAGAAAAAAGAGTTTCAGGAAAAGAGTACATACTACACAAAAAGAAAAAGAGCAAAAGTTTTGAAATAATATTGTAATATCCTATGTGATGTTGTAAACAAACAATTCCACGCATTAGTGTTTAGAAACACCACCACGTGGTTCAGCAAGAGGATCTCCCACCAGATGGATCTACAGTTACATGCAGACGACGGCTTCTAGTCCCTACCACGGAGCAGAAGACGACATCGGAGCAGCAGCGCCACCGCCACCCAAGGAACCCTATAAATTGGATGGACGAAGACAACTCGATACCAGTTTTCTGGTGACCCTCCTCTAGTCTGCTACGGGACTTTTGGAGTAACCTAACCTCAGGCCTCTAGTCTGCTGAAAAAGAATCATTCGTTTAGCAGTTTAAACAGTGTTGCTAATTTGGGGGAAAAGTCGCTAAATCTGGGGGTTTCGATTGTCAGAATATCGACTAAACATAACATATATGAGATTAGAGACTTTTTGGTGAGTTTTAAATGATGATTTGGCGACTTATTTACAAATCTAGCGATTTTTGTGATGTGAACAAATCAAGCACTATTAGTTGAAAAGAGAGCGTCAATGAGTTTGGTTAATATACAGCCAATATAGCGTGTGATATCTCCAGAATCCCGCTTTGTTTTCTGATAGGCTACGTCTTATCATCTAACGGAAAACAATTTTAACCTTCCATGTCATTTAGCTAGTAGAGCTTCCATTGAAAGGCAGAAATAATACAGCATTACTTCTAAAAGCTCGAGTAAACGGAGAATGGGTGTAAGTTTTTTTCTCTGTAAAGGTTTAAATTTCATGTGGTTTTTCCTAGAGAGCTTTCCTGAACGCGGAATTGAACCTCCGGGTTCTATATGGCATGGAGTTGATTTTGAGTTTAACGTCTCGTTCAGCAGCGAGGCTATGTGATACGTGGACCTACTAACATGGAATCCGAACCACGTGAGTTCCCGCCGGGAATCGAAGACGGGTCTCCCGCGCCAAAGGCGGGTACACTAACCGCTTTGCATGGAGTTATATATATATATATATATATATATATATATATATATATATATATATATATATATATATATATATATATATATATATATATATATATAATATCCCATGTGATGCTGTAAACAAACAATTCCACATGTCAGTGTTCACAAACACCACCACGTGGTTCGGCAAGAAGACTTCATGCCAGATGGATCTACAAGCACTTGCAGACAACGGCTTCTAGCCCCTCCCACGGAGCAGAAGACGACATCGGGGCAGCAACGCCACCGCCACCCAAGGAACCCTATAAATTGGATGGACAACAGTTTTCTGGTGACCCTTCTCTAGTCCGCTACAGGACTTTAGGAGTAACCTAACCCCAGGCCTCTAGTCTGCTACGGGATCTGCGCCTATCCCATCTCCTGGCTTAGCCTGCTACGGGACTCTGTCTAGGAATCCTAACCTCAGCAGCTTAGCCTGCTTCGGGGTTTTGTTGGCCACTTAACCCGCCTTTGCTTGCTACGGAGCATTGGTTCCTTAATTTCCCTCTGCTTAGCCTGCTACGGGGCTCTGTAGAGATCCTGTCTGCGACCTTATGGTCAAAGACAACGTATAGCTAACCCTGTATATTACAGAAAATATTAGTGTAGTATTTTGTGGAAATACTTTTATAGAGAAGTTTTATAATAAAAATTGGTAGTGGGAGATCGATTTCGGACACTCTTTTTATTAATGCTCTATCTATACCTATATGGGACAAAACTTTACAATATATATATATATATATGAAAGAAAGACCACGAATAATTTTTAGCGACTTTTCGTGTCAACTTTTTGGCAACACTGAGTTTAAACGAGGTAGTACTAATCTACCGAATAATGGTTTATATGTGCGAGGGAGGAATGGAACAAACTATTTGTTGGTACTTCAAATTGTTATTCACATGTTCAATTATGTATTTTAGAATTGTTAAGGCAGTTGGAGGAATGCAAAAGAACATTCATGTATATTATAACGATGTGTAACCGAATATACGTTTTGTTCACCATAGCGTTTTCCGTTTTCATCATTAACCAAATCATATTATGAATTATGATACATAGAAAAAATACTTGTCATTTAGAAAGAATTTCATTCACACTGGCACCAGAACACTAATAAACGAAGAAACTTTGTTCTCTCTCTCTCTCGTTCGCTTCTTTTTGACATTTTCTAACATGAATCCGATGGTCGTCCAAATCCTAAACTGGATTACTAAATATGTTACAACATAGAATACGTATACACTGAGAAAAAAAATTGTAGGTGGCATACTTAAAAACGTAGGTTACATTCGTAATTCCTGTAGTTTCTGGACTTAACGTACAACCGTATATAACATCCTGCAGCAAACGTATAGCTGAAAAAGTATGTATTATACGTACTGTCTGCATAAGTGCAATGACGTCATTCGTGTGACGTCATCTGCAGTAACAAGTATATACGGAGGTGATATCTAGCTTTGTGACGTCAGGGTCGTATGTAGCATGTGGGTTAATAATGACGACATACACTGACTATCAGGACGGAGCATGATTTCAAGAAGTATGCAATATACGTTCTGTACGTATGTTTCTTGCGTTTAACCCCGAGACAGCATCTATATTGTACTTGTGCCCCATACGTACGACTAGATACAGTATACGTATTGTACGTATGTATTATACAGATTTTCCTTATGTCGCACACAGCTTGTCCAGATACAGCATACAGAATATTCGTATGCACCATACAGAGTGCATATATGTAGCTTACAGACTGTCTGCATGCAGCATATAGATTATACGTATGTCGCGTACAGGTTGGCCATATGTAATGTATAGATCGGATGTATATAGCTAATAGGTTGTCCATATGAAATATACAGATTTTACCTGTATCGAATACGTATTGCCTTCTTGTAATGTATGGATCGGACATATGCAGGATCTAGAGTGTACGTATAGTGCACCATTATTAAAGTGCTGCAACATACTGCAAAGTGCATGATACATTCTTACTGTAATGTTGTCAAATATTGTTTTACTCTGTATGAAAACAAAAATAGCTTAAAATATGGTTGATCTCCTTTGTGCCAATAATAATAAAATTAACAATACTACACTTTTCAAATCTTAGTTTGGAGCAGTGAAACTGTCCAAAGAAATGTATTTACCTGCAGGGTGTCCTATAAGTTTGGGCTTCCTGCTAATTCGTTGGAAAGCTACTGCAAAGCCAAGTGTTGAAAAGTGACACAAGCGTTAATTTTAAAATTATGGGCACAAAGGAGGTTAACCATATATTAAACTATTTTCGTTTCCATACAGAGTAAATCAATATTACTGTAAGAATTTATCATATGGTTTGCAGTTAGTTAGTTGCAGCACATCAATAATAATGCAAAATGCACAGCCTTATACAATCCTATATTCAAACTCAAACAAGATTTACGTACAATCATTTATTAAGCTGTTATCATCCATTGCTTGTACGATATAAAGATTAGTTTACCTCATTTCTTTCCTTAATAGTATCTTCTTCTAAAGTGCAGTTGTTACCACAAGAGGCCTGAATAGAATTTTCCAGAAATAACTTCTCTGTACATTTTAATTAACAGGTAAGTTATGTCTTTTCTTTTCTTTTTTTTTTTTTTTTTTAATGTCGCAATAATTAAAAGTGTAGTGTCAGCCGAAAACGTATTCGCTTACAAGATGATTCCTACTCAGTACTCGCTATTAAAAATGCAACACCAAGAAGGAGACTGGGTAGATGCGCCAAAGTTCCCAGGCCGATACCTAATAGTAAGTGCAGAATACTCTTAAACGTTCGCTGTATTCGCTGTGTGACAACGTGGTGACAGCGGAGGCGTTGTGCAGCCATCGACTAAACATATTTATTCTTCCCTGCTATAGACGTTCTGCAAATTTGGACTTTCCTGGATGCATCCTTCTTAGTGCAACATTTTAAGCAACGAGCAATTTAACAGTCTCATACATTGCTTAAAGAAAGAGCAATGATTCTCAGAATTACTCGGAAGATATATATACACAATTTAAAACGGTTATTTCAAACTTTGCAATTCAAAGCACGAAAAGAACTATAGATAAAGGAACACTGATTTTAGCCAAATAGTAATTAGTAAACTCAATCACACTCAGTACCATTAGTTGCTTGGTGTTATCCGTAAGTCAGAGATCACGGTATCTCATTTCGTGTAGATTTTTGCATTTGTTTAACGCTAAAAATGTATTTTATCGCTAATTGAACCCAGTACCATATATATACCGACAGGACGTACCTTAGTCACAAGGTGACATGAGTGAAACACTAAACTATTCGATTGACACCTGCGGCCTTGTCAACACTAGAGAAAGTTACAAAGTGATTAAGTAAATACGGAACATAGTTCATAGAAAGTATAGCGATGTATGAAGTCTCCGTTTCATACGACTTGGATAAAGGATACATCTGAAATAGCAACAAAGAAATATATAATGATTTCTCTGGATAATTTGGATTAGTCCAGAATTCGAACACACACACAACACGAACACACACAAGTCCAACTTTTTTTTTTTAAACTTCTTTCTTCGGATTCCCAATAAAGTTGACTACTGAAAAGCTGAGTTATAGATTCTGTATTAAAACAACACCTTCGCTAGACATGTTCAGTATACACATTGTCTTACATACAGAACAATACATTAGTTATTAATGCATGTCTGAAATAATAGTGCTTCGTATAGAATTTTACTTCATCCAATCGCAATAGCACAAAGATAAAAAATATTGCGAGGGATAATGTTCTTATTACAGAGAAAAAGAATTAAAATGACTTAACATTAACAATCATTTTCTTTAAACATAGATAATATTTTATTATAATTTATGGAAGAAAGAAATAATTTGTAGTACAGTATCTTTATTAGGGTTATATATTCGTACAAAATAATGTAAGTACAACTGGGTCTGTCTTCAGAAAGGACGTACTTTTAGCCACAACCTACACTGCTTCTTTTGACTGTCTTTCAAGCAGAATCCTGGTTTGAAGCACGAAATACCTGCAACAAAAATCAGAAAATATTTAAAATGTTATATTCAGTGTGTTTAATTTGGTTGTACTTAACAATACAAAATATCTTAACCTTTTTGAGATTAAATGGAAAAAATCTGTTTTGTCAGGTATGGACTTTTGGGTTGCACGTAGAAAAAATATGAGGTGTTTATTGATGCTGAACAACAACTCAAAATGTATTACCATTCAAAAGTAAGTGGGTACCCCAATGGTGTTCGGGGTACCATGGGGTACCTAATGTCTGTATTTTTTAGATATATGGAAATGTATGTCTCTAAAATGTAAGGAACTGATATCTGTTTACCGAAAACCTCAACTCGGTAAGCCTTATGGATATCGAGATATGGGAAAATAAAGAACGACACCATAGAAATGTGGGGTTTGCGTACTAGATGGGCAGTTTCGGAAACGTAATTACGAGAGCTTACAACCATTTCAAAAGTAGTTTCAATTAAATACACTACACACACGCCCTGATGGGGGTTTTCGGGTACCATAATATTCGCAGAACTCTCATTTCTAAACATTCTAAAATATGTTTTAATAACGTTTTAAAGAACCTTAGAGGTGTGTGTTTACCGAAACCGCAAGTCGGTACGCCTAACAGTTACCGAAATATGATGAAATAAAAAGTGACACCATAGGTACGTGGAGCTTGCATATTAGACAGTACAATTTAGAAAATTAATTAAAATAGGACTATCAAGATATTGTCAAATAAAGGGAGGATCCATACAGTTATGGGGTTTTCGTGTTAGGTGGTAAAATTTCCGAAACCGGCCATGGAAAGTTAATAAGCATCAGTAGCAATTTCATCTTAAAGTAATTAGGTATTTCCATGGAGTTTAAGAACATCATGGGATCTACCAAGATTACATTTTAAAAGCTTTGGAAAATATATTTTGACATTGATAAAGAGTATTAGAAATATATATTTACCTAAAACTTCCAGCTAGTACATCTAGCAGCTAGAGAGGCACCATACAATAAAAGCGTATTAGATCTTGAAATTTCAGAAAACAATTATTGATCCTAACAAAAGTTAAATAAGATGGTACGTCTATGGGTTAAGTGAGTACCGCAGACTCGTCAGTACAATTTCGATCGAAAGATTAATTCAGCTCTAAATTTTCTTTGGACAATTCCAAGCGTTCATCGGGCTCTGAAATAAAGTGAACATTTTTTGTCAATATCTAATATAGCAAACGAGATATAAGGAATTGTGTATTTTATGACGTCGTAAAAATAGAGACCCACATGGATTTGTACATTTGAGTCTTTGCTGTAAGAAGAAGAAATTTTAGAAAACAACCGTATATACCTTAATAGACAATTAAATTGGCGGGGGCACAGTGGCTTAGTGGTAGAGTGCTTACCTCTGGTGTATTGGGTTCTTGGTTCTATCCGCGGCCAAGTCAGTTTGTAGTGGACATCGTATTCGTGGGTTTTCTCGGGGTTCTCTCTTTCCTCCCACCTTTGCATTCCATCAATTCTGCCAACGACATTCACTTGCTTTAATCAAAATCTCCCTGAGACTGAAATGCATAATCGTGGGTCGCTACACTGAAATATTTCCTTTTATTTAATTTAAAATTAAATAGGGAGTTAAGTATGATCGTATCTCTACGGGTTAAGTGAATACTCCAATAGTTTCTGCAAAAAAAAGATTAGTTAAACACCCTACCACTAAGCTACTGTGTCCCCGCCCATTGAATTGTCTATTAAGATATATACAGTAGTTTTCTGATTTTTTTCTTATAGGAAAGACCCAAAAGTACAAATATATAAAGATCTCTATTTTTACGCCATAAAATATATAATTCCTTTTATCTTGGTTACTATCTTAGATATTGACAGCGAATTTTCATTCTTTTGTACAGCTCGATGAACCATTGGAATTGCCTGAAGAAAACCTAGGACTGAACTAATCTTTCGATCGAAATTGTACTGAGGTACTCATTTAACCCATAGAAGTACCATCTTATTTAATTTTGTTGCGACCAATAATTGTTTCCGAAATTTCAAGATCTCATACACTTTTATTTCACAGTGTTTCTCCAGATGTTAGATGTACTAGCTGGAAGTTTTGGGTAAACACATATTTCAAATACTGTTTACAAATGTCACATTATATTTTCAAAAGTTTTTAAAATTTAATATTGGTAGACTCCATGATGTTCTAACACCCCATGAATATATCTAATTACTTTAAGATGAAATTGCTACTGGTGTTTATTAACTGTCCATGAACGATTTCGGAAATTTTAGCGAAATCTAACACGAAAACCCCTTAACTGTGTTGGTCCCCCTTTATTTGACATCATCTTGATGGCCGTTAGTCATATTTTAATTCATTTTCCGAATTGTAGCGTCAAGTATGCAAGACCCACATACCTATAGTATCTCTCTTTATTTTCCCATATCTCGGTATCCATAAGGCTTACCGAATTGCAGTTTTCAGTTAAAAAAAAATCAGTTCTTTACATTTTAGAGACATGTATTTCCATATATCTAAAATGCAGAAATTAGGGACCGCATTGGAACCCCATTGGAGTACTCACTTACTTTTGCATAGCAGGGTAAAAACGCCAGTGGTTCTCACTTTAAGGTTGAAAACATACTATTTTGTCTTTTCTCTGAGCATTGTGAATCTGTCGGAGCTATACCGTAGTTGGAAAGACTCACTGATCCTTCCTATAATGACCATGTAGTCAGAATTCAAAAAGGAGTAGAAGGAAAAACAATATTTTAAAATCCTTGCACCAGTAGTCCTCACCTTAAAATCAAAATGTTCCAGTAATAGTCAGGATTTTCTATCAGTGTTCGTCACTCAAATAACTTGACATAATTTATTCAAAAACGCACTGTGTATCAGTTTAGGGTTAAGAATACAATATAAAGTAGTAAGCTTAATAACTTTTCATCACTTTTAGCACTCAAGAAAGAAAAGAAAAAAAAACGTTTTTACATACTTTTTAAAGCAATTTCAGAAAGAAAAATGTTAACTGAATTCTAAAGTTAACTGTATATCATTTTCACGTTAAGAGTACAATATTAAATACTATGTTTAATAACTATACGTCACTTTAAACACTCAAAAATGAAAATAAACGTTTGTACATACATTTTGAAAACAATCTAAGAAACAAAATAAGTTAACTGAATTCAAAATTTAATTATACATCACCTTAAGCTTAAGAATACACTATAAAATACTGAGATTAATAACAATGCATTACTGAAGAATGAAAACAAAAATGTTTTAGCTACCGATATTGTATTTAGATGTTATTTCTCATTAACAATTTTTTCTTTTTTTTTTTGAGAACTCGTGATCAAGTCTAGGGATGCGCAAGAGAAAAGATTTGAGATTGTCTCCTCTCGAAAAGGTGCCGCGAAAGTTATGTATCGTCTCGAAAACTGGATCCGTTTCTATTGGAAGAGCTCTGTCTCGTCTCGAATTTCGTAACAAAAATTATGTCTCGTCTTGTCTCGTGTGCATCCCTAATCAGGTCCATAGCCAAAAACTTCATTTCCGAAGGGTTCGATAGGGCTTTGCGATATCCGAATTTAAATATAGATAATCGATATCGACAAACTATCGAAACTTGTTCGAAATATTGAAAAATACAGCAATATCGAAATATAAACAATATCAAAAATCGAAAATATAGAAATACGAAAGAGAGAAAAGAATATGGATATATCGATCAAACATTTCGATATCGATGTTTTGATATTTGAAAATATCAACCGTTCGATTTAAATATCACACAGCCCTAGGCTCCAACTGTTGTCACCTTTAAAATTAATGTGAAAATTACTGACTAATATTCTGTAAGTACCATAAGACGGGATTATTTTGCACTTCAGGATTAACTTTGCACAAAATACGGCAAAAGTTTCACAGTCCTCTGTCGGTAAAGTGATGGACTGTAAAGAGAAAGTTTCAACTGTCACCGTAAGATAGAACATTGACTATTTGGTTGGCGGTTAACATCAGTTCTAATTACCTGAAGGGTTTGTTGTTGTAGAGGTATGGAAAGCAGTCACTGTAAAGGCTGACAAAATTTGAAAGATATCACCTACAAGAATGTTCGTCAAAGTCAAGTCAGTTTCGTAGAATACTCTGTGTATAATGGGACTTTGAGACAATAGTTGAAATTGAAGTGTGAAACGTTTTAAAGTCATAGAAAAATAAAACTGGGAGAAGGTTGTTTCAGCCTCTAATCGGGGCTACTTTGCACCGATCAAACGTAACCCCTCAGATAGGAAATTATTACTACGGGTACCTCCTGCCATCTAACTTTAGGAAAATTTCCTATTCAGGTAAATGTCGGGATGGATTTCTTGTTGGAAAATAAATTACGAAAAGCGGCGGATTCAGAAAAATAGTTTGAGAGTGACTTCACACAGAAAGATTTCCTTTATTTAGAAACGACTAGACTTTTTGAAGGGCTTGAAGCGTAGACGCATAGGAATGACTAACATCAGAATTTTGTAAAAAAGAAATCCTGTAATTTGGGTGAGCTTCAGCCTGAAAGCCTCAAATCCCGTAAATCTTCCACTGATTACGGTTGGGATGATATTCTTGGATATAAAGAGCAACCAAGGCAAATCAGATCTCGAAGATTTTTGCTGTTCTTGAGTTGCCATTTTTGTGGGACATACTAAACTATCAGAACGTGGTTCCTATGACGGTACCAGAAAATACATAATTTTCTTTACAAATATCAATAATTCGTACTAAGTACTGACACCGGTACCGTAAGTCCAACCTCAATATTTGTAGACTGCATGCAGTTTTGTGTAGGAAGTGAAATGTATCAATAGAAGAGAGAAAACACTGCACAGAAACATTATGTTCGTATGCTGAAAATACTTTTTTGTATGTGTTGCAAAGTATCTTCAGCTATCAGGTTACTTTGCAACAAAGTTTATATGAAATGAAATGAAATGAAATTTTTGAGTTTTACGTTCCACGATTATGCCGGATATGCTCAAGGAGACGATGATGATGAGAATGAATGGAATAGTAGAATGAAAATGTGTGAGAAAACGGGAAAACCCCGAGAAAAATCACACACAGTGTTTCTCCAACACAAAGCCCATTTAGCACGTGCTGGGATCGATCCAGGAACTTCACGCAGGAGAGGTGAACGCTCCACAACTGAGCTACCACGTCCCCCAAAACACAACCTCAGAATATATTTCATATAGAGTAGAAATAACAATATGTTGTAAAAAAAAAATAAAATGGCCGGTCTGAAAGGCATGTAAGCTAAAAAGTTACAATTGCTACTCGATTTGTTTACTAGCATTGTTTAATTATCTACGGTACTGAACATCGCAACACCAACATCATTATGTTATGTCACATCCTTTCAAAACTATGAAAACTGCAAAGTACCTGCTTTGCTTCGTGATGTCCGAAGAGTAAGACGACTGAAGGCGAAAGCAGGCAAGTGGCATACAAATTTATGATGTTGAAGGCATTATTTTTCACAGCTATGGAGAAAAGAGATAGAAACAATAATAACGAAATCTTTGTTTTACGTCCTACGAATATGTTATGTAGGCTGACGGTCACAAATGAGTAATGAAAATTTATGATCTTGGAATACGATTTGGTGGAATAATGAGGGAGAAAAATAATCATTGATTAAATATTAAATTGAAAAGAAATAAGAGCCTGACGCTCAAATACTTATCTATCCGGCACCCATCTTGATCCCTCTAAAATATCATGAAATGCTTGATTGATTCTAAACCCAATAATAGTAATAATAAACACAGAATATATAATTTACGCACCTTGAAATGTAGAAATTAATGGTTGTAATTCCCAGCTTTCCAATAGACCTTTGATTTCTCCAAATGAAGATTCGGATATCTTGTTTCTTCTCAAGCAATAATGGGTTACAATAAACAGTTGCAGTCCAAAGCCAAGTCACTAAGTTAAGTATGAATATAAAAGAATTCATTAGTTAGATGCATACAAAATCCTACGCATGTAAATCCGAATCTACTTATTAAATTGTAAATTTAAACAAACTAAATTATACTACAGATATAGTGACATCAAACATATATTAAATAAGATATACAGGGTGTCTCAAAAGTCTCCTGACATAGGGTAACTCTGTTATTATCCGAGTTATAACAAAATGTCGGAGGGGAAAGCATCTCCAAATATGATGTGTCCAATCTAAAGTGAAGGAATTTTTAAAATCGGATGACCCGTTTGCGCTGTACACTCTTTATGCGCCCAATGTGAAATGAAAATGCAACGTTGCCATTTACCTGGACCCACAACATAAGTGAGTGAAGTTACTGTCTTTTACGCTAACATGTTGATGGCCAGCCTCCGTTTCAAACAGTAACTTCATTCACTTATGTTGTGGGTTCAGGTAAATGGCAACGTTGCATTTTCATTTAAAATTGGGTGCATAAAGAGTATACAGCACAAACATCTCGTCCGATTTTTTTAAAGTGTTCACTTTAGATTGAAAACGTCATATTTCGAGATTTTTTTTCCTCTTACATTTTGTTGTAACTCTGATAACAGAGTTACCCTATGTTAGGGAACTTTTGAGACATCCTGTATACATCATAAGAAGTTCCTTTATAAATTCTACACGGATGTGGTTAAATTGAATGTAAGGTGGGTGATACACATTAGGCCTTTTGGGAGTACGTCACACGGACGACCGTAATTTTGTGTTCAAAATTTTTATGAACTGGTGGGATATGTGATACATATGACCACGGGCTAGAATTTTCTCAGTATGTCAAATATGCAATCAGATTTCATGCAGCTTAATTTGGTGGAAAGCTATTGCCAATTGAACGTTACATTTACCTCTTTCTTGCAGATGTTGAACCATGCCGTTAGCACGTGAGGAATGGATCGAAATAATCAAACTGTGGGGCGGGAGGAGTATATGTGCAGTGGTTGCCGATTGCAGAGTCATCCACAATGTGACTCTGTGTCACATGTTTCAGTGTCACAGTAATTAACTAAATTTGAGAAGACGGGCACATTCGTGAACATACATCGTAGCGGTTCAAACTCGCGGGACCTTGTTCCTTCCCCATTTTGAACCGGTACATGAAAATGCCATTTACTCCATGTTTGCCTGCGCCGATTTTGAAAATTCCTTCACTAATCGATTTCTCCCGTTGAGTACTACAAGAACCAGTTAAAATCTCGCGGGCCCTTCATTCTTCCCCATTTTGAACCGGTACATGAAAGTGCGATTTTTTTTCATGCTTGCCTGCGCCGATTTTGAAAATTCCTTCACTAGTCGATTTCTCTCGACGAGTACTACAAGAATCAGTTAAAATCTCGCGGTCCTTTTTTCTTCCCATTTTGAACCGGTACCGAAAATGCGATTTTCTTCATGTTTGCCTGTGCCGATTTTGAAAATTCTTTCAGTAATCTATTTCTGTCGTCGAGTACTACAAGAATCAGTTAAAATCTCGCGGGCCCTTTTTTCTTCCCCATTTTGAACCGGTACATGAAAATGCGATTTTCTTCATGCTTGCCTGCGCCGATTTTGAACATTCCTTCACTAATCGATTTCTCTCGTCGAGTACTACAAGAATCAGTTAAAATTTCGCGGTCCTTTTTTCTTCCCATTTTGAACCGGTACATGAAAATGCAATTTTCTTCATGCTTGCCTGCGCCGATTTTGAAAATTCCTTCACTAGTCGATTTCTCTCGACGAGTACTACAAGAATCAGTTAAAATTTCGCGGGCCCTTTTTTCTTCCCCATTTTGAACCGGTACATGAAAGTGGGATTTTTTTTCATGCTTGCCTGTGCCGATTTTGAACATTCCTTCACTAATCGATTTCTCTCGTCGAGTACTACAAGAATCAGTTAAAATCTCGCGGTCCTTTTTTCTTCTCATTTTGAACCGGTACCTGAAAATGCGATTTTCTTCATGTTTACCTGTGCCGATTTTGAAAATTCTTTCAGTAATCTATTTCTGTCGTCGAGTACTACAAGAATCAGTTAAAATCTCGCGGGCCCTTTTTTCTTCCCCAAGCCAATATTTTTTTGTATGTTTTGAATGTATTCAAGTATGGAACAAAAGTATTATATAATTTCCTTAGTAGGCTTCTCAACTTAATATTTTTCAACTTAAATTTTATTTATTTTAATTATTTATTTTCTTGTGACTCAATATTTAATTGCAATCGTTCATTGGGGAGAAGGGTGGCCATTCTCAAATATATAAATATAGTATTCTTAAAATTTATGTGTTCTCGTACTATTAGTTTCTTCCACTAGACCTGGAAATTGCAAAATTAATACCTGGAAAACCTGCAAAATTCAGGGAAATTGAGTTCCATATTTATATATGAACACTGCTATTTACAATTTTTTTTTTTTTTTCGAATAGGGAGAACTGTACGAAAGGGTGGTTTGAGAATAGTATAACAGTAGGTTTCTGGGAGTGTTGTTCGAAATGAAATCTTTAAGTTTTACGTCCCACTATTATGCTGGCTAGGCTCAAGATGACGGGGTGTTGTTCGGTGGGGGTCAATGTTGCCAATTTTGGGTAAAGTCGCTAAATAAGGGGAATTCGACCTCAACGATAGCGTAGGGTGACCATAAAATTTTCAGTTAAAAACGGGACAGGTTCTTGCAACACTAGACTTTTAGATCTACCTTTGTTCTTATCAGTGCCTTGATATCAGAGTTCCCCCTCTCTCTCTTCGTTACAGAGCGGGTACTTATGAAAAAGGAAAGACACGTTGAAGTTTGTTTAACACACAACCAACTGCTAAAACCTCTGCTGCCTTTCGAGCAGTACTGCGAACTATAGAGTATGTTTAATATAGGGATTTTCAGTTCAATTTTTGCCGCTTTGTTATTATTAATACTTTTAAAAGGAGTAAAGGTACTGGGTTTGTTATTTACTTCTTTCATTTACATAAAACGGGACGAATACTACTTTTTTCCATCTACTGACGGGACGGCCGCGACACGCCCCTAAAACGGGACTGTCCCGGTCAAAACGGGACGTATGGTCGCCCTACGATAACGACAAAAAAAAAATCCGATTGGAGACTTTTTTGGGTGATTTTTAAATGACGATTTACCTACTTACACATTTAGCGACTTTTTGCTGCAAACAAAATGTTCATCTGTAGAGAAGCATTATTAGTTCAAAAAAGTTTTTACGTTATTTTTTTCTGTTTGTTTGTTTTAATCAGCGCAAGTGATGAAGAGTTTGGAAATACAGCATACTCACTACTCCACAATCCTGCATTGTTATGTTACCCTTGCCCTCTAACGAAGAATAACTACAAACTTGATGTCCTTTAGTTCGCAGAGTTTCCGTTGAGAGACACACGTAATACATCATTACCGATAGCAACAAGATTAGCTATAGATGCGTGAAAAAAGGCGAAGAAGGTGTTTGTTATATTTGTCCTCTGGGGTCTTTTAATTATTCTGCACTTTTTCTTTTACAAAAAATTGCTTAACGTAAGTACTGTAGTGTTAATTATTTCGGAACTATTTTGACCACAACATGAACAAAAGTACCCGAAACAACCTGAAATGATCCCTGAATTAAAGGATTGGTTGCGCCCTGTTTACAAAGATGTGAATAGAACCAGCGGCGCAAATCTGTCTTCAACATTGGGGGGGGGGGGGGTGTAAGACCGTTACCATACTTTTTTTGGCGATGTCCAAAATACTTATGAAGTTGAAAAACAATGTTGTGGAGGATCAGAGTTGTCTTTAGCGTTAGGAGGCTGCAGATTTGAGGCTTATTCTGGGGGACATCTCACGTTCCTTTGTAGCAATCGGACAAAAATCATCAAATTTCTCCCAAAAAACACATTTCAAATCGGATTATTTGGGAGAAGTCCCCCTCAGTTCCAAGATTGGAGGGGACATGTATCCGTCATCCCCCCCCCCGGGATTTGCGCCAGTGAGTAGAACATATTGTTTAGTTTACATCTACAACTTTTACAATGCTTATAGACAATGAATTTCTCGATTATTTCTTAGGGGGCGCGGTGGCTCAGTGGTAGAGCGTTCACCTCTGGTGCTCGGGGTCCCGGGTTCGATCCCAGCCCCCGCCAAGTGAACTTTGTGGTGGACAAACACCGTGCTCGTGGGTTTTCTCGGGGTTCTCCCGTTTCCTCCCACTTTCTTCATTCCACCATTTCACTCATCTCTCATTATCACCGTCTCCTTTAGCCTAACCGGCATAACCGTGGGACGTAAAACTCAAAGATTTCATTTCATTTTTTTCGATTATTTCTTATAGCGACTTTTCACCCAAAATTGGAGTCGTCACCTCTCGTTTCGCAAACTTATTGCCAACATTTTAGAAACTGGCTGCGGGGAGAGCTACAATGGATGATTCAAGTTATTTCGTCGCTTCCGCTGTGAACCTAAGTACAAGATTCCAAAAGTCACATTTTTTTGGTTCCAAACAATATGTCTGCTGGGTGAAAGCACAGACTGGAATGTGTTGCCTTTCCTACCTTATCTTTAATCCCATAGTAGCTCCTTTCCCAAAGTTAAAAAAATGCAATTCTTCCTTTCTTAATAGTACTTATGACCCAAAGTATTACGTAAGCATTGTATGTTACTTATGTAGCTCACAGAGCCGCAGCTATGGGCGAGCAAGCAAAGCACGTGTTCCGGGCGCGTGGTTGGAGGGGCGCCTAAAAGAGAGGTTATATATTAGTACTTTTCCTGGCGGTATTTAATACTTTTCATCAGAGTGCGAAATCATGAAATCAAAGTGAGAGGAAAAAATGAAATGAAATCTTTGAGTTTTACGTCCCACGGTTATGCCGGTTAGGCTAAAGGAGACGGTGATTATGAGAAATGAATGAAATGGTGGAATGAAGTAAGTGGGAGGAAATGGGAGAACCCCGAGAAAACCCACGCACACGGTGTTTGTCCACCACAAGGTTCACTTGGTGGGGCTAGGATCGAATCCGTGACCCCAAGCACCAGAGGTGAACGCTCTACCACTGAGCCACCGCGGCCCTAAAAGTGAGAGGAGACTGGAGAAGTGAAGAGAGAGAGAGAGAGACAGAGCGAGAGAGAGAGAGAGAGAGAGAAGAAAACGCTCGCACTTTTACACTTCAAAGTAAATTAAGTCATTTATTTTTTCTGTCCCCCTCCTCCCCCTCCCCTAAGTTCTACTGTCAAAGTAAATAGCTAAAAACACTCCCAGGCCAGAACCGCATCTACGTTGGAAATTTGATCGAGATCGGTCGGTCGGTGCAAGAGATTAAGAAAAAATGAAATGAAACCTTTGAGTTTTACGTCCCACAGTTATGCCGGTTAGGCTAAGGGAGACGCTGATGATGAGCAATGAATTAAATGGTGGAATGAAGTAAGTGGGAGGAAATGGGAGAACCCCGAGAAAACCCACGCACACGGTGTTTGTCCACCACAAGGTTCACTTGGTGGGGCTAGGATCGAATCCGGGACCCCAAGCACCAGAGGTGAACGCTCTACCACTGAGCCACCGCGGCCCCCGGCCGGGAATCGAACCCGGGTGTCCCACGCCAAAGGAGTGTTCACTAACCACTTAGCCACGAGGGAGCTCATCTGTGAGGCAGTGTAAACCCCCCAAAAAAGAAAGAAAATAAACGCACACTGGATGTTTGCGCAACTGAGGATCAAAACATTCTCAATGGAGTATGAGAAATAGTAAACGTCAATCAATGTGTGCTTTTGCTTATTCATTACTTCGTTAATACTTAATTCCTTCTAGAAATAGTGAAACAATACTATGAAGAAACACTAATTAAACTAACAACAATTACGTTGTATTTCTTACCATACCGTTTTTACCACCCATAGAATTTCAACCTAGCACTATACTGCATTAGTCACGCCGTAACGAAAGCTGAAATTCAAAGACCTGGCACTCGTAACTGTTGAAGTTGTGTTGTAGCTACCTGTATATCACGCGGCCTGCGTTGGTACTCCTCAACATAAATACGTCACAGCCCAAAGCCAGGAAACATCACAAACAGAAGACAGGGGCACAAGCAGTGCCTGACACTTCACGAACTCAAACTCACCAAGACTCAACTCAACATGACCTTCAATTACGTTCTAGAAACCAAACCAGTGCTAAGGCACAAACTCACCAACTTCCTATATGAAAACACAAGAAAAAAATCTAACGTTTTGGTTCCAAAGTGATGACATAACAATAATACTAAAAAGGTTTTAATTTTCAGTAACCCAAACATTAATTAACTAGGGAACATAACAAAGCAAAAATAAATAAATAAAAACAAATTAAATTAAAAAATAAAAACCTGACAAGTAAGCTCTCCCTGACTACTTTTTTTTAAAATTTCAGTAAGGCTGTAAAATATGTCAATATCTTCGTAATATATATATATATATATATATCATTGTAAACAAGTTCTTTAAACAAAAGAAAGCTCTGAGAGCGCTTACCTCTGACGTGGTAGGTCCCTGGTTCGATTCCTGCTCCCGACAAATAGGCTTTTGGTGAACACTGTAGGTGTGGTTATTCTTAAGACTTTCCAGTTTCCTTACATTTTCTTGATTCCACCATTATCATGTATCTCATCGTCACCTTCTCTCTTACATTGATGTACAATCATGGGGCGTTAAACTAAAAGAAAAAAAAATCTTGCAAATATCCTAGTAAAAATGAGTTTTCTAAACTACACTAGTGGCCCCGCGTAGCGTATTTGCTAACGCTCTCGCCTTCGGTGCGAACGGTCCCGGGTTCGATCCCGGTGGGGGAACTCGGTCGAAAAAGTATCAAAAGATTTTAAGTCCAGCCATCCTGAATGAGGTTTCCTTGGCTTTTCCTCATTCACAGCAGGCAAATGCCGGAGTGGTACCTAACATATAGGTCCCAGGCCGTTATCTTCCTTCCCAAATCCAAAAATGAAAATGAAACCTTTGAGTTTTACGTCCCACGGTTATGCCGGTTAGGCTAAAGGAGACGGTGATGATGAGTAATGTATGAAATGGTGGAATGAAGAAAGTGGGAGGAAACGGGAGAACCCCGAGAAAACCCACGCACACGGTGTTTGTCCACCACAAAGTTCACTTGGCGGGAGCTGGGATCGAACCCGGGACCCCAAGCACCAGAGGTGAACGCTCTACCACTGAGCCACCGCGGCCCCATTTTTCCCCAATCCATTCTTCCCTTCCTTTCCCCGGATAGTGTGATCACCGAGGGAAGTCATCCCTCATATGCGACGGGCTAACAAGGCCATTGATGCCGAAAGCCCAGAAATCTAAATCCTAAATCTTCACTACACAAGGGAATTTTCGCGCTGAAAACGGTTTATTAGCAATTATGTTAAGCAGCCCTGTAGTAAATCTGCACCAAGTAATAAATCGTCACATATAAAACGGAATGAATAAACACATAACATTCATTTTGCTACCTTGAAATGTAAAATGTTTCAAAACATTAATATTCAAAGATTTCTCAAAATTCAGATTCACCCATTCCATTGTCCTCAATCATTAACGAGTTTTACAATAGTAAGAATTGTATTCATAAACTACATTACTTACTTAATACTATATTAAAGCAAGTTACACTAAAAGAATATATAATTAATGGAATATTTAACTAAAGTAATAGTTAACTAGTGTACTTACCCAAGCATTTTTTCCTTCCTCTCTTCTTTTCCGTTTGTAAACAACCTCGTTTCGCAAGCAAAAGACGGTAGTTCAATGACGTCAGCCATGGCGAAAGAAAGAGGTGTCTATAGGCGGCCTGGATCTCACACACAGATGGACGTATATAACATATAGCTGAAGTATTTAACATACGTATATGTATGTAAAATACAGAAGATTGTTAGAAGTCAGACATCCTGCAGCGACATGATGTAATATCTAAGCGGGTAAAAGGCAGTACCTGTGTAGCATATGGATAAAGTACACTCCGTACAGATTTCCTTAGTAAACATAACGAATCCTTGTATTTGTACAATATACCGCTGTCCGGATAATGGATTTTTCTCAGTGTAGGAAGCTTGAATACGTCAATATATTAATACATTCGCCAACAATATACCTAAAACCGGGTTATGTCGGTTTTTGGGGGCCCAAAACTAGGTGAGAAACCAGAATGTTTACAGTAGAAATTAATTCATGTTACGTGTAATCTGTGAACTCAATAGAATGGAAACGCAGTGTGTTCAATGAAGTGGGAAATGTTGCAGGGAGCATTTGCAGTTGTGAAGATAAGTACAAATTTAAGTTACCGTGAAATACCAAACCTATCATAACTTAAACTAACTTCAGCTAAACCAACGTAACCAAAATTAGCCAATACTTAAAAAAAATAGTAACTCCTCCCCCCCCCAAAAAAAATGCTGGTTCCCCAAAACCGACATATGCAATGAAACCAAGATACATCACTACCGCCTCCTATAATCTGAAACACAAAAGTAAACTGGAAAGGCTTTCTAAGAAACGAAGATCACGTAGATGTCCAAGATACACAAGTAAACTTAACATTACTTCCATAGCAATAACAATGCTTCAATGCAGTCAAGTTCGCGAACAGACAGGAACAATTTACAGAGTAATATGTAGAGACAGAATGTTAGGCAAAATGCCTATTTTTTAATATGATTTAAGATATGATCAAAACTAACGTTTTAAAGTTTATGTGGAAGGTTATAGTCTCAATTCAAGCCAATTTTATTCTGCCTATTTTGCCTATTTCGCCCATTCCTACCTAAATATTTGCTTTAGTGCCTAATGTTGCCTATCCCATGCATTTTCTTCAAAATAAGACTTTATTGGGGAAAATATATATATAATTTAGTATTTCAAGAAAGGATTCTACCTCTTCCGAGAAATACAAGTGCTGTTCGTAATGATGAGATGTAAACTTTGGACTGCTATGTGTACTGATAAAGGGTCGTAAAACTTTGGACCGTTATGTGTAGGCTACTAATAAGTTTATAAAATTTGGACTATTATGTGTAGTGATTAAGTGCTGTAGAGAATGTTACCAAATATACATGGAATACATGTCAACTTCGTTTTTATATACGTATACAATAAAAGAAGATATTAACAAACATATATGTTTCTATATTCTTTGAACATTGTCTTTGACTTGAATTTATATTTTAATTGTGTTGAGTATTTATCTTCATTATTTTGAGTTACATTTTATTGCCTATTTTACTGCCTATATTTTACATTTTAACTGCCTATTTTCCAGGTTTTTAATGTCTAAACATCTGGTCTCTAGTGATATGTAATACATGTCCTAAGGGAACATGCAGATTAGGAAAAAAAAGTCAAGTTAGGCAAGCGAACAATTTAACAGCTTTTACCGTATTATGCATTTTTTTCACTTATGGATTTATGCCTACCTCTAGGGATCTGCACGAGACAAGATTTGTGGCTGTCTCATCTCGAAAATGTGTTGTAAAAGTGATGTCTCGACTCGAAAAATGCATATTTCTCTATTGGAAGAGCCGTGTCTCGATTAGAATTTTGTCAGGAAAATCCTGTCTCGACTCGTCTCGTACGCATTCCTACCTACCTCAATTTCCTCTGTGCATATCCTTTAGTATGTTGTGTAAAATGTTACAAAGGATTAATGAAAAATTGTGAATAGGCACGTGTAACTGTTTAACTAAACAATGTACGGGAAAGAAACATGGAAAGTCATATGTCAAGCGATTTAACTTGAAAATAGATGAGTTCTTGGTGTGTTCAAAAAATAACCTGTTTTGTAGTAGCGACATGTATTACGACCACGGCAAGAAATTTTCTATGTATTATTTTATTTTATATGACACGTGTTATTTTTACCAACAACTAAATTAGTCTTGCCAACTTCCTTAATTCATTTAAATTTAAAGCCATAAGTTAGAAGACAACGAATTATGGAAGGATTTAGCGACTTCCTGATCTCATCACTACGATCTGGTAATAAACAGGTGGCACTGCCAACCTTAGAAGTAAAGAAGCATTCTGCTAGTATGAAAACAAACGTAAGACTCATTGCGCATGCTCTCAAGAAAAAATCCTTCTGCTGTGGACAGAGGAGTGAAACGATTGTTGCGGCTACCAACCGGGGATTCACTAACGGGCATTGGCTCGAAGAACCACGTGATTCCGAAGCGACAAATTTTGTCCACAAACAAAAGTAGTCTACTGTTACTCTCATTGTTGCAGTTCTATTGATGACGTTGTGTTGTGAGACTTGACTGACATATTTTAAATCACAGACAGTGCGAATTCAAAATGGAAATAGTATCAACTGTGCCGACAGATACTCGTCAATCTGTCAAAGGTTTGACCCAATTGCCATCGAGAAGACCGGTTCGGCTTGATTTTCATGATATTTGTTATAAAACTACAACATTTAATCTTCATGGTCCACCGTATATCGGTAAGTAAAATAAACAATCCTTTCTTGACGCGCCGTAACCCAAAAGGTTCCGTTACTAAACTTTCGTGTATAATGATAAGTTGTTACAATAAATGTTGGAATACATTAACATCGGGTTTTATGGTATATACATACATAATTTTTAATGGATTGGTTAACGTTTAATAGGAACATCAACAGCAAGGCTATTTGCTCTCGTCACAATACATACAAAATTTCGTGGTAAATTTCATCACCATTCTCCTCTATAATAATGAACATTATGCTTCACGTTTTAACAAGCATATTTTTCTTAAAGAAAGAATTGTGATTATTAAAACGTTTCAGAAGTGGAAACCCGGGCGTCAGAATATTCTCATTGTTTTAAATTTTATACAACAACAAATTAAAGCTTCATTCGTTTTAAGTATGACATGAAAATTACGACGTGGGGTCTTTCAAGTCATGCAATAATAATATTACCAATAAAAAGGCATACTCTCCCATACATCAGAAATGATCAACAAGGCGCAGAATTAGCATAAATTAACGCGATAGTAGTCAATGTAGCAGTAGCCACAGATCACCCAACCTACGAGGCAGTAGTCTAGCTACTATTATTAAAGATCTTTGTTTCTACGGCTCTGTTATTATCATCACTATAGAAACAATGTGAAACACAAAACTTCTCACAGAGTTTCTTTTAACCCTACTGACACGTTAATTTGCTTAAAATCCAGACATTAATTAATTAAAACTGTCTCGAAAGGGCATTCCAATGTACCAAGTACCCGCGACAGTTGGAAATGTGAGAAAAGATGGTTATTCTTGTATTTTAGTAGCGCTATAATATTTTATGCGATAGAAACGTGTAATTTGATTTAAGGCTATTTTTGAAAGATTGTAACATTAAAGTCATTTGAAATAATCCAATATATGATTATCATCTGACCCAAATTAGGCGGGACATTACGAATTATTAAGAACTTTTTAGTGTCCCAAACTACGTTTAAGAGGGGCGCTTTGTATAGCAGGAACTCAAATTATGCAAAACATTTACAAAATATGCAACAGAAATTCTTAGTGATATTCGTAAATTAGTGATTTGTAGCCTAGCTATGACTATCGAGATCTGTGACGGTTTCAAAGCTTTAGAAAGGGATAAATTCAATACTCTGGGGTGAGAAGTAACAGCATCACAAAAGTACTGGGACTCTGCATTCAGCACGATAGGATATATGGTACTGAGGCAGGGAGGTATGTAGGGCGGGTCATGGGGGTCTGAACCCCCCAAACTCCTGATTTTTGTGAAATTTAAATCTAATTTCAGGGGTAATTTTACAAAGTTTAATAATTTATCAACATGTTGAGTTTAGACCCCGAAATAAATTCCTGTGTAATCATTGACGGGGGGTTCGTCGCTGCCCCGGGGAATCCCCAGGTAATCCTCTAAAATCATTACTGGTAGATATATCCATCAATCTATATCTATCTATCTAATATATATATACGGGCATATTTTTTTATGTATTTAAACTAGTGAAATCACTGTTAGTGATTATTCATTGACAAGTATAATAGTTCATAGCTTCTTTTCAACTGGCCACCACAAACTAGACACTACGAGTTTTCTATTTGGTGTCTTTTTTGTTTTAAATTTTCATTCATAGAATATTTATTTCAATATTCTTAATAAATTGCTCCATGTACAGATTTGGGTATGATGTATCAGCGATTTGCACATATTCGGTGACTGTTCCCTTTTCTAGGTAGAAAACTATGTACGAAAAAGTAGTAATTTTAATTCAATGCGGTAGCTACTTATATATACAAATCAATAGATGCGAGCTTGCGAATTATTAAACTACATAGGACGACACAGTGAGTTGGTGATGCCGGTGGAAGTATAGTTGAGTCGTCTCGGGAGTTCGCTTTCGGATTCCAAGTCGTATAGTCCATCTTGGGACCACGCTAATCTACCCAGGGTTCGAGTCCCACTGAAAGGATGGGCGATTTTAACTATCCTCGATGTTCCTGTATTCGTGTCCCAGTCAACTCAAGCAAAGGTATAAGAAAGAGTTGTATCAGTTCATTTTTTTAAAAATAGTAGAGCTTTCACCTCTAGTATTCCCGTCTCCATGGGCAGGGCCGGATTTCCCAATAGGCCCGGTAGGCCCGGGCCTATGGGCGCAAGCTCCCAGGGGGCGCACGGCCGAGAGAAAAAAATAAAAATATATCTAGAAATAAAAATAAATAGCCATAACTTAACAAATTTTTTGAATTAATTAAAAAAAATTAGACTAATAAAGTACTCTGATTTTGAAGTTCATTGGAACAAATAATCGTTGGTAAAGTTCACCAATCTTTTGTTAATACATTAACGGTATTTTGTTAAGCCCAGAACCAAGTAAATTCCTCAAAAAACTTGCAATGATAAAATTGCATCGTGGAGTGGTGTTTAAGCAATTAACATATAGGCCTGATATAATTTTTTAATAAAGGTTTTTAGGAAAGTAACTTTAACCAGACTAGGGGGCGGAAAAATTTATTGGGCCTAGGGGCGCCAAGATGCTAAATCCGGCCCTGTCCATGGGTTTTTCTCGGAATTATTCTGTTTCCTTCCACACTCTTATTTCATCAACTATTTCATAACCATTCATTTACATTAATCATTCGTCTTTTTTATCCAAAGGCGTTGTGTTATCCTGAAATGTTATACAACCTTGCTTAAGAGATTTGTAATATTGGTTGTAGAAAAACAAAGACACAATAACACTTACAATAAACAACAAACATCTTAGTTCGCAACATTAATTATTAACAGTAAATAGTCACACTACTAGATGTCACTACGTGTGTTATTACTTGGTTACTTATCAGTAAAAGATAGCGCTACCTGCGGGATCATTGTGTATGTCAAAATCCTTGAATAATTACATAAATATGGAATGGGGTTTGGGAAGCTTGGTGGGCAAAATAATAATAATAATAATAATAATAATAATAATAATAATAATAATAATAATAATAATAATAATAATAATAATAATAATAATAATAAATGTGTTAGATGTGAACAATTAGAGCTTTTAAATTAAGCACAAATTTAGCCTATAAAGTGCTTGGGCAGCACGCACTGACTAATGGTAATTCAGTAATCTAGCGAGCTGACATCAATGGTAAACTTATAAGATAGTTACATTTGAATTGTAATGTTAACAATTTAAAATCAAAGATACTAGTGTCCCACAAACTTGTATATTTTTCTCAACTTTTCTTTCAATACAACGTTTCAAAGACTATGTTGCTGTTAGTGACGCAAACAAAATAAAATATAAATAAACGTGTGAAGTTCAGTACATACTTTTCCACATACACGGGGAAAAATCCTTCAAATACGCAAATGTAATAACAGGTAACTAACTTGACGTATATGATTTGCGTAAAGTAATATCAACAAAGTTATAATAACAACATTTGCGTTGAATATATGTAAATGCTATATATAGAGCTTTGCGTCATAATAATACCTTTACTTCGATAATTTTTCTCATGTATTTCTCAGCATAAATTAGTGACTATACATTCGCCATTCTTCCTTTAGAAATAGAGAAAAAGAAGAATTTGATATATTAACAATATAATCTATAGGACTAATTTTATAAGCAGTGCAGGGATATGGGAACGCAGTGATGGAATGATTACCTTTGAAGTGAAAGGTCAATGATTCGATTCCGCGTCATTGTGAATTTTGACATACATGGGATTGTATCGTCGCGTTTTATTCTATCCGTATTCAATCTCAGTAGATTTTTTTCTAACGATAGGTCAATATCATAGGGCATGTTACGCGGACCATCTCTGATGCTTGAGGTCTACTTTTGTGATCTTTCTTGATTGAGCATTAATCCAAAAAGGACAAGAAAGTTAAGTTAAAATTAAATTGAACTGTGTCACACACAGTTTCGACTCTCAAAGAAGTGTAGATTATACAAAAATTGATTGCGGAATTTAATAAGTTAAAAATTACAGGAATTCTAATAGCTTATTAAGCTGTATTATAAAATGTTCTTCATTCTCTTCAATTATTTTTTTAAAAGAATTAACAGGTATTTTCTTCTATTAATAAGTTACCGATATAGAATATTAAAGAAATTTTAATTATTACTATTTTTAAAATATAAGCATACTGATATATGCTTAAAAGAAAGACACAAAATGCTTTCAAAGAGAACAAGAGTAGTGTGATCCGTAGAAGATTCTGATCAATAAAAGTGGTCCGAGAAACGAAAGTTTGAGAAACGCTGTCATAGGGTATACAATCCAAATTACATGTTCTTGTACGGGCATTGAACCAAGGATCATTGCACAAAAAGCACTATTCAACGTGATACGACGTATCATGATCTTGTGTAAATAGAGTACAAAGCGTTTCGAAGAATAATTCCTTAAAATTGATGTATTGTTAATTACATTTCAGAGCTCCTTCGTAGATAAGCGGTTAGTGTACACGCCTTTGACGTTGGAGATCCGGGTTCGATTTCCGGTCGGCGATAGTGATTCGGATCCCACGTTAATCTGTAGGGATCTGAATATTGTTGTAAGAGAAACAAATATTGTTGTAAATAATAAATTCATCTTTCGAATTCACGAACTATCAGTCTAATTCTTTTTGTTATTTATGATATTTTACTTATGCCAAGCTAGTTTTCCTTACCTTATGAAATGATACCGTAGCCTTCTCTTTAAATATGCACTATGTTGCATCTAAGATAATACCGAACAAAAGAAGTTTCAACTAAACTGCGTAGACTCGTATTTATTTATACTTTTTTCTGTTTCAAATTTTCTATCTGATTTTTTTTTAAATTAATTTAATTCAAAAAAAATAAATTAATAAATTTGAAAATAAATTTAAAACATAAAAATAATCAAAAAAATGTTGGCAACCAAGAACATATCGGGATAAACGTTTCAGATTTATCGTGGGGACATTATTCAATTCAATTATTAATAAGGGTACAAAATGAAACAGATAAGTTTGAATCATTTTGTATTTTAAGAGCAAACATTTCCATTTCTGTTTAAATTGAATATAATTCATTGCCTTTTTAATGTATAATTTTATTTAAATGTAGAAGAGTTAAAAATTACTTGTACGAATATTTATTTATACACCTGACCGAAATAACTTCTCTGACAAACGTAAACTTCAGAAACTAAAATGAATGAATAAATAAATAAACCCCTTGCTTCTCTTATTTTCGTTATTCTTACGGGAAAAGAACTTCCGTGAATTAAGTTTAAATTCCAAGGTGAATTCACTAATAAGAAAATATCGCGCTTTGTGTACATTTATAAAAATGTAATGTTGGAAACAAGTCTATTTAAAATATTGTATACATTATAACTTGTTTTATTAATGAGGAGGAATCAGAAAAAAAGCGAGTTTTTGCATGTCAACGGAGAAACAGCAAAATACTAAAGACAAGATTATCAACGAGTGAATTGAAGGACATGAGATGAATAATAAGACTGCATCCTTTATTGGTAGTACGTAGTATATCTCATTCCTTCCCAGACGATACAATACTTTTACTTTTCATTGCTCTGAGAGTTTGCCTGTACAACTACTCGGTATTATACGCTGAAGGTCGATTCTTCAGTAATCTGCCGCTTCACTGTTAGAAACCGTTAAACATTAGTTAGCGTTATTTTTCGCAATGTAAGCATAGTGCAATCCTCAAACACATTATTTTTGCAAATATATATATATATATGTTCGTCTTTTTGAAGTCATTATTAAAAGAAGATAGTGGCGGCTTTTGAGGGATTAGGTAAACATTGAAATTTTATTGCTACAGACTAAGGAAGAAAACTCACTTAACGTGCTAATTCAAGAATACAACTTTCTGAAGCTGTATGCAACTTTTTTTCGTTTGGTTTGTAGAGATTGAAACTTAAATTTATACCGAGGTGACTTGCCTCAAATGCCCCTATTAAAATTAAATAAAATAAAGTACTATTATTTAGAAGGATTTCGGGACTGTTATATTAAGACTCAACTAACATACAATAACAGTGAGGGACGCTTCGGACCGTCACGAAAAAAGAAAAGTGGAGCCATGATATTGTGTAACTTTTATTTAAGGGTGTTAAGTGGTGATTAACTTCTCTTTGAGGGCTAAGTAGCTACACAATCTTTGATTTTCCAACCCATTGATGTATGTGAAAAAAACACTTTAAAATGAACGGTGATTTTAACGATATGCTTTTTTTGTTTTTATCTTCAAATCTGTTTCAAATATTAATTGTCAAATCAACATAAATGACAGAGAAATCGTCACACTCAACACAATGGGTTGTGTCATATATTCTATTATAATTGGTATACTAATACAGTTTGTAGCAGGCAAATAATAATAATAGGGGCTGTAATAGTGACTGGACACGATCTAAAGATAAAATTATTCCCGAGTAGGTAGGTATACGCACAGAAAAGTTTCGAGCCAATTTAAGAAGCTGGAATATAGTATTACATAAAAATATCAGTTTATCAGTTGTCGAATCAGCAATATCCTGTCTATACTAATAAAATAAAGTGCTTGTAATCAGCTTCTCGCATAGAAAGCAATCACTTACAACCAACATATTTTGTATAACAGATAGATGTATCTTCAACACATGCAATCGCGTTACGAAGATTCGATTTTCGAGTCGGGAATCGGAGGGCAAGGGCCCCCAATGCTCATGTGGCCCTCCGCATTCAATTTATGAATATAGAATATTCGGCATAGTTTGAATTCAATTTGTCCTAAAAATCCTCATATATGCTTTCTATAACCAAACACACATTTGAATGAGCACCCTTAAAGTTACAGAGAAATCGACGCCCTTCTTTAGGGGCCCACATTTTCACTAGAAATCCTCGGACACTTTACGTGTCTGGTGTCCGTATTGCCAGCATTATATTTAGGTAACACAATTTGATACAAAGCCTTGCAAGGAAAGACAGAGGCTGTGGTAGCTCAGTCGTACAGTGGTTACCTCTAGTGTATGGGGGGTCCCTCGTTCAATACCAATTCTCGCCATGTGGGCTTTGTAGTTATCAAACACCGTGTGCGTGGGTTTCCTAAGGAGTTTTCCTGTTTCCTCCCAGTTTCTTCACTTCACCGTCTTCCTTAGTCTCGGAACAATCGTGAGACATTAAAAAAAGTGGCTCAGAATAGAAAGGAATAGAAAACTACTGTGTAGCCCCGAGGACATTATTGATTGAAATACGGTCTCCGATGACGTTACATATTTCACAAACTACTTGTACAATAATATTATGTTGCTGTGAAGGTCAGAACGTAGTAAATTGCAAGATTTTTATTTTAATGTCATTTTAACGATGTTTTGCTTTAAATTCTATTAATAAATCTAATAGGTTTAAATAATTGTTTTTATAAAATACTGTAATATTAATGTTAATTGTTACAATGTAAACATGATGGATATATATCCGGTCGTGTCAAGATACCTAATGTTTGGGTGGGAGCCAAATGTGGTTGGTGTAGCTAATCTAATATAGTTTATTTTAAAGTGTTTATCACTTCAGGTGGCATGGTTAAGTGGTTCTTAAGGATTATACTGACTGTCCAAAGATCTCAGTGTCACGATTTCTTATTCCGCTTTGCTGTGGGTGTTACGTATTTTGCAAAAGCTATTTTGAATATATATATACATATATATATATATATATATATATATATATATATATATATATATATATATATATATATATATATAAACACTGATCACCCTCTTAATAACTATCTTCCACCACACTGAGTCTACGATACACTTGTACTAATATTCAGATATTATTTTGACCAGCAGTAAAACTGTTTTCTACAGTTTCGAAATTACTGTAAAATTAACTGTGCGATCAATCAATAAGTGTTCGTATTTTATTGCTTATTGGTTTAGCGGTTTAACATAGTATGCTCAGGGGATATTTTGAATGAAAGAAGAACACAGGATGTCCTGTAGTAAATTTCCAGGTTTCTAAATTGACTGTGTCATACATACAGTAACTTCATCTAGATATATCGGGGTGTACAAAAATAGGGACAAAGTGGATGTGAGACATTTTATGAGAAGCGAAAATGAGACATTTAAATCGAACTTAATATCAAACTATGTCGCTGTGTATAGCATGCAAAGGAGTTTGGTGTGGTCTTTGGGATTAAAAAAAAAAAAAACTCGTTAACAAGCTAATTTACCGATCTTAGGTTCAAACATTATCATTTTACCTTAAATTGAATGAAACCTATTTTAAAATGAACAAATTTTTGAAAACTGGAAAATTTGAGTCCTTAGATGTTTGCAAGAACTAAATGAAATACATCTCGTTTTAGCTATAAGTAAAAGTCGAGAAAAAAAAAAACTCGTTAACAAGCTAATTTACCGATCTTAGGTTCAAACATTATCATTTTACCTTAAATTGAATGAAACCTATTTTAAAATGAACAAATTTTTTAAAACTGGAAAATTTGAGTCCTTAGATGTTTGCAAGAACTAAATGAAATACATCTCGTTTTAGCTATAAGTAAAAGTCGAGAAATATTTCTTTAGAAGAAAAAATGTTTTGGTAATATAGACTGTTTTCAAATATGAAACAAGGTAACAACACGGTAAATTGTTCACTTTTTGAGTGGAGGTTTAGATGTTCAATTCTGATCATGTTACGTCAATTTTATGGGTAACAAATATAAATTGCATTGTTTTTTGGTATCTTGTTCCACTTTATTATCTAGTGATTATTAAATCAGAATTATTCTCTTGCAGATATTTCTTACCTTTATCTTTATCCTAAAAGACATTGCGGGATCATTGAAATACTAATTTGTTATAAATTGTTCAACTGCTTTATTTGGAATTCTACATTTATTTTCAGTGTCGACCTGTGCATATATATAGAGGGTGGCCCAAAATTAGGTATACATAAATCGATCAAGTATGACATTTTAATTGATCAAGATAATGAATTTATTTGCTTCGGTCTGTCCCGAATTTCAGGTATAAGTGAAAATAAATTAAGAACTAATAATGAAGAAACTAAATCAACAACTCCATAGATAACAATAAATAAATGATATAAAATGCCGTGAGCCGATCAGTATGGGACACTATAGAGTCTACCTACTTTGGGGCCACACTGTATATTAATGTGTGAACCTTTGCGTAGATACAGTACAGCAAAGTTTGATGCCTCAGATTAGGTTAGGATTGCATAAATACAAAAGTGACATAGTTTTCATGACAATAAAGAGCTCTTCCAATAATAATAATAATAATAATAATAATAATAATAATAATAATAATAATAATAATAATAATAATAATAATAATAATAATAATAAGTGTTTCCGAGACGAGACATTTTCACGACACAATTTCGAGAAGAGGCAGCCTCGGACTTTGTCTTGTGCTCATCTCACATCACAAGTCTGTTCAGGTCCCTGTGAAAAATTGCCGTTTTTTTTTTAAAAAAAAAATATTTTCATAGATCGCTTCTGCAAATAATGTGCTTGTTTACTGTGAAACTACATAGAATATTAGAACTTCGCGGCACCACTCATAGACTTACAGTAGATAGCCGACTATAACACTGTCTTGGTAGGAAATATATACTCATGCAAACATCAAATATTAGGAAAAAAGTTGTCAGATCTGAAGACAAAATAAGCGTTTTAGGCCGGTGCAAGGTAATTTGGTTAATACAGCGGCCTTATTTTTCAGTGGATGAATTTCATAACTCTTTTCTTAGTAACACTTATTTTATTAGCGCTTGAAACTAGAGAAAAAGTCGAGCAGAGAAAAATGTATACTATTGAAAAACTGCCATTTTCTCAATTTGGCTATTACCTTTGCTAATGCGATTTTAAGAGATTTAAAAATGTCTCTGTAAAAATGACAAACACATGAAAATGGAATATGACCAAAATTATACTATTAAAAAGCTCTGTGTGGTCTCATTAATACTGTTCGTAACTCCAACAGTTATTAACTGTTTAGAAAACATTAAAAGGGTGCAATTAAGTACTCAGAAACAAATACACGGTATCTCCCGGAAATGTTTGTTCGTCTTTCTAAGCACAAAGTATGTAGGCTACTTTCATTTTCATATACTATCGTTAACTAGCTAATCTCTGTATCTCCATAATATAATTCTCTGAATCAACGTACTCCGCTGAACATCAGAATTCCATTTGAAATAACAACGTAACAGTTAAAACCAAATCTCAGTAATATGCATACTTTAAAAATTCTACAACAGAACGAGAAGAAAACAATGCACTTTAGACATCTTGTGTATGTTTTTACGGTCTGAAAGTGGTTTTATGTATTTTTCACACGCTTTTTCACATTTTGATAGCTCTTCTACATTACTATTCAAGATGCTGTTTCATGCCGAATTATAGAACCATTTGTATTGTGGAAAACATGGTAGTTTTCTGAAATTAAAGTACTATTAAATTAAAGTATGTTACAACAGTAGAAATTGCCACATTAAATCACAATTTGCCACATTAATGTTTTTGTTTTTTTTTTTTTTTTCTGGTATTCTGCAGCATGCTCCATCAGAAACAACAAACAAATTCACTTCAACGAAATTGTTGTTAAAGTAAAATATCTTATCACTTTTAACATTGTCTGCAGCTTAACCTTACGACCACATTATTTTTACTTTGCATCCTCAACAATAAATAAATAAAAAGAAAAAGAAAATAAAATCCAAATCCTACCATGTTCTGGTAAACAAATTAAAAAAAAAATTTAGTCACACCATGGAAATACATAAAGCCAGAAATAATCTTTGTGATAAAATTTAACTTTGATTTAGATCAGTGGTCGCCAAACATATGAAGTTTCGGAAGAGCTACTAACCAAAAGAACTACTAACTTTTTTTTAAACTTACATTTGTTTATTGCCTATAAACTTTTTCTGTAAATAAGAAATCAAATTATCCAAGTTAGCAAATGGTGTAACATACACACGACAAACATATAGGTGTCCCAGGAGGAAGGGGCAATAGTTTGGGAAATGGTAGTATGGGTGATCCTAAGCAAAAAGGTTCATATGAATATGGGTTCTAATCTCAACGGTTTGAGAGCTACAGGTTGTGAACCGCTTTTAACATTATGTTGTGCATTGCTTAACCTGTATTTATTTTATAAAGGTGAAACATAGCGGATTTGAAAGGTGATTGGATGGCCTTTCCAACGGTATGCAACATGTGGCAGTGTTGTCTTTGGAAGGGAAGCTATTGAGCGAAATTTAAGAAAGTTAAGGTTATTTAAAGAAATTGGATGGCAACAATGATTCCCAAATATCCCTCAAACACTTACCTTCTGAAGAAACCACTTCCACATATTGCATCCTGTTGGAAAGGCCATTCCATCACCATTCAAATCCACTTTGTTTTACCTCTCTACAAAAAACTACAGGGCGAGCAATATGCAATATAAAGTAAAAAATGGTTCACAATCTGTAACTCTCAAACCGTTGAAATTAGGACCCATGTTCATATGAACTCTTTTGGTGAGAATCATCCATCCATACTATAATTTTCCGAAATATTGCACCTTCCTCCTTTGACACACTATATATATATATATATATATATATATATATATATATATATATATATATATATATATATACAGGGTGGGCCATTTTAATTAATCCACGGAAATATCTGAAAAATGATAAAACATAGAAGAAATGTTTGAAGTACACGTTATATATTGCTAAGGGGGAAAACCATTTCCGCCAAAAGTACCCCTCCCCACTCCCCGGAAATGGGGGTAATGGGGGGTAACTTTGAAATGTCAAATGGAAACATGGGTCGAGTAATACCTCGTTCGAAAGGTCTTGGAAAACTAAGTAACGCTGTACCAAAATTTGTTTCATATGGAGCACCAGTTTCAAAATGGCCGCCATGATATAGTTCGGAAACTCCAGTAGCCGTAGTATAAAAACCATGGGAGGTAAATGAATGGAACAAAATTGAAATACGTAAATATCATAGGGCATATCGAATGATGTGACCCCTGCGATCCCAGCGGCTTCCCTGAAGGGATCTTGTGAGCTAACTTCAAAATTTCAATGTCCGACCGGACAACGGTTCGGGCGTACGCTTGACCTACCCAATGCTATTTGGAAGGCAGACTTCAGGGATAGAGAATTAGTGCACTCAGTTAATGTGGATGGCCACAATCAAGGGCGCCCATAAGGGGGGCAAGGGGAGCTCTCGCCTTCTAGAGGAAATTGTGCTTCGGAATATCGAAAACTCAATAGAATTTTTAGAATAGCTACAGCAAAATTTGAAACTATATTTGAAATGTCGCTTTTTCTTGCCTCCCTTGGAAACCACAACATGGGCGCCCTTGGCCACAGTTATATTTTGATTAACTATTAGCACTCATGTCATATTGTGAGCTTGAGGGACGAAACAGTGTGTACGTATATCCCCGAAATGCTTTCCGAATAACCAGCACGCATTGCATAGAAGTTTCTGTGGCGACGGAGATTAGCAAATTCACACGTTTGTAAGTTCCAGCAACTGCATTATTCGACAGCTTCTTTCGTATAACGTTCCTTCTGTTTTCGCATCAAATCATACTTAGCCATACAGATATGCGTTACCATTCAAATAAAATTTCACTTTTTTTTAGTCACTACAGCGTCATCCTTACAAACAAATGTTTCAACCATACCATACCTATTTGTAAGGTAGCCTTAATTTGCGAATTAAAGTAGAGTTCTCATTTGAAATTTCACTGTTACTTTCCACCCCACTCACATACAGAGCACAGGAAAAGATTATTTTGCAGGACTTGGATATCTCTCTATACATTATGGCAATTTTCCTCTAACATTTTTATCTCTGTTGTATCATTCTCGAGCCTTGGAACGCCTCCGTGGTTTTCCTATTTAATTTTCGTTATTTTCATTTATCTCTACCCGTATTCATACTATGGGCACTAGACGTTTTCTTAGACACATTCACCATGTCTTGGCGATCATTTTGAAAACGGTGTCTCATGTCGAAAATATTCTTACAGAAGCTGTTTGATATTCATTTGTCTATGTAACATGATGTTACTCGCTTCAAGTTGCTATTTGAAATTTTCAAGTTGGCCCCGGATACCTTTCAGTGGAGTCAACCCGACAACACCTCTCGATGTGCCTTACGTCAGTTACCTACTCCAGTTTTTCTTCTGTTGATTTATCTCCAATCGCTTTCATACTACGGATACTAAACCTTTTCTCTGACACTGATACTATGTTTCGGCGACCTTTTAAGAACACTGCCATTTCACCTCAATCGTTTTCTCCTGCAAGATGTTTGATTTTGCAAGATTTATCGAACGAGGTACCACTCGACTCATGTTACTATTTGAAATCTTGAAGTTAGCCCCCAAGACCCCTTCAGGGAGGCCACTGGGATCACAGGGACCACACCATTCGATATGCCTATGATATTTACGTATTTCAATTTTGTTCCATTCATTTACCTTCCATGGTCTTCATACTACGGCTACTGGAGTTTCCGAACTATATCATGGCGGCCATTTTGAAACTGGTGCTCTATATGAAACAAATTTTGGTACAGCGTTACTTAGTTTTCCAAGACCTTTCGAACGAGGTATTACTCGACCCATGTTCCCATTTGACATTTCAAAGTTACCCCCCGTTACCCCCATTTCCGGGGGGTGGGGAGGGGTACTTTTGGCGGAAATGGTTTTCCCCCTTAGCAATATATAACGTTTACTTCAAACATTTCTTCTATGTTTTATCATTTTTCAGATATTTCCGTGGATTAATTAAAATGGCCCACCCTGTATATATATATATGGGGGGGGGGTGTTTGTGTGTGTGGGGAGAGAGAGAGATTATACACTTACATTAGCCGTCACCACAGAAATGAAAGAAGAATGAAGCTATTTTACTTAACAGCGTTGAATACTTAAGTTCTTAAACGTAGTTTCTATTTTGAGATAAAACATGTTTGAAAGTGTTGAAACTTCGTATAGGTACATTAAGAGAGGACAGTAATGCAAATTTCATATTAACTCTGAACGACAACCCTATAGAACTGGCACATTCGGCAATGTCAGCATTTTTTTCTGAAGAATTACCTCACTAACTAACTAACTCTATGGCCTATGGAACCCGGAGGTTCAATGCCGCGTTCACAAAAGCTCTCCGCTGACTTCTATCCTTAGCTAACTGCATCCAGTTTCTACTTTGTATTCCAATTTCTGCGAGATACATCTTAATATTGTCCTTCCATCTGCGCCTAGGTCTTCCTAATGGTCGTTTTCCGATTGGTCTTCCAGTCAAGACTATGAAAGCGTCTCTACTTTCTTCCATTCTAGCTACATGACCCGCCCACCTAAGCCTCCTAGACTTCACGACCCTAACAATGTTGGGTGAACCATATAAATTATGTAGTTCCTCGTTATGAAGAAGAATTACCTCAAGTACTTTTTATTTTGTTTTGTTCGCAAAACTATCAGAGAAAGCACCAACTGCTTGATCTTTGTCAAAATATCTGTATTCAAACAGGACACCAACACAATCCATGATCCTTAGCGAGTAATGAACGGGAAATTCGTAAGCATTAGTGCTATGGTTTCCTTCTTGCCAATAATGTGATTCAGGGCATTTAGAAGAATTTTCTTTGGTCTAAAGATAAACTGATTTGCAGTATCGTGTTTGATATTAATGGACTCTGAAACCCTTTGATGGTACTATATTAAACATGTTTAAATGCTTTAACTATAGGAACATATGTTTAAGCTGTTTAACTATAGAAACCATATACTGATTGCCTGGTCCACTTTTACATCCCACTATTTTCGTTCATTATTATCATCAATGTCTCCCTTAGCCTCGGGGCATAAGCACGATACATTAAACTTTTTTTTAAAAAAAAGCATTTATTTAACAACGAAAATAAAACGCAATACATGTTACTTTTCATATATGTGTATTAACGGATTTTCTATTAACTTATTTTCAGATCTAGCCAGTCAGCAAACATTTCACATTGATTGAAAAAAAAAAAAAAAAAAGATACACACACACACAAGCCACCAAATGGAATTTAAATAAACACTCGAAAAATATTCAGTCAAAATCAGCCGGCCGCGAAAATCCAAATAAGAATCTTCGATTACGAAAGAGTACGGTGACCGTTTCCTTACAACGGTTTTTTTTTTTTTCTTCCAAAATCAGATAGCATGATTTCAGAGGAGATGTATTGGTTACGATTCTGAGCTTAAGTGTGTTACTAGGTCAATGGATCTTAAAAATAAAATTGCAAACAAGTTGAGTAACAGACAACATGGGAAATTCACAAAGCTCAACATTCTCTAGGATTTTCCAAAAGAACAAGAAAAACAATCATACAAATAGTTAAAAACACAAGTTTGGAACTCCAATATTGTTATTATTGTTCCAATGAATCGGTATCGGTTGAAAACAATTTTACACTTAACCCAATTCTGAAAACAAAACTATATTTCGTGGACATAAATCCTATATAGCTGGTTTAGGCATAATATACTGTATACAAAGAGACGCCCATGCCCGCTAGGGTTCATGACCTAAATCACATAAATTCTCCTGACATATCTGTTCTCAAAAGTTTAAAGTTGCTCAATAACTCTGATCACCATTATGCCCGTCATTTTTTGTGACAATTTCTTAGTTAAAAGTGCTGTATATTTATTTTGTTTCTTCAAGTTTAACGTCGTTTTTCAGCACCGGTGCTATATGAGACATTGACGTACAGTTTAAAATGGAGTTCGTATCATCATAATATTGCGTTCAATTATCTCTCACTGGGTCTTGGAATAGATTTAAGCGCACTAAAGGCGCAAGCACCTACCGGCTAGAAGTGTTTTTCCTTTATATATTGTAGAGTTTTAAACGAGTTCAGTTTATCAAGAACTCTTTTACCGTATTTACGCGTGTATGCCGCGCCCCCGTGCAAGCCGCGCACCCCCAATTACTGGAACGTCAAAATTAAAAAAAAAAAAAAAAAAAAACACTCGTGTAAGCAGAGTACATCAATTTTCTAAAAAAAAAAAACGGTACAATGTATTTTTCATCCTACTTTTAATCATTAAAATTGTTATACACAGATACAATCCAACAATACTGTGATTATTAACAGAAATCACTCCCGTGTCCAGGGGCGGATCCAGAGGGGGGCTTTCTTCGTCGCCGAGGAGCTGGAGCACTAAATAAAGTCTTCGCTCCCATCGCTGGCATTGGAAATGCAGCATTTTTTAAAGCTGCGGACGACAAGATCCTCTGGAATTGGATTTCATGCTTCAATAATCCATTCGCACAAAAGGCGAAATGCAGGTTTCTTAATTCGGCCAGTTGGCGTAGTTTCGTGTACTGCAGTTACCATCAATTCAGTGTACAGTCGCCGCAAGTGGTTCTTGAAAGGCCGGTTGATGCAAAGAGGAAAGATGAGCTGCAACTTGTCATTTTATATTAAAACTTTTCTACTCTTGTAAAATTACTCAAAATATTCCAGTATTAGGTTAATAAAAGCTCCCCGTGATTTTAAATGCTTAATGCCTCAGTCAATTCTACATTTCCTCGTGTGTGCCGCGCACCCTGTTTTTTTTTTTTTTTTTTTTTTTTGACTGTTTTTTGTGCAGAAAAGGTGCGCGGTATACACGGATAAATACGGTATTTAATTTGTGGCCCCGCGTAGCGTAGTCGCTAACACGGTCCCGGGTTCGATTTCTGGTGGGAACACTCGATTGAAAAAGTGTAAAAGCGTTCTCAAGCTAGCCATTCTAAGTAAGGTTTTCCTCATTCACGCCAGGCAAATGTTGGAATGGTGCCTAACATAAAGTCCCAGGATGTTTTCTTCCATCCCTAATCCTTTCTTCGGATAGTTTGATCGCTGAGGACGTCATCCGTCATAGGTGACGGACTAACATGACAATAGAAGCCGAAAGTCCGGAATTCTAATTCCAAATTCTAATCCTTTATTATATTTTATTTACTCTATCTGCCCATATGTCCATCCGAAAGACAAAGAATCTCAAGAATCACTTGACGAATCACCATCAATGTTGACCTTGATGTAACGCGTCAAAAATCAGAAATCGAGTTTGATGGGCGTAACCTATCCAATTGATGCCAAGAATGTGGATTATGAAAAGTCGGTTCCCCATATAGGCAGGCTACTCCTATAGAAGCAACAATGGATATGACCATTGTATAATAGACACTCGCAGAGCTGCTGGGATTAGCGGGTTAGTATAACGCTCAGGATGCAAAATAACTAAAATGAAATTAAATTACTTTTACTTATAGCTAAAACGAGATGTATTTCATGTAGTTCTTGCAAACATCCTTTTGGACTGGTCACTTCAGACACGTGATTCAGTATTCAGTTGTACATTCATTTCCAACAAATTTCTGAATTTGAAACTACATTATAATCTAATAGCATTACATTAAATTCTATAAGATAGAATTCAGATATTATACATTATATTAGATAATGTTTACTATGTGTCTAGAGGCTATAATAGGCTTATATGTCTTCTTGAATACATATTAGATATAGGATTAATAAATCCTACCTGGTGTAATATGGAGATATAATATGATTTTATAATATGCGTAGAAGTTAATATATTTTTAATTGTATTAATTACAATTCCTTCAAAAGAGTTTTCTAAATTCTCTACTTTCGAGTGTCACTAGGAAGTTCTCTCAAGCTTTAATCATGAGTATTATTGAAGTATTTTCTTTGATTACGACTCGAAATTTCTTTTAAGCTTTGATAATGGGTAGCTATTGTTGAAATGAAATGAAATGGAATCTTTCAGTTTAACGCCCCATGATTGGGGCTTGATTAACGCCCCATGATTGGGGCCCCATGATTAACGTCCCATGATAATTGTCTCCCTTTAGGCCAAGGAAGACAATTATTACGGCAAGTGAATGACGATGGAAGAATTGTTCAAATGAAAACGTGGGAGGAAATGGGAGTACCCGTGAAAACCCACGGACACGATGTTGTCTATCACAAGCTTACTTCGCCGAAGATCGAACCAAGAACCCCATGAATTAGAGGTAAGCGCTCTACCACTGAACCACCGTGCCCCCTATAGTTGTTGTTGAACACCACTCGGAAGTTCTCTCAAGTGTTGCTCATTATCAGCAATCACATAAATTATACAGGGTGTGGCCCAAAAATAGGTATACAGTCCCGTACTGGTCAACTCATTGCTTTTTTATATCATTTCTTATTGTGCTATCCATCAGGTAGACTTAGTTTCTTTTATTATTTGTTCTTAATGTCTTTTTACTTATATCTTTAGCTCGGAATAACCAAAGTAAATAAACCTATAAGCTAAAATGTTATATTTGATCAATGCTGGGGTATATACCTACTTTGAGCCATCCTGTATTTGTGTGTTTAAAATTAACCTAGTTGAGAACACTTCAAGAGCATTGCCAGAACGAATTTAAAAAGAATGGAGCGATGGAACGGGAAGGATAACTGTAATTGTTCCTACATGTAAAAATAAATATTTTTATCTGCACCTTCTTCTGTATCATCTCTCATGACTTACGGTTTCCGAGAAATGGCTCCTTGAATCTCCCAACATTCTAATTTTTAGCCAATATCTGGGGAACGATGGCCAGTTGGCCAGTGGCCACCTGTTACTACTTGGTACCAAAATGTTCACCATCCTCTTAGATATTGCTCAACACCGATATGATCTCTCTATGACTTACGATTCCTTAACTCTGGAAATCGGCCATTTTTTTGGCCAATATCTCGGGAATAGTAAGTATGACGCGAAAAAAACCATCACTTTCTCAGATAGTTTTTAATGCTCTATCAAATGGAGGGCTCAAAATTGAAAAAAAAAAAATCGCAATTAACAGATAGACAGACACACACACACACACAAGAGAGAGAGAGAGAGAGAGAATTCAGTAATGAACTCTTTAAAGTTCGTTGAAAGAAACGACTAAAAATTTTATAATGTGGCTAAACCAACTTCAGAGACATTAAACAATAAGAAAATAAGTTTATTTTATTTATTTATTTTAGTTCAAGCACAACACAACAGGCTCTAGGCCCAATTATTGTGTTGTCTTTGACAACGAAATACATATTAATACAAAACAATGAGATATACAAATAATTAAAAGAAATACACATTACAAAATAGACAATTAAAAAAAAACACATTCATATTGTCTTTAGCGTATGAGCTTCTTATATGCCGTTTTCAAAACATGCCTGTTTAATTGTTCTTTTGTACACACTTTCCGACATGCTAAATATATCAATATTGAAGTCTTTTTCGACCTCATTGTGGAGAGTGCTTATCCTCCATATAGGAGATTTCCGAAGGATATTTGTTCTTGCCTTTCTTTGATAAAACGTAGATGTGTTTCCTATCCTCGTTCTGGTTGATGGGACTTGGAAACAAAGCAACGAACGCAGCTCAATAGATTCAATCTTATCATGTATTAATTTATATAAAAATATTAGATCATTATATTTTCTTCTTTCGTATAAAGTGGGTAGTTGATAATTTTCCAGTAACTCTCTGTAAGATTCATATTTCGGGTAAAGCCCAGTTTTCCTGTACGTTAGAAGTCTTAGGAAGCAGTGTTGCCACACTTGGTACAATTGTACCAAATTCAGTCCTTTTTGTTATTCATCGACCCTTTGGTACCCCGCTGGCATTTTCAGCACGTTTTGTAAAAAAATTGGTACAATTCTACCCAATTCAGCACCATTTAACAAATACTTGTCACATTTTCAAAAGTGGCAGTAAGGCATTTCTTACATCTCACAGTACTCGTACTGTGTGTTGAACTCTTAAGAAATGCTTTTGAACATTCATTTTGTGACGCTGCTCAGGAAAATTTGTAATTCCAACTATACCAGGAAACAATGATGCTAGATGGGCTCATCAGCGCCGCGCGTGAAGGAAACCAGATAGAAACAGTGGTGGAAATTTTAGCTTGAAATAAATTTAAAAAAAAAAGAAAAAAACACCTTGAATCGTGTTGAATATTCTCAAGAAAACTAGCGTGTGCTCAAGGAAGTCTATAGCTTATGTGTCGTTGCAAAGATTCTACACCAAAACGATAATAGCACGAAAAAATACATTGACGTATTTGCCGGCTTACCGGGCTAAGTTGTTTACTAGTGACACCATATTGACGAATGTAAAGATACTTCCACGGTTGTGCGGGGTTCTCCTATTTGAATGTTTTTAAAAAGTATTTTTTAAACAAAAAAGAGAGCTTGATTTGAACTCTTGAAAGAGGGGGGGTCTATAAATTTGCCTCTTTTAGTTTCGTGTTATAGAGCCATGTATTACACTGGTATAAATAAATTCAGCCCTTTTTGTTTTAATTTGGTACCTACTATTTTTCAGCCCACTCTAAAGCTAGGACTCTGCCAACCCTGGGGGCGCGGTGGCTCAGTGGTAGAGCGTTCACCTCCGGTGCTTGGTGGGCCTGGTTCGATCCCAGCTCGCGCCGTGCGAACTTTGTGGTGGACAAACACCGTGCTCGTGGGTTTTCTCGAGGTTCTCCCGTTTCCTCCCACTGTCTTCATTCCACCATTTCACTCATCTCTCATCATCAGCTAGCCTAACCAGCATAAGCGTGGGACGTAGAACTTAAAGATTTCTTTTTTTTTGTGGCAACCCTGCTATTTAGTTTTATTTTTGTGTCGTGGTACAAATGTTCAGATCAAGAAATTCTGGAGATTCGCATGACTACAAGCTGTTCCATTTTATGTTGTACACACACACACACACACACACACACACACACACAGAGGTATTATACGAATAAAAACACGCTATAAGCATTACAACATGATTATCATGGCCAAGGTTGTTGTTAAGTGGTGAGAGGTTCCCGCGCTAAGCACGTTCGACACAGATTCTAATGCTGCAAAACTATGCATTTTCTTTCTTTCATCTTAAGAAAAGAAAAAAAAATAGAAGAAAAGAAAGAAGCCTTAGAGTGTTCAAGGATAACTCCTGACAATTGAAGACAGAAAAAAAAAAAAACATCAATAATGGACAGCAGCTGACTCAGGCAATAATGGCAATTGTTAGGAAAGGTCTAGCTATGAGTCATTTTGTTTTCATTATTGTTGTTCAACTTATGACTTCTATTTCACACTTCGAATAATATGACCCATTTTAACTAATGGGTAAATCCAGTGTTTACTTGAGTATATTTGGTTTATCTCGATGGTAATTTCTTACTAATTAAATGTCTAAAAATTTAATGTTCATACCTTAAAAACTTTTCATTTTTTTTTAAATATACAACCCGTTTTCTGTGTCATTGTTAAGATTGTGTCATGTCATTGTCAAGAGTATGCATGTCAATGTTACGGGAAATCAAACAACAATAAATAGAAGTTGCTATTTAAGAGTGTGGATTTTTCGTATATGTATCTGTCTATCTATATAAACAAATAAATATGAAAGTGATTATGTTTGTGACAATAACTCTTGAACCACCCGACCGATTTCGATCAAATTTTCAACAAGATGAGGTTCGGGCTTAGAATGGCTTTTATCATTTCAATTTGACAGTGCAACTCAGGGTTAGAGAGGGGGCAGATATATTTTAAAAATGATCGAAAATGACCGATATGAGTGTTGAATCTATAGTTTTCGGGTCGCTGAGATGAACAGATGCAGTATCGCCATGAACAGACATTTCCGATGGGTCCAAATCCAATACTATTAAACAACCATAAAAACTAAGACAGTATAATAAATTACAAAAATATAGGGCTAAATACAAATTATCTAATTATATTGTAATCAAATATGCTTAATGAGGTAATAGAAGTATTGCATTTAAGCATGTGCAGTGATTTATGGCGCGAATTCAACCATATACGAGGTAGTATCAAAAAGTTTCGAGTCTAGTTCTGTAACACTCTTAACAGATGGCAGCACAAGGATGCACACAGACACAGAGAGCACCGACCTTTGAAAGTGAATGTGTGAAGAGACATTCGTCTTGTGTATATTGGAAGCTGTACAGCTGCTTCTATTCTAACCACGTGCATTACCACGTCTGCAATTTCATCATGGACAACAAGTTAGAACAAAGATGAAATTTCTATGTGAATCCGCCACAAAGACTCTTGACATAATTCGGCAAGTGTATGGCGATACTGCAACGAGTCGTTTGGGGTGTTTTGAGTGGTACACACGCTTCAACAACAGAAAAATATCACTGGAAGATGAAGAGGGATAAGGACGAACTTCAACGAGCACAACCCCCGAAGCTGTTGAAATCATTCGGAAAATTGTGCATACGGATCGTTGGAGAACAATCCAAACATTTGCCATTGTCGTTGTCTCATACGGATCAATGCAAGCAATCTTGACGTACGATTTGAACATGAGCTATGATTACATCGCAAACGTGGTAACGCACATGATCCGAATAGCACCAGTTATACAGCTCCCGATGTACATAGGACAATGTCTCTTTGCACACTGACTTATGAAGGTCGGTGCTCCCTGTGCCTGTGCGAGTCTCGAAACTTTTTTATACCACCTTGTATGTGTCGTCTACTTTTTCTGCTGCAAGTACTTCGCACGACAAAAATTGTTAAAACCCAGGTGTATAATTTACTCACCCGCATACGAGAGAAGGAGTGATGCATCAGTAGCCAATAATATTTTTGAATAGCATTAGGATACTACTATCATTGTTTATCTCCGTTTAAAGATAAGGCTGAACAGATAATAGTCAATGATCTTCAACAGAAGGGGTAAAAGTAACTGTTCTAAATTCACAATCAGCAAAACGAAAATTAGATTATATTTTAAATGGACAGCAGTGGTTTGGTGGGAAAATAATCTTCATTTCCTACGTCTCTCTCTTTTCTTAAGAATGCTGCGTAAGTTATAATAGCATTTACAGATTTCACAATCAAGAATAATAAGCAAAAGATATGAAGGAGATTCACAACCATCCTCAAAATTCTAATTTGTTTGAAATGAACGTTAGTAACGTGAGCATTTCATCCTGAACGGGATAGTTTGTATTTCTCTTTTGAAAGGAGTACTTTTAGAATGACATTCCACTAAATAAACCGTGAGAAATGTGTTTTTGTTTGTTTACTTTCTTTTGTGATGCGATGAATGGAAAATGTATTTGTGATGACTGTAAAGTGTTGTTACATAAGTTAACACACACACAGACACAAAAACACATACAAAAAGAAAAAAATAGTCATATATATTTGTTAACGTTACGAGATAGTATAGATTTCACGTGCTGCACCTCCTCCTTGAATAGAGAAAGTTCAACGAGGAGAAAACGAACAGGACTAAACGATTAACATTCGTAGTAATATAAATAAATTGAATTGAATGACTATAACTTTAAACACAGTGGCGCAAATCTGTCTTCAACATTGGAGGGAGGGGGGAGACGGGTAAGACCGTTCCCGTATTTTTTTAAAGCGATGTTCAAAATATTTATGAAGTTGTAAAACAATGCTGTGGAGGATCAAGGGAGCAGAGTTGTCTTCAACATTGGGAGGCGGGCAGATTTGAGGCTTATTCTTGGGGGACATCGATTTCATCTCACTTTCCTTTGTGGCAATCAGATACAAATCATGACACTTCTCCCCCCCAAAATTTTCAAATTGTGTTATTGGGGGACAGTTCCCCCTAGTTTCAAGATTGGAGGAGACATGCCCTCATCATCCTCCCGGGATTTGCGCTAGTGCTTAAACAACGTACAGTCGATAGAAACGGCTACGAGTATTGCCATCATTGGATTTTTCTTTTACGACTAGTAACTTCCGAATAAATTGAGTAAAGTTTTCTTCGGATAGAAAAATAAAACTAATTCTGTGCACGTTACAGAAAAAATGCCTAGTTAAACTATACTACTATACTAGAAAACGAGTAAAGGTTTCCTACTAAGATCTATCCTTAGTTCTTTACTAAAGCTCGAAGTGATAGAAAATCTTCTATGACTTCCAATTTCAATATTGATCTATTGATCAGACACAGCAAGAAGAATAAGATATACCGAGAAGCGTTATATTTTTTGAATCGATTTACGGCTCTAAAAATAGGTATACCTGTCATGCTCAAATCGTCTCCAAACGGCTTCATTTGTACTCAAGCAGAAAATTTACCCCTAACCGCATTCATAAATAACACTCCAAACAAGACGTAAATGGCACGAGTATTCTGTCGACGGGACGCGTTGTTGTCATCGCTACACTTAAAATGGACATATTTTGCTAAATAATAATAATAATAATAATAATAATAATAATAATAATAATAATAATAATAATAATAATAATAATAATAATAATAATAATAATAATGATAATAACAAACATAAAAGACAAAGACACCAAGGTAGTCATTTTAAAGCAATACAACATATTAATAATCAAAATATGCAGCTATAAAGATTAAACAACGTATTGACTAAGTCTGTACAAGTGGGTAAAAAATGCAACATCTCTCAGTCTTTTCCAGCAGGTCAACCTGAAGACCACCCTCAGGTAGAAGGATTTGCTGTAATATCCCTGTCATGTAACAAAGAAACACGTAGATTACTTCAATAATGTTCCGCTTTCTTTGAAGCCGCCAAGGGATGATTTGACCGCGCCGTCTTTACCATATTCTCTCTTAACACTGTATTCAAATGAGAAGTGGCAGAAACCACTTTTGGTTATAAAGTGAAAAGAGTAATGAACATTGGCGGATATTTGCTCGGGTAATGGCCTCTTACGTCTGGCCATACAACAGTTTCAGTCGGTGGTCTAATGGTATTCCAGAAGGGCCAATAGCGTTTTGGGGGAGTCTAACTCTCTCAGCACCCTCTAGATAGAGAAAAGTCATCTTCTGTAATCAATTAAGCGTCCCAATAATATATTGCATGCCCATTCTAATCTACTAAAACCGAGGCGTGGGAGACCCGGGTTCGATTTCCGGCTAGAAATCATGTGGTTCGGATTCCAAGTTAATCAGTAGGTCCACGTCTCATATAGCCTCACTGCTGAAAGGGACGCTAAGCTAAAATCAACTCAACTCTACTAAAACCGAAAGTGGTAGAAATCAGCCGCTTCCGATTTCAATATTAGTTGAGAAGATATCACGGCATAGAAACTAAACTCCTTAATATGGTGCCACGGGTGTCACTACTATTTATTTATTTATTTATTTGTTTATTTTTGTATTGATTTAATTGTAAACACGAACTAAAATACTTGAGTATGAAACCATTGCAACTGCCGCTTCATTCCTTTCAATTTACCGTCGAAAGTAAATTCGCACACATTGAAGGAGAGGGTGAACAAAAACAATGCATTCATGGGAAAACAAATTGTTGCATATATTGACAGATGAATAATGCATTATGTCTCAATCTTCTCATCTTAGTGTTTGTTTCTTTGTCCTCTATACAAATTCACATGGTTGTCTTGGCATAGATCTTGGTAACTGTAGATGAGAGGCCGTAGGCTACTTGGACTTTCTGTTGTGTATGCTAAGGGAAAGGTGAGATTGTTCAAATATACCTTTTAAATATTTTACATAAACCTTGTTCTTCCAGAACAAGGAACGAGCATATGTAAGTACAGAATATAAACTTGTTGCTCGAATGTATTGAAAAGACCTCCCCCAGATGTAACTTTTATTCATATTTGTATTAAGGTATATATATATATATATATATAAAATTCGCAGAACACACTAAAGAAGGATGAATATCAGTCTGTCTCCCTTCTTGAATTCAAGAATGTGCGTGATATTTAAAGAATTAATATTTACTAGCTGAACCTGCGCTCTCTCTCTACACAGTGCACCATTCACATATGAGCATGAATCTCCTTGTTATTCCTCACATCTGTACATGTCCCTTTGCAAACACAAGTGAAAGACGTCTTGATAAAAATTGGCAAGAGATACCATAAAGGAGAGATTTTTTTTAAAATTACTTTTTCAATATCTCGCACCGTTTGCAGGATTTGAGTCTACTTCCGTTTGGAGTTTCTAATTCAAGAATGATCAGTGTTTTCTTCTTGCATGCAGTATGTAATAAGCAAATACATCACACACACAATTAATTATAATGTCAGTGATATATGGTGTTTATTGGGCAAAGCACTCCAAACAATAAAAATTCATCTTAGATTGGAGACATGTTTATACTTCGTTTTTCATTATCATTTGGCCATGAAACCAACGTCTGTATACAATCCCCGTATAGAACTGTTTGGTTTTGGAATGTATAACTCGTAGGATATAATACTTTTTTTAAAAAAAAAATACAACACTTGCAGTGTACCTTTTAAAAACGCAATAAAGAAATAACCGCCATGTTTCTTAAATATTCAGTTAGAACTGAACAATCTTCACAAAATTTACAATCGATCAGTGAAAACGGCATCTTTCTAGAACTTGTGGTTTCCGAAATAGCCCAATAACTGTCAGAAGAATTGGTCACAAACATATAAATGTCCACAAACATACAAACGTCCACAAACATATAGACCTAGCATTTTAATATATAGATGCTTTCTTAGTGTGTCTTAAACAACACACAGAACACTTGGATACAGGTAGGTAAGGAACAGGCTGTGCTCTGAGGATTTATCTAGCACTATTAGCGATAATGTCAAGAGGTGGCCCGGGGGAAATTCCGTTGGAGCAAACCTCTGATCGCAGGGGTGCCCACAAGGGGGGCTATGACGCAAACTGCGTCATTGAAATATTTGGGGGGGGTAAAAATCTATATAAATATGTTTAAGGAGGTGTAAAAATTAATCGAAAATATTTTTTTTTTCATGGAAGAACACCTACGGATAGACAATTGAGGGGGTGTGCGTCATGGACATGAGGGGGGTGGGCACCACTGCTGATCGTGCTAGTATTTTCGCAAGTATCACTTTAACCCCCATGCGTATTGTAGCATGATGATCTGTGCAGCCGACAAATGCACTGACTCCAGCTTGGTTCTGGCTCGCAGCCCACGTAGCCCTTCATAACCTAGGTGTTGTATAACAACGTACATGTACAATAAAAACTTGTAGAAAGATTAAGAACGAATATCTGCACCAGTTTGAGTTAGTAAAACCATTGCATAAATAAGTAAATCACCAAATTTTAGTATTCAGTTTTTTTACTAAACTTCTTATTCGTTTATTTTATTTTATTTTAACATCTCTTCTTCTGTATTTAATATAGAAGAGCAATTATTGTTTTTGTAGGAAAATAAAAAGTAATGCAATAATGTTATAATACAGTTTGCAGCAGGGAATAAAAAAAAGAAAGAAAGAAAAAAGAAAGAAAAAACGGCCTAGAAGTTATTATAATGTTTCACTGCCCGTAAATGAGTCATAATGTTTTCTTGTTGTGCGCGACCAATGCACCTAAGTGGTAAAAGGTTAAGTAGATTTAATAATAGTTACGTGAATAAAATAGTTATAGAGGTTACTCACAGCAAGTTATTTCCGAAGCAAATTAACGCGTCTCGGTAATTAGAAACATAAAATTGTTTCTTGCTTGTGCAGAGAAAGAAAAAAGACATAAAATCAAAACCTTGTGATTTTCATTTCATTTTTTGTGCATGAAATGAACAAGTGACATAATGTAATGCACAGCATTTAAATATTACGAAACTGTTAAATTTTTATTCGTGTTATTGCTCCCATAAAATAAACATTTACGAGTTTAATGCTTAAGAGAAATATAGGTAACTTCATTGTTAATAATGGTAAATCAGTAAAGCACTGATTCACAGTCACACACACACACACAATATAAACAAGTTCTGTGTAGTAGACCCTAGCATAGATTCGATGTATTTTATTAGGGCTATTGAGCGTGTCAGTTTTTTAATGGGAGAAAAACTTGAGCGATTTTGGATAAGGAGGAAACACGTTTAACACAGATATATATATATATATATATATATATATATATATATATATATATATATATATATATATATATACAGGGGTGGATAAAAAATCTAAAACGTTTGCAAAAGTGTGAAAATCATACCTAGCATGGTGTGGGGCCTCCTTTTGCGTGCAAAACAGCCTGGATCCGACGTGGAATGGACGTATACAGCTCCTGAATCGTGGTGTGTGGAATTTTGTACCATTGTTCCTTCAAAACATGCTCCAGTTCCTTAAGGGATGGTGGTGGAGGGTAATGAGACCGAACACGAATTTCTAACTCATACCACAATGGCTCAATGATGTTCAGATCTGGTGATTGTGGGACCCAGGGGAGGCGTGATAGCTCCTGGTCATGCTCCTCAAACCATGATTTCATCGTTTTTGCAGCGTGACTGGGTGCCAAATCATCTTGGTAGATGCCATCACCATCAGGAAACAATATTTGGGCCATGATAGAACCTGGTCCCCCCAAATGGTCGCATACGCCTTAGCATTCATCATTCCATGCAGGGCTATGATGGGACCTGCAGAAAACCACGATATCACTGCCTGTACTGTAACAGAACCACCCCCATGCTTTACAGTTGGGAGCAAACAGTCTGTATCATACGACTACGACGGTGCTCTCCATACGTAAAACGACCGGTTATAAGAAACAAGGTGAAGGTCGATTCATCGGATCACATTACGTGTTTCCACTGCTTATGAGTCCACGCCTTATGGTCCTTGCACCACTGAATAATCCTCTTCGCATTTGCTACTGTGACCAGGGGTTTGACGATAGCGGCCCTGTCATGAATTTTCTTCCCGTCGCACTGTTTTCGATGAAACCGGGTTCTGTAGGCCGGAATTGAGTTCAGACGTAATTTTCATTGCAGTGGTCTTCTTTTTAGCTGCTACAGTCCGTTTTAATGCCCTCCGGTCCCTATCTGACAGGATTGTCTTTCGACCATTGTTGTGCTTTGCAGACATCGTTTGCCCATGAATTGTGTATGCCCTCGTGACATTGAACACAGTGCCTTTCGATACCCCAACAATGTTCGCCACTGTTGCCACTGAAGCTCCAACCAGACGGGCGCCAACGATCATGCCTCTTTGGAAGTCTGTCAGGTCGCCCATTTTACTGCACCACTTTCACATCATGACACTCACAGGTGAACGGGTTACTGTTGACAGAAGAGGAAGGTCCACATGACACATTGAAAACAAAAAAACGATCGGCAACCGCAACACGCGTTGTACAGTGGAGGGCCAAACTTACGTGTCCTGTATGAAGTGTTTTTAGATTTTTTGTCTACTCCTGTATATATATATAAAAAAAACTATGCAGAGGACCCCAGGATATGGATTCGATGTCAAATCCAAATTTCACCGTGTCAGTTTTGTTTTATGGGCGAAACATATGTGTATTCTCCCTATTCAAAATCGCTCAATTTTTCCGCTAATAAAAATGAGAGTCAATAATCCTGGGGTTTCCAACTTTGGATTCGGCGTAACAAAATACATCGAATCCTTACCCTCGGGGGGCATTTCCCGGATTTTATTATTATTATTATTATTATTATTATTATTATTATTATTATTATTATTATTATTATTATTATTATTATTATTATTATTATTATTATTATTATTATTATTATTATTTGGTATAGCTGTGTTACGTGTGTATCCTGCCTATCCAAAATCGCTCATTTTTTTCGTCTATAAAAAACTGACACGGTTAATCGTTCTGGGGTTTCGAAATTTGGATTTGACGTAACAAAATACATTAAATCCGTACCCTGAGATCCGCTTCAAATATTTGTGTGTATGGCTGTGTTATTATTGAAGAACTTATGGATTTAAGATGGTTGATTGGAATCCAAACTCCCATTCTGAATATTTAATATATTATTTTCGAGTTGGTTTACCAAAACTTCTTTTTATAGAGTCTATTTGTCCTATATGTGCATATGTTTTTCAGTCCGGCGGACAAAGATCTCAATAATTAGTTGATGGTTCACCATCAATTTTGGCCGGGGTGTAAAGGATCGAATGTTAAGAATCGAATTCCTTGATGGAAATGGAACCCTGTATTATCGTGCACCAAAGGCGCGCGCGAGACCAAGGGGGAGGGCATTTTGAGAATTAAAGAGAACGTTTACAAGGAAGTTATTAATCTGTGTCACGATGCTCAGAATTCACACAAATCTGAATGCCAAACAAAACGATTCAATAAATAAATAAATAAATAAATAAATAAGGCAGTAGTGACATACCAATATTAAATGTTGCTCCAAGCCATCTCAAGTTTTGAATGGATTTACAATAATATACAATTTGAGACAATGGTAACTTGTTAGTTTGGGACAGTTAGACGAAGTAAGACCATAACTTGGCTGGAGATCTGCTAATGGAGGTAGAACTGCATCTATTTCAGTATAGTATCATAATAGCTGCCACCTTGAAGTCCGCCATCTTGGATTCAGATCCAAATCCTTTAACAGAAAGAAGTCCGTGCGTATATTGTTTTGAGATAGCTTTACAAAACAAACACACATTTCACGTTATTTCCAACTTGACAATAATTATTACCTTCATACTATATGTTTATTTACTTACAATTGATTTTCCAAACTTACAAGGCACCTTTTGCCTTTTATTGTATACTGTAAATGCATTTAGAACATGAGGTTACTTGGGGTACCATTTTATTAACACTTTTCAATTGAGCTATTTAATATAACTCACGTATTGGTTTGGTCTGATATGGAACCACTGTAGTGGCTAAGACAAAATAAAAAAAAAAATAAAAATAAAAACAAAAAACTTGTAAAGTCGAAAATAAAGACTACTCTAATATATATTTAAGTTTAGCGTTCATTTCAACAGCGACTTATATGAGATTTAGACTACATGCGATTGAAACGTGTGATCCGAACTACATGCTTTTGCAATGGGAATCGAATCCGGCTCCCCACCGGAGACGCTATGCTTATCACAAGGGAGCTAAGGAAATAAATATTGAAATAGCTACCATTTTCACTCATCAGTAGCATTTTATAAGCTTTAAAATGGACTACTTTATAATATTTTGACATGTGTCTAATTATTAAAGAATTTGCAACACTTTGATATTAAACTTACATTGCATAATTAACAAATAATAATAATAATAATAATAATAATAATAATAATAATAATAATAATAATAATAATAATAATAATAATAATAATAATAAGGTTGAAGAGGTTAGGAATTAGATTTCTGGGCTTTTCGGTATCTATGACCATGTTAGCCTGTGACAAACGAGGTATGACGTCCCTCTGCGATCACACTATCCAAGGAAAGGGAAGGGTTGGGGAAGGAAGCGGCGTCGTATCTATATGTTAGGTACCATGACGGCATTTACCTGGTGTGAATGAGTAAAACTCAGAAAAAAACCTCACTCAGGATGGCCAGCCTGCAAAAGGTTGTACATTTTTCCGACCGAATGTCCCCATCGGGAATCGAACCCGGGACCGCTCACACCAAAGGCAAGAACGTCAGCAAATATACTACGCGGAGCAATATATTTGATGATAATTATCTTAGGGTATATTAGGCAGTGAGCCCTGTTGTACTGTCATCTTCATATTAATAATCTGTTTAGCCTTAGTAGGTGGAATGTTTCTCGTATTTAACATCAAGTTTAATGAAAAAAAAGACAGAATAAAGAAAAAAAGAAAAAGTTTATGATTATTTTTTACATGGAGATTTACCGTCAAACATGACATTTTGTTCAGCTATAGGTGAGATCAATTGATTGATAAATATTTCATCATTCAATTATTTTTTCTTGTATGTTAATAATGTTATACAATTATTATTGTATTCGTATTAACAAAAATTTATAATAGAGACAGGAAAAATATAAAAGAGCATCGTTCATTTATTGTATCTTATGCATTACACCTGCTATGATTATAGTCTATTTATTTTTATAGCATTCATTCATTGGACACCAGCAAGTCTCATGCATACTCACTCAATAAAGCAACTTCTCTACGACCTTGCAACCATTTTACAAATCTTATAATCTTGTAAAGTGGAAAAAAAAAATAGTTCTCACTACAGGTCTTAAAAATAATTGTTTTTATGCAATAAACTTGTTTCAACGTTTGAAACAATCTGTTTTTACCTTGAAAGATTAAAAAATAAATAAACTGTATAGAGAAACTCTTTTGTTATAAAACATAAAGATTAAAGTGAGACTTTTAAATATGTAAATTGGAGTTACCCAGTTTCTTATCAATTGATGTCATTGTTATAGAATAGAACTGGACTCGTTACATTCACAAAGTAACATCCTGGATGAATATGAAACAACAAAGTGGCCCCGCGTGGCGTAGTCGCTAATGCTCTCGCCTTTGGCGTGAGCAGTCTCGGGTTCGATTCCCAGTGGAGACACTCAGTCGAAAAAGTGTAACAGCTTTTTCAGGCCAGCCATCTTAAGTGAGGGTTTTCCTAGGTTTCCCTCATTCACACCAAGCAAATACCGGGATGGTACCTAACAATGGTCCCAAGCCGGTTTCTACCTTCCCTTTCATCGGATAGTGTGTTTGCGAGGGACATCATTCCTCATATATGTGACGAGCTAAATGGCCTTAGATGCCGACAGCAAAGAAATATAATTCCTAATTTCTGACGAAACAACTTGCTATATCTTCTAGACGGTAACGTGATTTTTCAAAGAATTTCGTTTACTGAAACCTCTTTCTATGTATCTAGCCCGGTGTTTCTGTTCGTCCAGGATGATGGATCATCATAAAACTTGATTACGGTACAGAGTCAAAAGTTATGATTATTCAAATTCATTATTGGGAGTGATATCAACCTTGTCCGGTTTTCACGTCGATCATTATAGTGTAATAAACGGTAATAGATAGCGAGAAGCGGTTTTCTGTAATAAATTAAGCGTATCAAGAATACATTTAATCACCACCTTTGACTCTCTAATAAAATCAGAACTGGCAGAAACCAGACACTTCTAGTTCTAACGTTTGTCGTCATAGAACAAAAATGGTAATGTTTATGATTTTCCGCAATCAAGCGTCTCAAGCATATATTCAATCTCAACTTTAATCTCTCCATTAAAAACGGAAGTGGAAGAAAATCACCATTTCCGGTTTTAATGTTGATCGCCATAGAACAAAACCATAATAGATTCGAAGAAGCGGTTTTCTGTAATTAATTAAGTGTTCCCAGGTTATTTTGACATCTTCAAATTAATCTCTCTATCAAACCGGAAGTGGAAGAAATCAACCCCTTTCGGTTACAACGTTGACCTCTAATAGAGTAAAAACGATAACAGATAGCGAGAAATGGTTTTCTGTAAGTTGAATGATATGTTGGGAACATATCCCTCTCATTGCTGTAGTTTTGGGTTTCTATTCCCCGAGCTCGTTATCTTTTTGTTGAAGTAGCTTGGGAATAACCACCAGCGATAACACTAAGTCTGTGGCTATTTGAGAATGCGTTTTCGAAGCGTCACCCCCCCCCCCCTTCCCCAGAGCGAACGCGACCTAGGTGGCTACTCGGTGATTTTACTTTCGCCAGAGTTATAAATCATACTGGGAGCCAGTCAGGGTTTCCAGGTCTTCTTGCCAGGTCCAGATCTATAATAGCACAGTTCCAATAGTCTGCACAAAGCATCCTCCAAACAACTGTTTCTTGCTAAAATCCCCTTGCCTGGCAACACGTCTTTCCTTTTTTCCCCTTCCTTTAGACATCTTTTAAACAGCAGGCGATCTATTGTTCCGAAACGCACGAAATACGCTCCAGCTGACGTTTTCTCCGCGTTTGCAGCGCATTGTGATTAGCCATCCACATTTAAATACATTGTCAGCGTATTCCAAGCGTATTTATGAGCAATAAAAACGCTTTGCGAACGCTTCAAATAGCCACCTACTAAAGAGGAACATAGGACAGACACCCTCCTGCAATGACATTGTCAAATATGTTGTAATGTAGGTCGAGCAATATGAAACTTATTTTCGGTATACAAAAAAAAAAAAAAAAAAAAAAAGAAAGAAAAAAAAAGAAAGAAAGAAAAAGGAAACAAAGAAAAATTACGCACCAAAATGTCTCAATCCCACCTCCTGCCCCGCTTGCCACATTACGAAATTAAAGCTGGCATCTGATCACTGACTCGCACCAAAGGCTTGTGCACTAATCTTTTCACCACATATACAGCTAATCAGTGACGTACACAATTTCATCGAGGGAAGGGTTCAAGTATTGAATTTAATATATTTTCAAAACAAACGTGATTTATATAGTAAATTTTATTTTCCCGAATTGATACCTCGAAATTCCTTCTTGCATAAGCCACTGCAGCTAAAATACCTAGTAAAATCCACAACGAGTACAAGCTGAACTACAGGTAAAAAGTAGATTTAATCAAGCGGATCTCATTTTGTAAAAAAAAAAAAAAAAAAAAAAAAAAAAAAAAAAAAGACAATTGAAGCGCTGATATATTGATAGTCATTATTAGGATTAAGATTTTATTACATCATAAATGTGCACAAATCGCAGAATAAACAATGTATTATGCACATGATGTTGCACAATGAATTTTCTTTCAGCTTTAACTTCATATAATACAGCTTGAAAAAAAAAATCCACAACCAATTGCAAAAACAAAACTAATTAGTTTCGAGGATGTACTTCGTTAATCATGGACATTTTGTCATAATAAAACTGGATGTTGTACCAAACTGCCTCTAGCTTACAAATGATCTAAAATATTTTGACATTTGAAGGTGAACAGGCGAAGGGGAAGGGTTAGATGTGATTCAAACAACAATTGCAACTCTCAACAGCGCACAATTGGAAGAGCAACTAAGTTTGTTATGTTCTCTTCTTTACACGAAGTGAACTTAACGTACAAAATATTGTACCATATTTCATTTTTTTTTTTTTTTTGTGATCAGCTAGAAGATAAAATGCATTTAAACATGCCAAAAATTAAAAAAATGCATCTATATACGAAAAGTAGTACAAAAATATAAAAATGTAACAACAAATGTGTTCTAAATCACTCAATTTTTAATAAAACAAGATTTTATCGTGATGAGCAATGTTTCTATTGATGCAAAAGATGCAAAATCATCGAAATCCTAACTCTATAGTCATTATATTGGCCCAGAAGCAGTGAGACTTTGATCCACCGAACCCGTACTCGAAGAGACATGGATAAACCTCTCTCTCCCTAACTGACCCGGACATGACAAAACATGTGATACCAACAAAGGGTATGTATGAGGCTGTAAATATAAGTCTAACAAACATGGTTCTCTCCTTATTCTCTCTGCCTCCTTATTATATTGACCATTTTCTTTCAAAGGAGTACACTGAAAGATAACTACAAGGTCTATGACAATATAAGATCACAGAAAAGAAAATCTACATGTTGTTTTCCTTAGGAAGAGTCGTCAAAGTTTAATCGGGCAAACATTTAAAACTTGTCGTGTGGAATGTTAAAGATGCTGTTGAGCCCAGAGCGGCGTTGTGTTTAAGCTTTTACAATAGTATGTATTCAAAATCAGTGCATTCAGTACGGGGAGATGAATAAGCACGCAGCTATGTTTGAAATAGTCAAGATGTACCTTGACTAAAAACATGTCACACCGAGAGTCAAACACTTGAATATTAAGAACTCCAATAGTGGATAATTGTAGAGCTAATATTGATGCTGTTTTAGGGTCACTGAGTCCGTCTCTGTGAATCTGACCGAATCTGAGAAGCGAGACCCAGATCCGGGCGGACTAAAGTTGGGACTCAGATGACCCGATGACTCGTGGCATCACTGATCTCTTTGAAAATTTACGATTGTTGACGCTAGTAATCGGACAAAATGGCATTAATAAACGGAAAACAACAATAATCGGAAGTATTATCGTATTTTACATCGTTGTTTTTAATTTAAAATAGCCCACTGCGTTGAACTACAATTGATAGGTTATGCGTTTATAAGATATTTTCCGGTTCGGTTCGCTTATCTATCTGTGATTATAGTATATCAGTGTCTCGATTTTGCTAGTATGACATGCAAGCTGTTGGTTGTGTAAGGTCAACTTGGAATTTCTTGTTTATTTCAATTTTTCGAACATTTTCATTGAATTCACCACAGGTCACTTGCCGCACCTGGAGAAATTTTCACGCTCTTCCGCTAACCTCTTCGTTTTCACTATGATTTTTCTGTTTTGAGATAGTCCATCAATTGTAGTTTCCTTCGCCCTCTCCCTCCCTTTCCTGCCACTCTCTAGCACGTCCCTTATGATACAGTTCCTTCTTAGCCAATGTCCCAACAAGTTTCTCTTCCTCTTCTTAAATAATGTCTAAAATTGTTCTTAAATAATAACAACATCCTGCATGAACAACCCGCAAACAGGATAATCCGCATACGAATACTAGAATTTTGTTTATATATATACAATATATATATATATATATATATATATATATATATATATATATGTGTGTGTGTGTGTGTGTGTGTGTGTGTGTGTTGAAATCATGCGTTTTGTTGTTTTCACATTTTTAGATATTCTTATGTGACCATAGTCTGTTGTAGAAGCTAACTAACTCGTTTCTACACCAACAGTTAGTTGTTTCCACAAACCTGTTTTCTTTTACAGGGACGGGAAATGTGTTTTTTCTTAGTATTTTTTGTTGTAAATCAATATTCTTACCGGTACTTCTTTTATTGACTGGTAGTTATATATATATCTGAGAAAGACGGGAAGAGCTCTAAAATCTTGACCAAGCATAGTGTTCCTTGACATAGAGAAAAAAAAATCGCAAGAATGTAAAGAATGTTTCATCAGAATTGGCAAACAAGAAAATCTGCATTTTTGATCATCGTCCCCAGTTTCGAGCAATGCTGAAATATTTTCAAGTCATTTAGTGCTGATATTACTCTTGCAAGAAGAGTTTGAAATTATTTCGATTTTAGATATAATTCAATACTTTAGTTAGAAATATTCGTTAACGCTCAGTTAATCTTTCCATTCCTAACGGAATTCCTGAATTTTTCTTCTACCTTCTACACATATAGACAGTAATAATTATAATACCCAAACCTCAATACCATTGTTGATCAAGTCCAAAATCAAATTCGAGCCGTCATATACTACGTTTGTGTTAATATTTGATTACGAAGAATGTATATAGTTCTCCCATTATCAAGTTTAATGTAAAATTCGAAAATGTTTATAACGGTACATCCGACGGAGCGAGCATCCAAATTCATTATTCTATACAAGGTACCGTCAATAATCCCAAAAGTGCAAAAACTCGTGAATCAGAATTGAGCTCCTACAGTGGAGCATCAAGTCAAGGCATATTATTTCTTTTATAAAGAATTATTTTTGTGCGACAGAAATATCGGACCGATAGCTTCCTTAGGAATAGAGACGCGTTAGCTATTTGCAATGGATGGATCAATCGTGACGTATTTCTGCCAGTTCTTCCGGGCATTATTTATTTCCGGTGCTTTTCAAAGAAATGTGCTTCGGAAGTTACGATGGTTACGTTTTGCCCCATCACTTACATATTGTAGTAAGAAAGAAGATAGAAATGATTGTTTAAATTTCTGAAAGTAAGAACTTAAAAAAAAAAAAAAAAAAAATAGGTAGATCAAAGATAAGAAAACGTATTTCCAATTAAATAAAGTGAAACGTACAGCGACCTATGATTTCGTTATCTAGCAGACATGTTATTTGGGACCAAAAACGCTACTTTTGGAACTTTGCACTTTCGTTGACAACAGAAGTGACGAAATTATTTTATTTTATTTATTTATTTATTTGCGAATTGTTCACACATTATTGGTGAACAAACTAAGCTCAATTTTTCATCTGAAATGGAATCAACTAGCTTACATTTTTTGTTTTGGTATTCATGCAAAAGACTTGGTAAATACTGTATCGTACTGAGTATAATTAATGAAAAATAACGTCCGATTTCTTCAAGCATCCATAAAATACGAAACAAATTCTTTTCATTAGAAATTACAATCAGAAATTAGGTATGTCCTATCTGTTTCTTGAAAGGACTTTCCACATGATAAATTATCATCTTCGTCCTACAGAAACCATGAGTCTTATTACTCGCAATTCGTGTCATGAATTAATCAGATATTGCTCGTGCTTGGTTGCATGCATACAAGGCTTTATTTGCTTTAATTACGTGTTCAAATACCTTTTCAAGTAGTTATTAGGCAATTCCTTTAGTTAAATAAGATGTTTGTGTATGCTTATATATGAGTAAGAGAATAAAGCACACAGACGTACCAAACTGAGCACTTCTAGCTCGTTACGTCATTATGATAAGTTAATTTTCCGTGAGCTTATTCCGAGACTGTGTGGTGTCGTAAATGTCATCAACAGAGTATCAAGTCGAGATTTCTCTTTCTTTTCGTGTCGGAGCAACTTGAGACATACACAATTGTTTCAACAAAAACAGTTTTGTAGATTAAACGTGTTTGTTCGGTCAAGGTATTTGATTAAAACGAAAAAAGAATAAAAAGAACCAGTCGTCTTTCAGGAGCTCTGTAATCTCCTTACTCTTGGATAAAAGATAAAAACTATAAAAGTAGATTATTTACAATGTATTGCCAACAGGCCGTAAAATTTTACTACTAGATCATGGTTCAAACTTGATCAGAATACTGCTAGAGAAAGATTGAAACCTACTACAAATGTCTAAAGAGTTGCCAATTTTCCAAATTTAATGCTAAATGCAGCCACTTTAATATGTATATACATTACCTAGTAGAATTTTGATGTAACTTATTAGTTATAATTTTGGTAAATGTGCATATTCATAATTGTCGATTTCTATATATAGACCTATAGTATATCTATTCTATCAGGCCTTGTTTCCATTTTGTACTAAAACACAACACACTGAGCAAGGCTATGTGATAATATGTTTAAAAAAAAAAAAAAAAACGCAATCGCGTAACAGGTTCAACACAATAACTGTGTCTTCATCAGACTTCCACGAAGAAAAGGACTTCCACTTTAAATTATAGTTTCCCTTCCATAGCCTTTTCTTATCTTTCTTTCCGTGTTGTTTTCAAGGAACTAAGAAGGGTGATGGTGTCCCAAGTTCTTCCACCTCGCAGTAAAACAGCCATAGAGGACATTGTGATAGCGTTTGTAGATAGCCTATAGAGAAAGCTTTCGACAACGTAGTTTGGAATATCATTTTCAGAGCGTTGAAAAATCTGAAAGTGGATTAGGCGACAGAAGAATAATATACCAACTTTACAGGAACCAGACAGCTGTTATAGGAAGAGATCAGAAGGAAGCAAGAATAAGTAAAGGAGTAAGGCACAGATCTGGACTTTCACCGCTTCTGTTCAACGTCTATATAGAAGATATACTATAAAAGAATTCTTTGATAGAAACGAGAAAGGCATAAAAGTAAATGACCAGGTTTTCAACACAATAAGGTTTGCTGATGACATAACACTGTTAGCGGAGAACGAAGAGGACTTGCAGGAAGCAGTTTTGAACTTGAACGACCAACTGAAAAAAACATGCAAAATGAAAATAGAAAAGAAGAAAACCAAAGTGATAAAGTGCACAACAGCAGGACAGGAAGGGGCAAACGTGTGGCTAGAGGGAGAGAAAATCGAAGACGTTAAAACGTTCCATTATTTAGGAAATCTAATATCCTCAGACGGAAGAAGTGAAAAAGACGTAAGTTCAAGAAAAGCGCAGACTAAACAAGCATTCAATAGGAAAGGAGGACTACTAACATCAAGAAATGTCGTTGGACATTCGAAAACGATTTATTAAGACCCTGATATGGAGCGTGGCGCTTTACGGATCAGAGACGTGGCATTCCGAAAAGCTGAAATGTCCCACTGGAGGCATTTGAAATGTGGTGTTGGCGCAGAATGCTGCGCATATCATGGACCGAAAGAAAAAGGAATGAAGAAGTACTAAAGAAAGCTAATGAAGGACGACAGATCATGAAGATAATAGGAAAAAGAAGAAACAACATGCTCGGCCACCTTATTCGGCACTCCGATTGGATCATTGTGTTGATATTGGAAAAGGCAGAAGAAAAACCAGCAAGAGGAAGACCAAGGGTAGAATATCTAGATGCAGGTACGAAGAATAGACTTTATCAAAATATAAAACAGTTCTCCCAAGGGGGAAAGAAGTCTTAAAATTTCCATGTTGCTCACCAAGCTATGGCTGAGGTGAGAAACTAGAAGAAATCTATAGCCTGGCTAACAAATCCATCAATCAAAATGATGCAAATACACACCTATTAATCAGGAATTCTTTAAAGTCCCCTGTTGGATCTCTGAATACAAAAAGTATATGACAAGTAACTCTGACGGTTTCATCACAGGTTAGCGCACTTTCCGATATCCCTTGCTTTTTTGGTTAAAAATCATGATAAATCCTGAAAATCGAATATACTTTTACATACAGTATTAAACAATCCCGTGTCAAACAAGAGTAGAACAGACTTCATAAACCACAAGCTTATATGATTTCAAAGATCTTTTTTTTTCTTTTCTTTTCTTTCTTTCTTTCTTTTCTTTTCTTTTTTTTCTTTTTTTTTTAAGTAAGTTGACTAACACTAGTTCAAATGTATGTAACAAATATATAGTATGTGTCCTTCAAGAAGAGAAGCATGTAGCCTATATCGTTTTGTCGTTTTGGTTCTGCTCAAGGAACCGAGTTTCATCTACGTATTTGCACGGAAACAATTTACAAAAAAGTAGCATGGCACTTTCACACTTCTGACGGAGAATATGATTTTGTCTTTTTCATCACATCAGCATCTCTTTCTCATTTGGAGTTAATTTGATAATATAACACATATTACCACCAAGGGTAAACGTGAGGGAGAACGCGGGGGGACGTTGTACCCCCACTTCCAGAAAATATCTGAGGCATCCCCCACTTTCTAAAAGAATTACAATGGGGAAAGATAGGCATGGAGGACGGCATGACGCCAAGCGTCCCCCTACCTTTTCAGATCCACTTTTACCCCTGATTACTACACATTGCGGACATATAAAAGAAAAATAGTATAATATTAGTTGAGGGAATGAAAAAATGAGCTTGTAGAGACTCTGTTCTCTCATATCAACCAAGATCAAAGGTTTATCAGCAGGATCTCCATCAAATTTTGCATTCACATATTGTTTGTTGTTTTCCAACATTGATTTCCAGACATTCTCATTGGTCAAATAGCAACATTAAAAGCACTGTGCATTAAGGTTGTCAGATTTTTCAGAGAGAGAAAAAAAAGGAAGATTTTAAGAATTTTAGTAAGCATGATAAGAAAGATTTTACGAATTTTAGGAAGAAAAGTAAGATTTCACGATTTTTAGGAGATAACAGGAAGATTTTACAAATTTTATGAAGGAAAAGAAAGATTTTAAAAATTTTAGGTAGAAAAAAGGAAAATTTTACGAATTCTAGGAAATAGGGAAGATTTTTAGTAGAAAAAAGAAGAATTTACGAGTTTTAGAAAAAAAGGAAGATTTTACGAATTTTAGGAAGAAGAATAAGAAAGATTTTACGAATTTTAGAAAGACAAAAAGAAGATTTAAGGAATTTTAAGAAAGTAAAGAAGGAAGATATGTATTATTCAAAATGTACATATAACAAATGCATACAGTATGGTTTCATATAATAAAATAGAATAATTTTAACTGGAGACTAGTACAATTTGATTTAAAATAGTCGCAACAGATAAAACAAAAATATATATATATATATATTACGATTTCCAGTGGGAGCTCACATGGTTCGGATTCCACATTCCACGGTTCTAGTCTCATTTATATTCTCTGTGCTGAAAGATGTACTAAACTTAGATCCAACGAACAAAGCATATTGCACAAATTTTTTCGTTGCCTTTTAATTGTAAGGAAGATTAATCTTAAGGATGATTTTGCATATCTTAACAGTCCCTCGTCTTTATATATATATATATATATATATATACATCAAAAATTATTGCAGAAGATGAATAGAGTTTTGATTGCATTAGTTCACATTAGCTTCTGTTCGTAACAACATTATATTACGATTAATCGAGTGTGTTGACAGTTGATGACTAAGATGAAGCCATAGTGGATACGGTAATTGGCGAAACTTATACGCTGGGTTTTTTTTTTTTTTTTTTTTTTTTTACAATAAACGTATTGCTTTGCTCAGCGAGTGGTTTAAAACAAATTTACATTTACAGAAGTAAAGCTTGAACAATGGAAAACATTTTCGAAATTACTATATTATATACTAGCAGCGTTCACCCCGCTTCGCTGCGGTCACCCCGGAACGCAATAAACTTTGTTACTTAGATAATTTTTACTTTTTCGCTTTCAAGTGATATGATAAAAACCATAGAAGATTGCAGTAAATGTTAACATTATATCGCCTGTCATTTATGTTAACCCGCCCCGCTTCGCTGCGGTCACCCCGGAACGCAATAAACTTTGTTACTTAGATAATTTTTACTTTTTCGCTTTCAAGTGATACGATAAAAACCATAGTAGATTCCAGTAAATGTTAACATTATATCGCCTGTCATTTATGTTAACCCGCCGAGTGACACGGTCATGCGGGTTGCATATAAATACGTTTATTTTTATACCTATGATGAACTAACAAAGGATTTTACGTTATGGACACTTGAATGGTCAATTATCTCAAGACACTGGTAATTAAAAATTAAAGTGATATGATAAAAACCATCTAGGGTCCAAATCCTAATAACCCCCCAAAAATAAAAGAAATTGGTTCAGCCGTATTAGCGTGATGAGCTAACAAAGGATTTGTGCGTTCTCTTTTATATAATAGACTAGCAGCGTTCACCCCGCTTCGCTGCGGTCACCCCGGAACGCAATAAACTTTGTTACTTAGATAATTTTTACTTTTTCGCTTTCAAGTGATATGATAAAAACCATAGAAGATTGCAGTAAATGTTAACATTATATCGCCTGTCATTTATGTTAACCCGCCCCGCTTCGCTGCGGTCACCCCGGAACGCAATAAACTTTGTTACTTAGATAATTTTTACTTTTTCGCTTTCAAGTGATATGATAAAAACCATAGTAGATTCCAGTAAATGTTAACATTATATCGCCTGTCATTTATGTTAACCCGCCGAGTGACACGGTCATGCGGGTTGCATATAAATACGTTTATTTTTATACCTATGATGAACTAACAAAGGATTTGTACGTTATGGACACTTGAATGGTCAATTATCTCAAGACACTGGTAATTAAAAATTAAAGTGATATGATAAAAACCATCTAGGGTCCAAATCCTAATAACCCCCCAAAAATGAAAGAAATTGGTTCAGCCGTATTAGCGTGATGAGCTAACAAAGGATTTGTGCGTTCTCTTTTATATAATAGATAATGAAATGCTCATCTAATTTTATATGATATAAGAAGCAAGATTGTCCCAATTTTTGTTAGTTACCTACAAGAAGTGAATAACGTATCTAATTATTGTAGGTTCTCCAATTATATGCAGCTTTTGTATTTTTCATTCTTTTATTGTTTTGGCCTGGCACACACTACAATTTAGAGCACTTGCAGCTGTCATTCTTTTTAAATGAAGGCTAATTCCATTTCCAAGTGTATGACCACAAAACTTGTTCTCCTGCTACTTTGTAATACATAATTAAAATATCACGTTTGGCAGGAGCTGGTACCATGTGATACTTGTCAATATTCTGCGCACTAAAAAATTTTTTTAAAGTTAATTTAGTGAGAATTTTTATTTTCTATTTTTTTTTTTTTTTTTTTTTTTTTTTTTTTTTTGTTTTTAACTCGGGAAGGAACTCACCGGAACAAATAATTTGTGAAGAGCATTCTGCATAAGTTTTTTGTTTTTGTGACAAAACGAAAATAAGAAAATATATTGTACGAATCCCTAAAACCTGAGAAAGACACCAGTTAACCTTGAATCTTAACCTAGGAGCATTTTTCAAGGTTAATTTTTTTTAACCAAATACATTTAAGCAATTGCAATAATGAACACGAAATTGTGCTTCCCACAAAGGTAATTACATATTGTTTCAATGCCTAAGGTACTTAAAAAAAAAAACGAATCTGAGGCTTGCTATCACAATACAAGTTTTGATTCATAAAACATAATTTAAAGTTGTCTATCTACAATCCTCCTGAAGTGCTCGAGATAAAGTAGCTTTTCTTTTTCTTTATTTTTAGTCGTAGTTATTTTCCTAGCTATAGTGAGTAGGGATGGCCATTTCCGGAAAAAGAGTTTTCCGGTTTCCGGAAATCACATTTTCCGGTTTTCCGGAAAATTTTCCGTCTTCCGCTTTTCCGGAAATTTTTCCGTCTTCCGTTTTCCGGAAAAAATATTTTCCGTTTTCCGTTTTTCCGGAAAATGTGGCCATCCCTAATAGTGAGCTTTTGATCTAAAAAAAATCCATTTATTTATTCCTTATTATAATACAAGAACTTCTCAATCTGTGTAACGCCCCTAATACAGTAAACTCCCGGATAAACTCTGAGGAACCGCGGATAGAGGATAAGGTGTAAAGTGGACGAGAAAGAACACAAATCAACATGAAAATGCTTTATATCACATTTTATCTACACTAGGAGGCCTACATATACAATTATAGCTTAATAAACTTGTAGTTTTCTCAGTGGCGGATTTAGCCCGGAGACGGGGGCCCAAGCCCTCCCAGTTTTTTGACTGATGAAAGGAGTTGTTTTGATCAATAAAGGTTCAAAAGACACTTCTAGGATAACATTAATAGTGGTGGGTTGTATATTTATATTCAATATCGACATGCACGGCAATGCCTTCATAACCAATTACTGTAGATGAATTGTAAGCTTAACTATTAAATTTTCTTCCTACTGCCGAAGACTAAACGAGTGCCAGTGTAGTTAAGGGTGAAAGGACGTTACTTACTTTCGAGCTACTGTAGAAATATAAAGAAGGAGCCTTGTTATCGTGGGAAAATCGAATTCGATATTTTACGGTGGCTCCCTACACACAGAAAATGTTGATTTTTCAATGTCTTTTCTTATTGTGAAATATCAAAAGCCATCAAAAGGTTTTCCAATCCCATAACGGGGAGGCGAACAGTACTAGCTTAGCAAATAAAATATATATGACACAATTCGTTCCTCACGGAACAATTTTTTAGGTGTAATTTAATAGTGGGGTTGAGTTTCTTTTTTAACATTTTTTCAAAAATACCTCGCGCTGTTTTGACAACACTTTATGTTTCATTACCAATTCTACAAAGGCGCCCTTAGCAGGAAACAATCCCCTTTTTGTCCCTTGCCCCTCCCTTGATTTTCGAGAGGGGTTCATTTTTTTCGAAATACATGTCGAAACATATAAGATTTGCTTACTCATATGGGACATGGCTTTATGGAGAAAACTCATCAGAAACGTTGATCCAACAAATGGGAAAAGACAGAGACAAAGAAGAAGAAAAAGACTGTAGTTAACAAAATTATGCAATATGCGTAAATAATTAATGTTTTACATGAAGTATTATGTATATTCGCGACTTTGCTTGTTTGTTGGTCTTTCTCCTTCCTTCCTCAACCCTTAGGATATGTCTTGCGTGCCTTTTTACGTACTACAATTTAATATTAGTCGATTCTCTTTTTAAAATCTAGAAGGAATGGCTTACTTTTTTACTTGACATTTTTTTTCAAAGACGCCTTAGGTGATTTTGTTCATATTTCATATTAGTCATATTGTACTTACTAAGAATCCTACAATATGGCGTACGCTATTTCTATTTGAAGAGTCACATCAAGCCTGAAACCAACTTTACTTAGAGGAGGGGTCATAAATGAATACTATAGCCTCATATATATATATAAAAGGAACGCTAAACTGTTAATTAATCAATATCTCATTAACCATACTGTCCTCTTACTAGTATCATAGTGAAAGGCTTGATTACAGTATACTTTGGTATCAGTTTCATCTTCCATAGTTGTAGTACAGGATCAATTTTTAGGTTTACAAAAGCAAAAATCCTTGATTTTCTCAAAAACTACGTATGAAAATTTACACTGACTCATATCATTTTGTTTAGTTCGAGATCTATCGGTTGATATATATTTGTATCATGTTGTGACACTTTTTTTTCGTTAATCGTTAATAATATTGTAACATAATCCTATAGTATTTTCTTATGTACTATTTCTTTTAACAGTAATCATCTTAAGATATATATATATATATCGAACATTATTAGTATATTGTGTTGTGAAATATCATACTTAAAGTGGTGCTCCCATGTAGCGTAGTCGCTAACGCTCTCGCTTTTGGTGCGAGCAGTCCCGGGTTCGAATCCTGGTCGAAAAAGTGTAGAAACTTTTCAGGCCAGCAATCCTGAGTGATTTTTTCCTGTTTTCCTCATTCCCACCAGGCAAATCCTGAGGTGCTACCTAACATACAGATCCCAGGCAGCATCAATCCTCTCCAAAACTTTGTGGTGGACAAACACCGTGCTCGTGGGTTTTCTCGGGGTTCTCCCGTTTCCTCACACTTTCTTCATTCCACCATTTCACTCATCTCTCATCATCGCCGTCTCCTTTAGCCTACCCGGCATAACCATGGGACGTAAAACTCAAAGATTTCATTTCATTTTCCATCCTCTCCAATTCTTTCTTCCTTCCCTTTCCTCGGATAATGTGATTGCCGAGCGACGTTATCCTTCATACGTGGCGGGATAACATCGCCATAGATGCCGAAAGCCCAGACATTTAATTCCTAATCCTAATCATACTTAAAGTGCTTTTTCATAACTCAGTGCTTTTTCTTAAAGTGCTTTTTCCTACAAACAGATATGTACACAGGAATTTATTTCGGGAAAGGTCCAAATTCAATGTCAGCATAAATTATGTTAAAATTTGTAAAATTACTTCTAAAACTAGACTAAATTTACAGAAAAGTTAGGATTTCGGGAAGGAGATGTCCGGACCCCCAGGACCTATCTCCTGCGCACGTCCCTGCCTGTAAACATCCTTCAATGTCCTTGTCTCTATCACTTAAAATTATTATTATTATTCGTTCAAAAAATAATATCAGTGCATCAAATTAATTTATTCTTTCTATCATTATTATTAAAACAAATTTACCAAAACGAGATCTTATCTCTGTTGAGGATATGAACAAAAGTCTGGTAAAAGTATTTTGAACTTAGTTGTGACAACTTTTATATAGATTTACAAAATTCGTGCTAAAACAGGTTTAATTTCTATTTTAAAGAAACAGTGCTATTGAGTGAGTCAAAAGATTAAATTAATGTTGAAGACTCAGTGAAGTCATCCTGTATGAAGACACACCACAATTGAGCAATATATTGAGGTATCCATGGTCCAAGAGTTAAAGAAAAAAAAAAAGTCAGAATGAAGTGTGGAGCAAGCATTTTTTCTTAATTTTTACTTTTCTTTTTCGTTATCAGGAACTTGACCACCGACAAGTAGAAAGAATTTGGTTGCAAAATACTTCACGTTCTGCAAGTTTTTTTTCCCTCTCCTTTTGTCTCTCACTATGAAGGTCACTGTACTGCTATATTCTGCATTATTATGTATGTTTGATCTATGAAAGTACGAGCATCCCCAAAGGCTAGATATTTGATACCTATTAGCATTGAGAGAGAAAAAATCTGCAACGTCACCAATCTATTCAACCACTTACCTAAGTGCAATTTAAATTATTAACCAAGAGCAGGAACTAGTTTGTACTCAGATTTCTGCTTCTTCTTTTAGTTTTCAGTGAAAGGGATAAATAAACTTACGAAAGCACATTTTTAAAAATAATTCAAGCATAGTAATACATAACCTTGCAAATAATGTTTTAAATTAATACTTTAAACGAAAAGTAACATGGCATAGTGACGTATCACAATTATCATGATCTTACGGATTTTTTTTTTTTTTTTAATAAGACTACGACTAAACTAAACTTGCATGTAATTTCTCTAATAACATTGTTAGGTTTAAAGGAAAAAAAAAAAAAGGTCCTAAGATGAGACATATGAGGATCCTAGTATCAAAATCCGCCACGAATCTCAATATATACGCGTACAAAATCCCGTATTTGAATTACGTAGTTTTTAGTGTTATATAGTAAGCTTTTAAATAAAATACTGTTTCCATGCAATTCCTTTAGATAAAACATATAACAAACAATATATAACTCAATTTCTGTAAAAAAAAAAAAAAAAAAAAAAAAAATTGGCGCCTTTTGATAATAGACGCCTTATATATAGGACTCCCAGATGTTCAGACTAAAATTTCGAGACACCTTTTGAAAGCTTACACTATAATTATAGTTATGCGCTTCACTTTGCTGAAATATAAGAATGAACTAAATAAGAGGTCAGCAACACATATACGGTATATGTCGCAAGAATGATGGTAATTAACCTTCGTTCTGGAGAAAAGACCGAGACATTTGGAGTTTTGAACAATTTGGGGGGACAGACGATGTAAATCCGAAACCTCTAGATATAACCAAACCAATCAGAGTCGGATCCAGGATTGTTGAGGAAGGTGCACCAATAACTACCAAAAATAGACAATCACACTGAAACTCTTCAAAGTGACATGTGACAATATTCTTTACCCCTAATCCCCTGACAACACTGATGCAAAGAACGGAGGGGCGTATTTTTAAAAGGGTCGCAAGTGGCATTCAGGAAAAAAACTGTTCTCTACTCCTGCCTTCTGTTTTCTTCCCTACTTGACAAACGTTTCATTGTTTTGTCTGATGAATCCTTTTCCTTCAACCTTCAGAAAATCGACTTAAAACTATTGCTTTCCCAAAGCGGAAACATCATGGCAGAAAGTTTCAGAAAGTGCTGCTATTTTTACTGCTAGCTTCTCATTTCAGATAGTGTATATTTACAATGCAGGGGGTGCACGTGCACCGGTATACACCCCCTAAATCCGGCCCTGTAACCAATCGATAAATGTCATTGTGCTAAACAGAATGATATGAGTGAATGTAAATTTTTACGCGTAGTTTTTTTTTTTTTTTTTTTTTTTTGAGAAAATCGATTTTTGGGGGATATATTGATGCTATACGATAACTACACCACCTATTAAAATGGAGCTGATAATGAATTATGCACTAATCAAGATTTTCATTATGAGACTAACAAGATGACAGTGCTTATGCAGCACGATCAATGAGATATAACTCAAAATTTTCTAATTAGCTGTTAAACTTTCAGTTTTGTTTAACTGCAAGTTGTGATCAAATAGAACGGTGAATGTAATTGCAGAGTGCCATCTATCGATGTTGTATCAATTTCTACTAGAAAGCACGGTAGCTTAAAACTTTGGTACAGTCAATGTCGAGTTTGAACGATTTGTGACGTGTTTGTTGGCTTCCAGAGGCAGAAGAACGAGGAAGTGTTAAGAGTGTCTGTCGCACGCCAACATTAAGTTTTCTTGTAAGCACTGTCGTCTCTGGCATGTAAAATTTGGGAGGACATCAAAGAAAGGGCTTAGTACTACCTATCCCAACCTGTTTACTAACTTCGATTCCATTTATTACCTTCCTGCTTACCTTCACGGACCCCCTAAGGTATATCAAGAACTCCGTTATACACAGCCTGAATATTATATTCCAAATAAATATAATTATTATCATTTATATGTTATTCCGTCGTTAGTAAATAAATTAAATTAGAGTAAAATATTGAATATTTTATACTTAAATATTGGGGGAAACGCGTCCCCGCCAGAGACGCCCATGCAACAAAGTGCCAAAGAAGCTCACGACATGCCAAAATCAGTGTATAGCGATGAAGCGGTAGCATTGGAGACTATTTACAAGTCGTATGAGCGGTTCAAGACCGACAAGGAGTCCGTTAAAAACGAGCAACGATCGAGACGTCATTCGCCGTTAAAAACAGATGAAAACGTGCAAAAATGTCGAACAAATGATTTATTCAACTGTGCTCTCCATATATAGCACCATGCGACTTCTGGTTCTTCCCCAAAATTAAAACCGTGCTTGGAGGAAAACATTTCGACACCATTCCTGACATTGAGAGGGCCATCACAGAGCATCTAAACAACTTTTCAAAAGAAGCTTCCAGAAATGCTTCCAATCATGGATTTAACGTTGAGATAAGTGCATTGCTACCCAAGGACAACACTTTGAAGGATATTAAATCTAATTCCATACAAGCTTATTACTGTGCTTTTAATAGAATTATTCACCATATTTTTGACCATACCTCGTATAATATTGTCCGAAGGAATGGTCTTGTATTCTCGCTAATATTGTGTAAGGAATCGTCTTGTATTCTCGCTAATATTATGACGGGGATTTCCTCGTATTTCAAAAGGATGAAATTGTTTGAATAATAATGCAATCAATATTTCTATGTTTGTTGACATTTTCGTTATTGAAGTTCACGTCTGAGAAATACGTTGTGTGTTCACAGCTGAAAGGTATATTTAAGTTATGTTTGACGTCATACTAACAATAAAGGTTATAACATGTTTCCATATATTGCAAATATCTTCTCACCACTTTATTTTGCAGTATGTTCTAACTTCAAAACTGCTGTATTCTCCAAATATCAACTCAGCCGTTTGATTTTCAATTATTAAAAAACTAGAGTGATTGTTGTTCAAAAAAGTTTGGTCATGGACCTGAAAATAAAAATCATTCATGATCTGCATAATCAATTTGTCAGTACGAAAAAAAAATAGGGGCAGGGGCAACGAACATGAAATAACCTTTACAATTGGGTAAACGCAGATAGTTAATACTCTAGACGCATAAATCGAAAAACAGACGGAAGCTATAGTACCTTGCTTCCGTTACATTTGTCGGAAACTTCTTTCTTTTTTCAACTCTTTTTAACATGACCTTTTATGTGTCGTGAAAATATGTTGTAAGTACGCACTTTAAGCGGGAACCGTAAAAGGACAAACGTAATTCCATCTGTCATCTCGTTTGTGTGACCTTCTATACTCAGTTTATTTGTTTGTTTTTATCTCTTTTTTTTTCAATCTGAGCTTAAAAACTACAAATCGGTTTGAGTTTTAGCTTGAACGAAAAGGTGGTTGTTGGTTGGTGACCCTGTAAGTTGGTCGTACAAATGTTTTGTTATTCGTAATGGAAAATATTTACTTCTTTTAATTGAGCAAGGTGGACAAGCGTTAACCGAATACTGACCTCAATGAATCAGTGAAGTATTGATTTAAAAGAAGTTCCGACCTCATTACTTTTTTTCCTGTTGTTCGATCAGGAAACTGATAGTTAAACAACCGTTTCTTGCGGTTGAATGATTGATGTTTTCGTCTTTGGCGTGGGAAGACTCTTGTACAATTTCCAACAGGAGTACAAAAATGGATTCAATTCTACATTTATTTGTAGGTCTATCTTGCATAGGCTCTGTACGATGAAGATACGTTCAATTTACAAACGATTAAATATATATACGATTCATTAGAGGAATACTCATTCTTTGCATACTTCATAGAAGTTAAAATATCAAACACTAATATGAAGAACTGAAAACTTTAAAAATTCAACTTCCACATTTCGACAATTCACAGTAAATGCAAGCTTTCTATAAGAATGATATAAGATGCATATACTAAACATTAAGAAATTATTTTATATTGTTTCAAGGCAATAAAGGAAATAAACGTTTTAACCCTCCCTCCTTATCTAGTACCTAGGTGAGGACCTTTGGTGCAAGGAGTGTCAGGTTATGTTGATGAACTATACCGACAAACTCTAACAGATGATTCCCCACACCAAAATAAGAAAGAAAAAAAAAAGTTGATATGGACCTGCGAGGGAAAGTACATAATTTTTGAGCTAGGGTTGTTTAAAAAAAAATTATAAAAGCTAAGTGCCCCCTATAGGGGATCCCCTGTTGCACCCATTGTACATTGGTGAAATATTCATATTTCAATTGCATATTTATAACTTACTTTACGATTATATGAATCATCACTCGACGGTTTCTCGAATTCGAAGTGGCGCGTATTTAAATTTAGCTTTTGTACGATTTTGGACAGCCCTAGTTCTGAAATTATGCACTTTTCTCCACTGGTTCATATGAACTTTTTCTCTTATTTTGATGTTAGTAACCACCTCTTACAGTTTGTCGGTATAGTTTACTAACATCCTGTATATATAAAAATCTGTGTATGATAACCAACTTAAACGTTATTCGAAAATGAAATGAAATCTTTGAGTTTTACGTCCCACGATTATGCCGTTTAGGCTAAAGGAGACGGTGATGATGAGAAATGAATGAAATTGGTGGAATGAAGAAAGTAGGAGGAAACGGGAGAACCCTGAAAAAACCCACGAGCACGGTGTTTGTCCACCATAAAGTCCACACGGCGCGAGCTGGGATCAAACCAGGGACCTCAAGCACCGGAGGTGAACGCTCTACCACTAAGTCACGTTATTCAAAAGTTATATCCAGTGTAAATAATGGCATTTCGAGTTTAGCGTCCTACGATTATACCATGTACGGTAACGGAGACGGATAATAAATAAAGTTGAATTATTATCAAAAAATTGGGAAATGAGAATGTGGGAGAAAAGGGAGAACCTCGAGAAGATTCGTGAACATAGTATTGTTCACCACAAACTCATAAGCTGAGTATACTAGGTACATAAAAATGAAATCTATGTTAATTTTAATACTGTCTACCGTTTAGTCTGCATATACAAGGTGTTTCAAAACACCACCGACAACGTTTGGGACGTGATTCCTGACATCAAAATAAGACAAAAAGTATAGACCAACCTGGGTGCAGAAATGCTTCCTTTCGGAGTTATAGGCTACCGAAAATATGAATATATGAACTTTAGAAGCCCATAGCTCCATACTATAGGATCTACCGTAGTCACCGACTTCACTTAGGAACTAGCATGTGCGCTATCCAAAAATATATGTTTTAGAATCCTAAGGTACCCACACAACAATTATTGTAAAGGACGTTTGGCGACGGGCATCTACTTTGAAGTACTCACCAACTAACTCTATGAAAATTGTTGCGGAAGTACCGCAGGATTCTCTGCGATGACGTTGAAGACTTACGTTGGTCGAAAACTGTTTCAAATGTACCTAGGTACGTATATTAAAAAATAGTGCTAAATTAATGCACTTTACTGTTTGGTATGCAAACAAAAATGATGGTTTACCTTGCTTGGAGAATGTTACAACGTAAATAAGAGTTGAAAATCTTGCTAGTTCCATGTAGTGATATTGTCAAATATGGTACAGTTAAAAAAAAAAAAAAAAAAAAAAAAAAAAAAAAAAAAACCTACCCATCCATCCTCCTTGGAAAAGACTTGCGCTCTTACCTACAGTTAAATAAAACAGAAGTGAATTTTCTTTGGTCAATTGAGAAGGTATTTAAAGCCAAAGTATTAGAATTTCGTAGCTACGATTGGCAAGATTTCTTGAACAAGATTACATACTGTGCTGCTCTGTGATAGACGTTCCTTGTAGACAACATACGTATACATAAACAAATTAAAACATACAGTAAAGCTCATCCGTGGCTAAGCGGTTAGCGTACATGCCTTTGGCGTGGAAGGCCCGGGTTTGATTCCTGGCGGGAGCTCATGTGGTTCACATTCCACGTTAATCAGTAGATTCACGTCTCAAATAACCTCGCTACTGAAAAGGGACATTAAACTCAAAATCAACTAAAACATACAGTAAAATAGGAAAAAACAGAAACAATTAAAATAAAATTTGCATTTTATTTTATTTTATTTGTATTTTTCCTTTAATCTAGTGACTTTTGTAACCAGGGGCAAAGGTGCGGGGGAACGCGGGGGGACGCCGTCCCGCACCTCGAAAAAAAATATGTACGGTGTCCCCCCAGTTCCTAAAAAAATACAATAGGCAAAGATAGGCAGGTGGACGTCGTGGCCTCCACCTTTTCAGACTCACTTTTACCCCGGTTTGTAATAAAGTGTATTTTCAAAATAACTGAAATGTTACTACGTTAATCATGAGGTATCTATAGAACGGGGTTATGTAATTTATGATTTTACATCCAAATTTGAATATTTTAAAATTTGAAATCATTTATAATCATTTTTGTTACAATTTATATTATTTTAATATTATGAACGATTTCTAAGGAGAAAAACCAAATTCGGTTGTAAAATCAAAGGGTTCTTCACTATCCTTTTTATTGTTTTGTTTAACGTGCATGAATTCTCGAATTTTCGTGCTAAAAAAAAATAAATTATGGGGCGTGCGCACCAAGTTGGGAATCACGATTGTAGATCAATGATAAAATACATCCCATATCCCGTATGTGGAAAGTGATCCTTCTTTCGTAAAACATTTCCTTTGTTTTCGCAGGTAACGAGCAAGAGTGAATGTCCGTTACTTTTTTCTGAATAATGATAACTATGGGCTAAAGATATATATATATATATATATATATATATACAGTGTCGGATCCAGGATATGATCAAGGGAGGGGCTAAACCATAATTTGCCGTTTTATCCAGTGTAAAGCAGAATTGAAACCCATTTTATCCAGTGTAAACCTGAGCGTCAAGGGGGAGGGGGTATAGCCCCTTAGCCCCCTTGGATCCGTCCTTGTATATATATATATATATATATATATATATATATATATATATATATATATATATATATATATATAAAGTGTTTGGTGGAGATGTGAAACACTTCCGATATTGAATAAGAGCAAAACTGTAATTTCATCCATGGTAACAGTATATGGTAAATTTAACAAATTTTCAAGTTATACATTGTTTGACGTTACACTTGTGAAATAGTTGATTTTTTTCTGGTTATGAAGTACCTATCAATCAAAATGCTCAAGTAATGGAGTTTAAACTATCTTCTAAAAGCTAGTTTAACATAGTTTTTAAATGCCAAAATAACGTAAATATTTCTGGTATGTTTAGAAATCTGCTTTCAATTTTCATTTTTCTAGTCTATCTACAGTATTTATTTATTGACTGAAAACTCATGTCCTGTATTTACAGTAGAGAAATATGGCAGCTCTATCATCTCGCATCGGTAATGTATATGCATCTTCAATTGACATTGTGATGTGCTGAGTTATTTATGTATTTAACTTAAATGCCCTTGCACTTAGTATGAAATAACAATAAATTGCACTTGCTGCACTGTTTGTACTTTCACTATTAGGAAAGAACGCGGAGGAGAAATTTTTGCTTTGGGAAATTTTAACCGCTGAAGCTTCACCGTAAGCAATATACAAATTATCATCATTAGCGCGTACCACTTTTCTGACGTTCTGCTCTCTCTGCATTTACTCAACATGCATGACAAATTCTAAAGTATTTTCCATGTCGTTATTATAGAAAAAAGTATATTTTAAAAACTTAGTTCCGGGATCGATTCTCATTAAGATCTATCACGAATAAGGCTTTCTTAATTTTCCTTGACGGTTACAAGTAAGAACAACACGATTTTTAAGGACAAATTTTTACTTGACCAGTGCGTTAAAGCAGAGAAAGAGAGAAAATTAAAACTTGAATCAAATAGCAAATATAGCAGGATTTGAACAAAGTTTAAAATTGACAAATAATGATGTTAATTTCTCTTAAATGATTCATCATAAATTCAAAACGAGAAAGTGTGTTAATTTATTTCACAAGTACTCATTCAACATTTATTTGATCTATTGTACAGTTCAGTAATGAAGAGTTCATGTACAGTTAAAGAAGAAAATAAAGTAACTATTCAACTTAGTTGAAACAACATTATGAAACTATTCTCATTGACAATCTCATGCAGTAGAAATACATAACAATAAAATTTAAGATTTCGTTACTGTTTATACGTAAAAATATTCTTTTAATAATACGAGGTCTGACAATTAAGTTTCGCGAACTCGTTCCATAAATGTGATAAAGCCTTTGTATTTCACATGTGCCCTCGGAAAATATATGAAACATACTTCGGCCGCCCTCTTAAGGAGGAAACTTTCCCTTTGCTTGGTAGGAAGAAGTGAATGAAATCGGCTGTGTTGCCAATTTGCCATTCAGTCGTTTGGTCGTGGCTACTGAAGATTGTATACTACTTAGTATGGCTAACAAGATAGTGCACAGCGAAGACAGAGAAATAATTCGAAATGTTTCAATGCGGCAACTCTTTCCGGATCTCGGTCACAGCAACTAGTCCCTCACATAGATGTTCATTTTACTTCGACCTCACTCATCCTCGCCCTCGCAGTAGCAGTTGGCCCTCGCCCTCGTTCACCCTCGCCCTCGCGAATGGAATTGTCCATCGCCCTCGCGCGCCCTCACCCTCGCTGTCGAAACTTGTCCTCGCCATCGCGCACCCTCGCCCTCGCGGCCAAAACTTGTCCTCGCCCTCGCGCACCCTCACCCTCGCCATCGAAACTTGTCCTCGCCATCGCGCACCCTCGCCCTCGCCATCGAAGCTTTTCCTCGCCCTCACGCACCCTCACCCTCACCATCGAAGCTTGTCCTCGCCCTCGCGCACCCTCGCGGCCAAAACTTGTCCTCGCCCTCGCGCACCCTCACCCTCGCCATGGAAGCTTGTCCTCGCCCTCGTGGCCAAAACTTGTCCTCGCCCTCGCGCTCCCTCGCCCTCGCGTCACTGTGGGCGAGGGAACTTAAGGGTGAGGATGCCCTCGAGAGGGCCACCCTCGCGAGGGTGAACATCTCTGGTCCCTCATCCTTCGACGGAGATACGGGACAACATACATCGACGGCAGCGCCAGCAGGGGCACACTTGAAATAGAAACACTCTACATACCTAATTGATACTTACTGGTGTGATATTCTCCAAAATACCCTCCTTGGGAAACTATACAGTAATGCTAGCTCCTCCTCCACCCCTCGAACTATTTTATGAATTCTATTTCTGGAATGGCCTTCAGAGTTGCCGTCGAATTAGCCTAAATGTCATTAAAATGTTCTCCTTTCAACATTGTTTTGATCTTTGCGTAAAGAATACAGTCAATGGGGCGATATCAGGCGAGTACGACAGATAGTCTACTATATTATTTGTTCGCTGGTCAAAAACTTCCATATGGGCAATGTCGTATGGGTAGGTCCACTGTCATGATGGAGAAGCTATGAGTTTCTCGAGAAAAGTTCTGATCAATTGCGTCTCATCTCACGCAATCTTTGCAGCACTCCTAAATACTGCACTTGGTTGATTACTTGATCTCCTGGTACAAATTCATGATGTACGGCCCCACGGATATAAAAAAATGTTATCAACATCGTTTGTGATTTTGTTTGCTGACACTTTTTCGATCGTGGGAAATCAGCTTTCATCTATTGGGCACTTTGTCACTGTGTTTGAGGGTAATATCCGAAGACCCAGGTTTCATCGCCTTATTATTCGGCTCAAAACTTCGTCCTGTCTCTCCAACAGATCTGTACGTACTTCCACCTTCCTTTGCTTTTGTTCATCGGTCCGCTCTTTTGGGACCATTTTGACACACATTTTGTGCATACCCTTCAGTTAAAATCTTCCACGCAGTCAATGTTCACCTTGTCTGCTATGAATCACACAGTCAGTCACTGGTTTTCACACACAGTTTGACGAACTTCGTCGATGTTTCCGATTGTTCGATGGATCTCCATCTCAAACTCGAACTCGAATTCTGAAATCGATGCTTCAGAAAAAAACGATAAGAGTGGGTCGGCAACGAATTACCCTTCTAACTGGAGATAACAGAGCCAGTTCCTTTTTAACAACGTATAAGTATGGCCGTACAAAAAGGCAATGTTGCCTCAATTCGTGGACGAAATCTTACTCCCATGAAAAATACCTCATTGAACAAACCCATCCATGGAATAGATAAGGAACCATCTTTCGAAATGCACCATGTTTCGTGGAATGAAATAGATAGATCATTAAAAAATAGATTTTTTTTTCTTAATTTCATCTAGAAGTTATAAGAATCCTTTCGTGTCACGTGACATGATATACCATTTAAACCATGTTTTTTTTTTTTTTTTTTTTTACTGTAGTAAATTGTGTAATGGTTTGCGTGTCGTTAAACGTTTATAAATGTTCTTCATTGTATTCATACAATCAGTTCATCAATTTATTTATTTATTTTTACAATAAATCATATAATAGTAAAACAGTGTAAGAGATCTAAGACTTGAATGAATTAATAATGGCCTCGAGACTTGAGAAATTTTTCGTGTCGTCTCGAATTTGAAAAATTATTTCTCGTCTCGAGAGGGACAGTAATTTTTAGTACTGTACTGAATATTAGGATCTGTTTCCTTCAAAATAAGCTCTTTGGTCAATTCGTTGTGTTGGTCTTTATTGTTTGTGACTGTAGATCAATTGCTAACATTTGGGGAGAGAGGTTTTTTCTCTTTTTTTGTATATCGAAAACCATAGTTTTACCTGCATTACAATAAAGCATATCTACGGCGAAATGGGGCGTCAGACAATGCCACCGAGGGCACCCGTCCCCCTTGCCCTTTCTGGCTTCGTCGACGTACTAGAACTATATTGCAACATGAAAAATAAATACTACCTTCTAAATCAATTCGTTTCCAACTCTGGCAAATGTATGCCATGTGCAGTTTTATAATCTGAGGGAAACAGTAAAAACGCAATAAGGAATGGAGGGAAGAAGATGACATAGAACAGCAAATGTTGGCAATGTATGAATAGTCACATATCCACAAGTAGTATGCCTGTAAAACCATCGAATATGAGCGTAAAACCATTGACTATGCTTGTAAAATCATCGACTACGCCTGTAAAACCATTAACTATGCCTGTAAAATCATCGATTATGCCTGTGAAACCATTGACTATGCCTGTAAAATCATCGACTATGCCTGTAAAACCATCGACTGTGCCTGTAAAATAATAGCCTATGCTGGTAAAGTAATCGATTAGTAAGCCTGTAAAACCATCAACTATGCCTGTGAAACCATCGATGTTCTTGTTTGCCCGTCACCATTGTTTCATCAACGTCAGAGAACTTGTCTGCTACTTCTCCTCTCATTGAGAAGGCGAGGAACTTTATTGGAAATTACTATTATAGGTGAACAAATTAAAAAAAAAAAAAAAACTTCCTTGAATAATCGTAAAAACTTTTAGGGAAGTGCTAAAACTTTCTTTCGTAACACATACTGCTAACGATATTTTGAACCCAACAATAAGCATGCCAATGTAAGAGAACACTGGATGATGTACTAGTTGGGTTTGTCTAAAATTTACTAAAATTTTTCCGATTTTACTTTCCGGATTTCGGAAAGTAAAAATCCCGGAACTGGCCATCCCTAGTTTATTTAATTGCATTGTATATATATCACAAAGCAAAAAAGCCTAAAGCAAAAAAGAGGGTGTGAACTTCGCAAATGGTCTTGAAAGAAAATCTGATATTTGATTATGCAACGTTTTATGCGCTTCCTGTGATACAAATAAATAAACATTTTACCATTTTGAGCTTTAGTTGTGGTAATTGTGGTTGTGGCTTTTTTAATTTTGTTATTTATCTCGTATTCGTGTATTTGTGTGCAGCAAAGAAGAAAGCTTTATCGTTGGAAATTTACTTTCTCACGTGGAAGAATAGGAATGACAAATAATAGTTGTAGCATGTTGTCATGTATGGGATTGTCTAACACCTTGAATCATAACATAGCTACTTCAGAACGTGTACTGACGTCATTCTACGCATGGCGAACATTAATAAAAAAAAAATGTCATAACAAAATAACCACTATGTTTTTTTTTTTTTAAGTTAATGCACTAAAGAACAAATTGACTGAATAAAAGAGGAAGAAGCATGAATTATGAGATGCATCAAATAAAGTAATAAAGCACCGTTCAAGGAAAGAAAGACCTGTATATGATATGTCATTTCTGTTAAGGATAGACTAATTTTACACATTGCCTCCATGAACTGTTTCATCTAGAGCTCATTACCGGAGGATAATTTATGTCTTGTCAACTCAGCGGACAGTTGAAAAAGTTCGATTAACTTGTGTCCTTTTCCATTGTCAACAAAATACGTAAAGTTCAAGGTTATGGGATTCAGGGTGTGTCCATCATAACAATATTGAGTTCGTTACTCTCCATGCTGTTTTCCCATCTATTATTAGAGATCTAGGTATTTCTGTTGTTTTCTAATAGCTCGAATTGGAATGACGTACTCTTAAAATCACATTACAGGACAACTGCATAGTGTTTTTGTATAATTTCACCGACCTATTTGATGAGATAATAATATTTAATTGACAGGCGATGCCATTTGTGATGACTGGCAGAAAGTACTCGCAGAAGAGGTACTAGCAATACTTGAAGTCGTATACTAACTTGAATATACAAAATAATATGAAGGTTTCGAGTAGTGGATCTGTATAAGGAATAAGTAATTTAATTATTTATAGTGAAAGTTGAATAAAAATATCGATTTCTGGAGAGTTATCTAGCAGAGGAAGTTCGCGTTATGGTTAAAATGGTGAGGTACAATAAAATGTGCTAGAAAGATAGAAGAAACTATTTGATTCCGAAAACTTGTTGTAAGTACAACTGGTGTAACGTCATTTGCGATCATAAAGAGAATTCATATTTAAGTGCGTCAGAGGCGCCCATTGATGAGATCATCTTATCTGAAGTGAATCTAAGTGTTCTATACGACCGCAAATGACGCGTTAATCTTAGATTATTTTTTGCAAATGAAAAGATAATCCCATCAATACGCACTTAAACAAGATTTTTTTTTTCCGTGCCAAATGCCATGGCCGCAAACGACGCTGAATCTTACATTTAGCAAAAACTAGAGCTGTTATGTTACAAAAGCAAAGGAGAGCATCAATAATTTTTAAACATTTCTCACAAATACTTCATTTTAAGTAGTATAAATATCTTCGTTCACATTTTTCGTATCTGGTTTGAGATATGAAATGACTCTAAATGGAATTGTGTTATTTTTCATCTACTGGAAACCAAATTAGTCTTATTTGTGATACTTATTTAGAAGCTTTTTCAAAATGAACCTCTGAAAAAAAGTCAAATATTCAATCCTTTGCAACTGTTTCTATTTAGTATCACTTGAAAATATACCATATCAATACTATGGTAATCAATAGTAAAATACTTTGACTATGTATTGTTAAGTAAGTGTAACTTGTGTTAATGTTGTACATTCCAAAATGCCAAATGAGATAAAACCCAGCAAGTATTTGTGATACTGTGTTGTTCTTAGTTTGCATCACTGAAAACAAATGTGATATTATAAGTTTTCGTGCTAGTTAAAAAATACAATTTTGTATTGGGTTGGCGACATTATTAACTTGATTGTATCGCAAGGAATGTCAAATTATTTCCCCTTGTTGATATTTGCTTCGTACAAAATTTCAGTGTTTTATGTTAATTAGTTTAGAACTTGCAATGGAGTTTTAAGGTAAACGATCCTCCCTGAATAACTCGCATATTCACTAGTGAGGGGGAATCTGTTCCCTAGAGCCTATGGTACACAACCCCCCGATTTCCGGCCTGATATTTAACGTATAAATAATTTTTATTTTGTAGTTTGTAAAAAAGAGAAACTTGCTGGATTAAAAAAAACTAAAACTATGACTTCTGCATTATTTTAGTTTTATAATTTGAGTTTCAAAAACTATCACATGAAAGATGGATAAAGTCATTAATATATAATGATACCAACCATTCATATGTGAGATTTAAAGTAACTCCAATTTCAAGGGTAAAAAAAAGTGACGTAAAAATGTTACAAATGCCTTCTGCTTATTTTTTACGTTACAGAGGACTTCTCTCTTAACTGTCTATCTTCCAAAAAAAAAAAAAAAAAAAAAAAGACACTCGTTATCAGCCGCGTTCGGTGCTCCACAACATGTATTTTTCTTCGTTTGATAATTAATGTGTTTATAAAATACAGTACTGTATTTCATTCACTTTTGTAGGCTCAATCATATTTTTATTTTTCAATTTTTTTTGTTTCTCTTCGAACAATTCACATACACCAAAAATAAATGTTTGGTTTGTGTGATAGTCTAGTGTGCTCATTCAGTATACAGCATTTCGTTTATTTGAATATCACTGCAGTAGCTTTTGGTCGAAGCTTCTGCTTTTGGTAAGTTAAAATTTATAGTACCATTGTCTTTTTTAAACCATTTTATAGAAATAATATAACTTCAGCGGCTGTAAAATAATGATTTTCGTTTTAACCGACTCTTTATCTTATCTGACTAGGTTCCGGTCCTGTGGTGGTCGGTTAACACTGAGTCCACTGTATGTAGTACATCCACATTTTCACGTTATTATTGTGTGAATAAAGCAGCATTCGTCAATATTTTCTTTTAGTGAATGATGCAAAGTACGTGACATAAACGTGACGCCTTACTACTTAGCATCACGTTTTCACTTACAAACAAAACCTTTGAAATACATAGTTATTTAGTTAAATAATTTTATATTTAGTTAATATACATAGCATTCCAAAGTGTACACTACACGCATATGGATGGATTTGCTAACATCATGATGATGCTGGGAAAACAAATTACACTAGCACATTATAATTCAAACAAACTGCTCATGAAGTACAGTTCTACATTTTAATCTTATCTAAAACGAGAATTGAATTTATAGAGAAGGAATTGTGATCAAGCCTAACTCCCTAACAAAAAAAAAAAAAAAAAAAAAAAAAAGTTGTAATGATATCTACATCGAAATAATGTATACCCAATTAACCAGTAGATAATTCTTTATTTGAGTGGAACACCTAAGTATTTAAGTTTGTATTTCAGTTGAACTTCGTATCTGAATTGCTCATACATTTAACTACACAGAGTGAACTTCAAAGTGTTTTAAATGAAGATTTCAAATCCTATGTTTATAAAATACGTGAAAGATACAGCAATTTCTCTGCATATCTAGTTTGGCTACTAATTGACCTCTAATTACAGCTATGAAATTATTTTACAGTTACGATTAATATGAAGGGAAGAACTTCGGAAATAATATAGTTGTGCCCCCGAAATTCGAACCCGAAATCTCCCGATAATAAAGTAAGAACCGTTCATCTGGTAACGATATACGTATGTTGTTTTGTTCTTAGTTCAACGACTCAATACAGTGACAAATTTTGTTCCGTGGTGTCTAATGTATAATGACAAAATACATCAATCTAAACTTTAAAGCAGTGGTATGTGACTTTCTTTGTAAAACTTGGTATTTATTTTATTTTTGTACTAAAGGAATCATAGGCGCCAACTACATGAGTGCTATGGGCCTCAACGACCCATTGAAGGTATTTGATGGGTGCTGAGCACGAATTTTTGAGTTCGAAAGAACTTCGAAATTACACCTTCATGCGGTCAATAATGAAAAGAAACTATATAGTGCATGTGATCCCAAGCTTACAGCATGTTGAAGACCGAGCAATATAAAACTAACGATAATAATTCGTGAGTGTAAGTTTGTATAATTATTTCTTTAAAGAACTTGATGGTTGATGTTGTTAATTTATGTTTAAAGTAATGTAAAATGCTTTACGCAAATTACAATATAGTTGAATCATTTTCTATTTTCCTTCAAATTATCTTCAAATGTTCTAAAAGTTTGACTGTAATCATGATTATTTTATAATGATTTTCTATATCCTTATTTTGGTCAATACTGCTAAACACGTTTGAAATTCACAAACAAAATCTTAATATTTAAGAATTTTGTTCAATATAAAGTTCAGGAAATTGTGCTAAAATAAACTAAATTAACTATTTAAAAAAAATTGAGTGCAATTTAAAAATAATTTCACGGTTCATTTTATTTCAGCAGGTCTTCATAGTCTTTCTCACCTCTGAGGAAGAATTTGCGAACCATTGATCTAATGGATTTAGTTAAAAAAAAAAAAAAAAATAGTACCGAAGTCTGAGCACCCATTGAGAAACTTAAAAGTTGGCGCCTATGAAAGGAACATTGATTGAAAATCAGATTGAATAAAATGCTATGTGGATGTTTTAATGTAGGACACAAGTAAAACGTTTCCTTCAAATCAGTCAAAAAACACTAATATTCCTTAGCAGTTTCGTGCTTTCGATAGGGAGATTTTGGCTCATATTTTCTGTTTTGTGCAAGGAATAGACTAACTTAATCTTGATGAAAAAGCTTGAAGGTTCGCCACAGCAGAAGCCACCAGTCATTATCTGCTATTTAGTTTGTCATCTTTGGCTTATATTTTCCCAAAGCAACTGAGTAAGAGTTCTTATTGACTCATTCCTCATCAGTCTGTAATATGCTCAGTGATTTCACGATCGATTTGTAAGTCCTTAAAATGCAACGGACTGAACCATGTTTTTATACATTTTACGTCGTAGTTTCTTTGATATTAACTAATGAGAGCGATAGGAGACATCGTATGAAAATAGTAGCATTACATTTAGTTTTTTTATTTCTCCATTGAATTCGTTTTCGTTGATTTATCACTGCATTAAGAATTTAAATTGAGTCATTTTGGGGTCATAATAATTAATGATTGTGATTCCTTGAACTCAGGTTAAGCTATTCGCGAATAGGAGTTATATTCACTCGATTTAATCTTTGTCTTTCTTTTATATTTTTCTTCTTCATCACGTGAGACTGGTGTTAAATTGAAAAGAACTTTGTAACATTTCTACAGGGTGTTACAAAAATGTGTCATATAATATTTTGGGAACAGATCAGGCCCGCAACTAGAGGGGGCTAGGGGGCCTGGCCCCCCTAAACTTTTCGTGAACCCAGGCCTCAATACAAATTTCTATTATTAATTCAAAAAAACACAACTTAGAAGATATTTGTAAGATAATTTTTGGTGACTTGCCCCCCCCCAATCATATTCATGCCCCCCCAAAACCTCTGTGGCTGGTTGCGGGCCTGGAACAGATTACTCACATCAAAATAAGAAAAAAAGTTCATATGGATTTGTGCTCAAAAGCGGATAGTTTCGGAGTTATAGGATGCCGAAAACTGAAACAAGTGAACTTTAAAAGTTCATAGCTCCACTACTATGGAACCTATCGTAGTCGGATCAAGACATTACTAAGGAACTACTATGTGAACTATCCAAATATCCATGTCTAAGAATGTTCCAGTACTATTGTGCTGCCAAAATGTCTTGAGCCGTGGCAAAAATGCGAACTAAAGCTCATACCCTCGTGTTGAGCCAATAAGGGTTCAGCTGTTGCTAAGCGAGAGAAAGTGAGTGGAGTTCCTTCAGCCGATAGCAGCGCTTGCAACGGAAGACTAGGGCTCAAGTCAATGTGGTATATGTATAGCACACTAATTTTAGAGAAGTAGGTAGAGAGTGATCAAGTACTCCCAAACAGCCTCTCTAAAAATGTTTGTGCAAGTTCCGGAGGTTCTGAAAGATGGATATTTGGATAGTTCACGTACTACTTCTTCAGTGATATCTTGATACTACTACGATCGGTCCTATAGTAGTGGAACTATGGACCTTTAAAGTTCAGTTTTTTTACGTTTTCGGCACCGTATATCTACGAAACTATGCGCTTCCGACCACAGATCCATACGAACATTTTTTTTTATTTCGATGTGTGACAAATTTTTGTAACACCCTATAATTATATGCTATACCTATTATAGAATGGAGTGAGCATTTCCTGTCTCGCCGTCGAATACGCACGTAGTTCTTACTTTTCCGCATGTCATATATTTTTAAGTAGTAAAAACCACATTTTTTTATTTAGGTATATTCTTGTTAGTATAAGCATTGAGAACTAAAAATTAGTTTGATTTTGATATATTTTTTTTTCAATACATAAACGTAGAAAGTGGTTGTGTTCGTCAGACGGAACCATATAGATTTACATCTCGTTTTATATTCGGATCAAATACAATCTGCTACTCTATCCAATTGACCTACAAACAAATTATATTATGGGAAATAATATTCCTTACACTCTTCCTGCTACTAGCAGTTGGACGCTACCGTAAACAGAAGAAAATGGCCAATCATTCTGCTTTCTCCAATAGTATTTTTCCTCATTAGAGAAAAAGAGAGAAAAATACAACCACGCCAATGTTCTTGAAGGCAAAAGTAAACCAATGGGTCTTTTTGTATGATTCATAAGATTACAAGAAACATCAGTAGATGGGCGGTGATATTTGACAGTAACTTTGAATTCAAATAATGTATAAGTGTAAAACAATCAGAGGTGAACAACTTTATCGGTCGTTTTTCCATGTGCTCTTGATCTTTTAACTACGACTTTGACCTTCCGTAGGTGGTGGTATTGAAACCAGTTCCTCTCAGCCTAAGGCACGCAATCAGCCAGTCAGACATTTACCTACTGGAGATTGTGAAAGTCAGTTATACTTTCTTACACATACATTGCATTCAACATTCTTCTTTGTGAAGGATGGTTACGCAACTCGGAAGTAGTTACTCATCTCCTGGAGTAACACATTGTTGTTTCTATTTTTTACTTAAATAAAAAGTGAAATTTGAAAGTAAACTTTATAAAGACAAAGAATTTTGTGTAAGGAAAAATCAATGCTTTTGCTCTTTACCAAGTTTGACGCAAGATCAAAAATTGTAAGAACAGTATTAACACGAAGAAAAAGAGTATACAGCCTTGCTTAAGTAGAAAACTGGGTGCTCATCTCTCTGTTAAATGGTATGCTCTTTCAACCGTACGTACAAAAATATTACTTTAGCTACAGATAAAGTTGTGAATTAATAATAATAATAATAATAATAATAATAATAATAATAATAATAATAATAATAATAATAATAATATCGATTCCAATGATTTAAATTCTAATATGATTTTGCATGCTCTGAAAAACTAGATATTGCAACATTATTTTTACCGTATAAACGCACAAACTTATTCTACATAAGCACCCTTTATGGAAAAGCAATGCTTCTTACAATAACATAGAATGAAAAGCTCCAAATGTTGACGTATTTAAGGTAAATTAAAATAATTTTAATTTATTACTATGCAATGTAAAAATGAAGACCGTATATCACTCTAAACAAACAACAATATATACAGATAAAGCGTACCTAAAATTATTGCTTTGCAACACTGTAATTAGGCATAATGGGTTTCGAAAGAAGTCATCGAGTGACGAATTTATTTCAGGTGCACGTAACAATTTTATCTGATACGTAATAGCTGTCCTAAATCAAGTTGTACTCTCTTGTTTTCGGGTGCGAAAAAAGAGATTTTTTAATACGTGCTGATGCTCGAGAACTTAATTTACAGGTAGCTTGATGGCGAGATAATTCTAGTGAATCTGAATTTAAGTCTACAAGCACTGGTTGAATTGGAAATAAATTACTACCGGTATGTTCATATGCATAGACTTGCCATAACTACAGTTCGCTTAATTATAGTAAGAGTTTATTTATTGAGGAGTTTGGTATGCAAATCAAATGTCCGTTATATATTTAGCTTGTCTGTTTGTGTTTCCACCCGCCCCACAGTGGAGCGAAAACGCAAAAAGCTGGCCAAAAGTAAAAAAAAACGAAAGTTAGTAATATAGGAATTTTTTATGTAGTTGGCTAGAGTGATGTTAGAAGGGCTCAAATCCATAAATAGAATTGGGTTTTTATTTTATTCCGACTACCTGAGCCACTCTTAAGTAGACCCTTCAGCAAGTCAAATGCGTAGAGAACAATAGAAGAATTGTGACGCGTCCGTTGAAACGGTTGTAGCTTGCGAACGCGTTCATAGTTTTTAAATCTGTAAAGTTTTCCTATATCGTACTGGTAAGTAGAATAAGTGTATGAAGTGAAAAATTAATAATAATGATGTAATAATTTATAATTTGAATCGCAAATCAGGGAAAATTTTCACATTGTTTATATATTTTATTAACTTAAAGCGTTGAAAACATTATGTGCACCCTCGTGCACCACGTTCATATTTTGTAGAATGGTAGTCTGAATATTAATTAATGCTGTCGACAAAAACGTAGCTGCCAAAACGTGCCAATTACCAACCGTGTTGATGTTAATTATTGTTCATTTAACGTTACAGTGACAAGGCGTTGCAGTTATCATAACGGAATACCAATAATTTGTGTCATTTAAGTAATAATACATTTCTAATAAATAAGAACGTAAGTAACAAGTAATTGTTCATCAAAATATGTGAAAAAAGTGAATGTTGTTAAAGATACATTGTGAGCCATTTTGGATCCGCCATTTTGTTTTTTTAAAACTAGTTGCAAAATCGTAATCAGCAACCTCAATAACCACTTTATCGCCACTTTTGAGAACATTTCTACGACTTTTTCGACTTTTGCAAATTTTATTCCGCCATGTTGGATCCGCCATTTTGTTTTTTCAACTTATTTGCAGAATCGTAATCTGCAACCTCAATAACCCCTTAATACTAAATTTCATTCAATTTGAATAAAGTTATCATATTTTGGCCAGGTTTTTGCGTTTTTGCCCCACTGTGCGCCCGGGAAACAAAAAAGGATCTCAACAATTACTTGATGTATCAAGATCAATTTTCACCAGGATGTAAAGCATCAATCGAGTTCGTTGATGGAAGTGATTATCAAACCAGAGTGATAGAAATCGATCCTTTTCACTTGTTACGTTTACCACTATAGAGCAAAAAAGGTAATAAATAGCAACAAATGATTTCCTTCAATCGATTAAGCATTCCAAGAATATATTTCTTTTCTATCTTTAACTCTCTAATAAAATCGGAAGTGATAGAAATTTACTACAACTTCCGGTTTCAATATTAATCTATAATATAGCTAAAACAATAAGACAACATTTTTTTTTCTTTAACCCTCTATTCAAATTGAAAGTGGCAAAAGTTAACCATTTCCGGTTTTGACGTTGATCGCTATAGAGTAAAAACGGTCATTGATAGCGAAAAATGGTTTTCTGCTATCATCTATACGTCCCAACAATAGAAAATATATTCAATCATCTAAGCGTCCCAACAATAGAAAATATATTCCATCATCTAAGCGTCCCAACAATAGAAAATATAGTCCATCTTCTCTCTAATCTCTCTTTTAAAACCGGAAATAGAAAATTATTATCACTTTCGGTTTCAATATCACGCCATACAATCCAATTTCATTCACGCATGTACTCGTTAATCTGCTACTTGTTGGTATGATTTTTAGCTGGTATGATTTACAGCTGGTATGATTTTTAGTACCTTAATTTATTACTGGTATACCATATCGTTTCATTCGACCGAACACCATCACAATAGACGAGTATTTTAAATCAGAAGCCAGAGGGTTGTCTGATTCAAATATATATTTCCCACTAATGTTATTAGTTATCTGGAGAAGAATGCCGTATCTAGGTCCCTTAGGTTTTTCAGGTATAGTCCCGAAGTTACACCGTTTGTACTCCAGGAATTTTTTGGGACTCAAAAGTTTCCTCCTTAATATAATATCATCATGTTTATATATATATATATATATATAACCCTCGCTCTTACTAGTCAACGATACTTAACTGATAAGAATAGCCCCTACTTTCTGTCACTCACTTTTGGTGAGCGTTGATCTGTTATTTACTTATTTCTGATATTTCAGAAAGAAGCAAGTGAGTGTAACTATGAATAAACTGTAATTTATATATATATATATATATATATATATATATATATATATATATATATATATATATATAGTGGCCTGTTCTTTTTAATCTGGAAGTATGGAATACTAAATCATGACACCTAATTTGAAATTATTAGACTTATTTTCTTAATGTAACAATAGTACTATAATAATTCATAATTCTTGTAGAACTTTAAGGTGTTGACGTACCAAACAAAGATCTATCTGGTTGTTTACCCGCGTGGTTTTCCTCTCAAATTAATGATCCAAAGTGGACTCTCAACACATTGATATCCTTTCTTCCTAATTTATCACCAATTAGTGAACGTCACGGAATTTTACCTTTGACGAGTGACTAAGAAAGTGTTCTCTGTGAGTATAATACAAGGATTCAATTTCTCGTGAAAACATATTTGAGGATGGTCTTGTTCGTATAACCTAGTTGCTGAATAGTACGTAGATAGGGATGGACAGTCTATGGGGCAACCGGACAAATAAAAGGTGGACCCTCCCCTTTATGACCTCTCTCCACAAAATCTAATTATTAACCATTTAATTGGCAAGCATTGATAGCGTTACCATTAAAATATTTAGTTTGCTTTTATGGTTGAACCATGTCTTCTTGATCATAATTTCGTGTTTATTTCAAAGCAACATTGCTACAAAATAGGTCTTACGTGTAGCTACTGACTAGCATTGCCCTATTATGGTAAAATATCATAAGAATACTTTCAGTAAATACCAACAGTTTCGTTGAAATACTTTCCTACAAAGCAAGAAACAATAAATAAAAAAATAAAAATAAATGAACTTCCGCGGAACGTAGGAGATAAAGTTTTTACAATACTAAATTTGACTGTCCCCTGTTCACGAACATTAGAAGTATCTAAAGAAGCGACTCGTAAATCATGTACATGAATATTGTATGAAAGCGATAATGCCAATTAAATGATCACTGAAGTTATAATTCGTGCGCATAACGCAATAGAATGCGATGTTGCTTAAGAGCAATAGTGCCAAATAAAGGGTTAACAAAAATAAAATAAATACATTTTCCTGAATTGTTTACATTAATTTTGTTGAACAGTACACAAAATAATTGGCGTATTTTGTGGAGTTTTGTTCATAATAAGATGAGTTAACCTGAAATTACAGCTATATTGCCAGGGCGCCATGGCTCTCTTCTGCAATCAAGCATCAAACTAAGACTGCACTTTCTTTCGAAGTATCTTTATTTCAATCTATGTCATGTTTTACAGTAACAACAATCATATATGGTTATAGACATAATATGAGATGTCTATAGTAAATGATATAACAACCCTGTCTATGACCAATTGGTTTGGAGTCCTACTAATATCTATTTAAGTGGAATCACTCCACTCTTGTACGTACACTGTGGTATAGATCTCTATCTTCCGTTAAAATTCAATAGAAGAATTCAAATTATCTTCCACCTGCGAATAAAAATATGCAACTGTCACGTGTACTGGATATTGAAAAAAAATAACGAAAATCACTCACAGAAAATGAAAGCAGCGAAAGTGGTCCCGAAGGTATTCTTTATTACCTTTGCCCTATCAAAATTACGATACTCATCTTACTTTTTTTATGGGATTGACGTCAGCAAGGGTCTAAAAATATTTTCAAACCCGGCCTGGTCAGCTAAACATGGAATAAAAATTATTTATCTCGTGTCAAGTTCAGTGGCTCCGCAAAATATTACGTAACTTACATGTTAGAGTAGTATAATAAAAAAATTATATATTTTTCGGCTAGGCGTGGGATACGACCTTGAGCCTTTTGTAATTATTACAAGGTACCTGAATCAAAGAATAAACTGAAAGAACAAATTATTCCGCTGCACGTTGAGTTTTAAAAAGAACGTGGTCGTTCATCTCCTCTAGATACAACAGGTGAATGACCAATGAGCGTGCTTGCTAAGCAAGAAGAAAAGAATAACATATCAAGGCCAATCCGCATGGATTTTGATTCATCGTGGAAAATTTCTTCTAATGCTTATATTATATTAAATGTATATATAAAAGTATATATACAAACAATCATGGGCGGCGATTAGGGGGGGCAAAGGGGGGCAGTTTCCCCCACTTTTTTTGAAATTACCCATTAATGTATATAGTTTTATTTGGAAATATAAAGTTTTGTAGGTATTATTGGTTCAGAGAATAAAAATGGTGCCATAAAATATTTGTTGTTCTATGAGTACGTATTGGAGTCTTCCCGTGGAATTAAGAAAGCTACAGGAATTGCGTTTGAACTGCCACTAAAAATGGCCCAAAAATTAACCTAATGAAGCGCGAGAATTCGAGCGTACTTTCGTTTCTTCTTGCAATTGATCGATATGTTAGTCAGCCGCTCTGGAACTAATTGAGATAACGTTTTGCAATAAAAGAAGTCCTTTACAAGTTATTCTTTAATTGTACAAAAATCGACAGTTACTAAAATGTATTTTCTTCTTTCTAATAATAATATTTTGATTTGATTTTTTCATTTTAACATCCTGTTCAGCAGCGAAGTTATATGAGACGTGGACTTAATGATCAACGTGGAGTCCGAACCACGTGAGCTCCATCCGGGAATCGAGCCCGGGTCTCCCACGTCTAAGGCGCGTACGCTAACCGCATAGCCACGAAGGAACTCAGTAAGGAATATTAATTTTGCAGCGTAATATACGAGTTTAGGGGTGTACATATACAGTTTTGTATATACAATAAAATTTAGTGAATTCAGCATAATTCTAGGTTTTAGGATTATTTTGTATAACTGAAATGTGGAGTGACTCTAAGTATTGCTGAGTTTAGATATATTCCAAGAAAGTGAAAACTGTACTTAATGGCAGCGAACATGTTTCGGGAAGCTGCAAAAATATTTCTTTAAATGTCGTAGCATATGCTTGTAGTATTCACTGTCATTCTAACTTGTAAGAGTAATAACACATATAATAGAATTCGTGGAATTAAAAATATAAGTTGTTCATTAATTTCCAGTTTCAATATAACTTTTGCAAAACAAGCCTCATTATTTATTACTATGATTATTTGATTAATATTATCCTTTCTGTTTATTTGTTTAGCAAATTTGTTATTAAATGGGCCCCTAATCTGATCACGCAATTTTCCAAACAGATATTCATGAGCAAGGAATCAAATCTCTTCTTACACCTTCGTTGTTTAAGAGTACAAAGGGCTAGTATCTACTTGAGTTGCTCTTGTCAATTTACTTAATAAAATATGAAACAAGATATACGGTATAAGTGAAAAAGACAGTATCCTAATAGTTATACAACCTTTCGTCAAACAAAGTGTTACAAGCAACCAGGAAAACTAACATTGATATCAAATATTAAGATCATGTCTTGCCCCCCACTTTTAACGTCCAACCGCCGCCACTGCAAACGATACACATTACCACAAGCATCTTAACGCGTAACTGTAATTAGTTGTAAAAAAAAAATAAATGAACGAAGGATAAATGTTTGTAAAATATATTTTAGTTCTTCGTAAAACATTCAGGACAAAACTAAGGAACTTGTAATTGATTGGTAATGCAATGTTTACAGGTCACATAGTGCGTGAGTTAGTGAAAGTTCAGTAATAAGTAACCTACATTGAGCACGATTAGAAATATGCATCATGGAAGAGGAAGGAATTTTCTTCCCGGACCAACCCTTGAAATCATCAGCGATGATGATGATGATATGCTTGGACAGAGGATCATCTGTTTACTGCTCGAAGGAGGTAAATAGAGGATTATCTTCTGTTCTAAGGGGAAAAAATGGAACTCGTGAATAGGGATGCGCACGAGACGAGTCGAGACAGGATTTTCCTGACAAAATTCGAGTCGAGACACGGCTCTTACAATAGAGAAATATACATTTTTCGAGTCGAGACATCATTTTTACAGCACATTTTCGAGACGAGACAGCCACAAATCTTGTCTCGTGCGCATCCCTACTCGCGAAAGACAGGAGATATACCCAACCACTTCACTGAAAGCCAATAAAGATTATTATTAGTATTAAGTATTTCCTTTTGGAAGGTCTTGGGACTACTGAGGTGAGTATTTGGGCCTGGGAATGTTTCTTCAACGTTTCTCTATTTTCCGCTTCCTCTTTTAACTCCCAATATTCTCTCTTATTCTCCTAATCATCGATCAGTTCTGTTCTTCTTCCTATTCCTCGCTTTCCTTCCGTGTTTCTTTCTATGGTGGTATGAAAAAGACAATTTCATGGCAAGATGTGTCCAATCCAATTGGCCTTTCTACAAAGGATGCTGACTAAAAGCGTAATCTTTTCTCGTATCCGTTTTAGACACATTTTAACTAAACAAAGAAAAAAAGAAAACTTATTTAGTTAATAATCGAGTTCGGGTATGCGCTAACAGTAATAATAACCAGTGGCGAAGCGTACTATGAGGCTCTGAGGCCGGGCCTACCCTGTTTTCTACTGTATATTTTCTTAATCTTTGATTCTTATAAAATAAAGTCAATACTTCAACATTTCTTATTCTCAGTAAAAAAAATTGTAGGTTGGAAACACTTGAAGACCCTTCAGTCTGAGCCTCACCAGTTTGCTAGATAGGTATACAGGCTATGCTGCTCAGGGAGCGAAGATATTATCGCTGGGGATTGCACACATTCTTGGGAAGGTGCGAAGGCTCGACTCTGGGAGTTTAGTTTTAGCGTTGAAGGCATCTTTCAGTGGTAATACGTTATTAAATGATTTCTTTAACATAGAGTAAGAAGTTTCTGTGTAGAATTATGTATTTCTATTAGTGATAACTTTTTAAATTTAGGTATGTACTCTCAGGAGTTATTCAGAGTAGCTATTTCTCCCCCACCCCTACATGAAGCCCGGTTCATAATAGCTTGTAAAATGTAAGTCTGATACATTAAACATATGTATAAATTTACCTAACGCTACCGTACAGGACAAAATAATATTTGTGTGTAATTTTAGTTTAGTTTTCCCTTTCATAGAATTAGTGGTGTATTTACGATTTTCTTTCGAGGGCCTTTGCTTGTTTCGGGGGAGGTTTTACTAAATTTATTCCTGGAAATGTGAAAATTCTACAATATACATAAAACAATAAAAAAAACTGCGATAAAATTTCGGTGAGTGCTTATGCCCTGAAGCCATCCCCTTAAATATGCCACTGCATAGAATTCAGTATTAAATATCTTGCGTTGATTCAAATGAAGTTCCTTGTGAGCATTAACATTTCTAGTGAAGCCATTATCACGTGATAAATTAATTAAATGCAGTATTGTACTTACTTTAAAGTGGGAGATGCAAGTAACAAACGCTTATCCAAGAAATTTGACAGCTAACAGTAAGAATGTACTTTCTTTTTCTCTCCCTCCTTTTTCAAATGTACAGGAAATGAAAACAGTAAGTGAGGAAGAAATTTCCCTCATCCCCCCTGCAAATCCCAGACAGAAGAAAATATGAACTGCACTTCAAAATATTTGTAGTGGAGCTAAATGGGAATATTAGTTTATCGGGCCTACCCTACTTGTGGGATTACGCTTCGCCACTGATAAGAACGAACAAATCTCAGTCAAACATTTAGAAATATGCAATCTCTGCTTGTCTAATGGTTAGCTGGTGTGGCGTAGTCAAGTGGTTTGAGGCGTTAGGACGTTAGGTTGACAATCGTGAGTCGAAATCCGTTGGTGGAGGGAGTCTCCTTGAAGAGCACTTTTTATCTGTCCTTGAAGATCTGTGCACGGCTTCCTGTCATATCGGCCACGGAGACAAATGTACCGGTTACGGCCATTTCTTAAGTAACTAACCCGCGTGCCTTTGGTGCATTGAGTCCTGGGTTCAGTACCAGGTGCGAGAGCTTTGAAATTTGAACATATTATAATAATTCGCATTCCACTTTAAGCTTTACGTCCATGCCTCATATAGCTTCAATGCTCAAAAGACATTTAACTCTAACCAACTTAATTTGAAATGTGTTCCATCAAATTATCATGTTCTAATGTAGCATAACCAGTATTTTGATATTTTTTTAAAAAAAGTTCGGTTGCATATAGCATCTTCAAGGTTGGTATTACATATCTGTAAGAATCTCAGCATACAGAGAGAAATTAGAATTTTTAAGTTTCACTTGTAAAATTATTAGCGTACCGGTATTTTATCATTTTATACAGCAAAGATCATACCATAAATTGTTCTTTTGTAATGACTTGATTAATTGTAGAAGCAGTACTTTATCCAGCCTTCTCAACTTCGGGAGGGAGAGAATCTAAAGCTCTAAGGAGGAGACTATCACCGCCTACGTGATAGACCTACAATTTTCAAAATTTTTGAGGGGCCGCGGTGGCTCAGTGGTAGAGCGTTCATCTCTGGTGCTTGGGGTCCCGGGTTCGATCCCAGCCCCCGCCAAATAAACTTTGTGGTGGACAAACACCGTGTGCGTGGGTTCTCTCGGGGTTCTCCTGTTTCCTCCCACTTTCTTCATTCCACCATTTCATTCATTTCTCATAATCACCGTCTCCTTTAGCCTAACCGGCATAACCGTTGGACGTAAAACTCAAAGATTTCATTTCATTTCATTTCAAAATTTTAGAGGGAGAATTCTAGAATTTGGGAGGAATCCCCTCTCTAACATATTTGGATAAACGTTGGTAGAACGTACAACACGTGTGTATGGAAAGATCAGCTCTAGCAACGCAGCAGTTGGTATAAAATTATATTTGGTTTCAAATCTTGGCAGCAGAATAAATTTTCCTTAGCGTTCATGCATATACACTTTAATTTAAAAGAAACTATTCGACTGAACGGTAAATTTATTTTGAATTTTATGCCATTTACATTCCATTTAGAATAAAATTTGTAGTTTGCTATAGAGTCCATTTGGAAATAGTTTTTACCGTTCGTTTTCCAGAGTCAAACCTTATATATAGCTAAGTACCGATTGTGTGTTATGTTTCTGTATGTAGAACGAACATGTCTTTTACAGTTTAGTTCAAGGTTACAATCTCCTATCTTCAAACAGCAATTTTACAAAACATGTCACTGAACATGATGGAGCTAGTCGCATGGAACAATGAAAATAATATGCCAAGATTATATATATTTTCCACAAAATCTCCGGAAATTATCTTTTTACTTTTAAAATATTAACCCAAATAACCTTGAGGAAATGGAAATGTAGGACATACTGTACTATGTAAAGCAGGAATACACAATCGCCTTAAATGTTCTCACAATATATAAGACTGTTATCTCTATACAACATAGCCTATTTTGCATTAACTTCATATTTCTACAGAAATCTCATTTGAAAATCGTTACCCGGATATATATAATGAAAATCACCTAAGTCGTGGTAGTCTGAATTCTAGATGATTTATTGGCATTGTTTGATAATACTTTTCCCTTACTACCTAAAAGATATTACCGTGTATGTCAAAGTTCATACAATATTATGTATGGAAGCATTAAATCCTACAAGAAAAAAAATGAAATATACGTACGAATATCTATCTATGTGTAGTACAATGAGAGTAGAATTTTCTGTCTAAAATTAAATTTCTTAACGTTCTAATTATGCCAAATTAACCCTTGTACATTTAAGTTACTGGAGAATTATCAAATTAGATTATATGGACAGTTTTATTAGATTGTAAAATAGAGATCCCATTCCATGTTTTAAGAGCCTTGTGGTTAATGTAGGTTAGTGAACAAGATTCAAATAATAATAATAATAATAATAATAATAATAATAATAATAATAATAATAATAATAATAATAATAATATCGTTCTTGACCAGCAGACATGGAAAATGGAAATTGCCCTGATATTGTAACGAACAGAAAGAATAATGAGAAGCATAACAACACACACTGAGAAAAAAATTATAAGGCGTACGTAAAATCGTACATTCGTAAATCCTGTAGATTTTGGACTTAACGTACAGCAAACTTATATTTGAAAACGCATGTGTTCCATCTGTACGTACTTTCCGTATGAAACAATATAGGCGGACAGGATCTCACATACAAATGGACGTATATAAAATATAACTGACGAAGGTAACATACATATATAAATGTAATATAAGAAAGATTGTTAAATATCAGACATCCTGCAACGGCATGATGTAACATTTAAGGGCAGTGCCTATGTAGTATACGAGTAATGTATGCTCCGTACTGATTTCTGCAGTAAGCAAAGGATTCCGTATATTCGTATAATATACTACTGTCCGGAGAACGGATTTTTCTCAATGCAGTACACGAAATTAAATAGTTCAGAACGCTTAACAATGCAAGGTATCTTGAGAACTCATGATTATTTTTTGGTAGTACTGATAAAACCGTTCATTACTGTAAATGAGAAATGGTACTCAGAAGTGAAAGTTCGTCAATGTTGATCACCAGTGATATCAGTGACTTCCAGGTCCAAGGTGCGCCTCGACCTGGTACCTGTATCATTTTTCAGTAAGTTACCTTTGCACTCGAGGTAGAAAAAATAATTCTGGGAGCATAAACCATGCAGGTTTGGGTACATGTTTGCTCAAATATTAGGTTATGGTGAAAATTAGACTTCCACAAAGAGGCCTGCAACAATTTAAACGTACTTTAAGTCAAAAACTGTATGCATTGTAACATGCATTGTAACATGCATGCATTTCAAATTATAACATGAATTTTAATGGTTTGATTTCACTACGTACTTTTTTTTTAGTCTAATATATTTAAATGTTCCTTCTTTCATCGAAACTTAAATTTTATTATAATTAGCTATAATCTTAAATGATCATATTTAATTTACGTATATTGAATTTATAATTAGTGTAATGCAAATTCGTTTTAAAAACGCAACGAACATTTAACTAGACTTGAGGAAGAAATCAGTAAAATCGCATTTATCATTTAAAAGAAAAGTGGAAAATTAATTCCCCATATAAATTAATAGAATAAGAATTAAAGCCAAAACAGGTACTCAACAGCGTTAAACGCTTGTTGTTAGTATGTATTCCCTATGTTCGACTCTAGCCGACTATATACAATGTGTGTCGAGTACCTGTTTTGATTCCTTTGGCAATTTTCAGAATACATCTGTGGGATACATAACCAATCGTTAGTTTTAAACCTTTCGACTAGCGAGAATATTTGTCTAATTATTGTACTTGCAGAAGGTCTCATGTTTTGATTCCGAGAATTGCTTCACCATAACTGATATATTTCCAAGTTTTCTCTTTCACTTTCAATACAATCGAAGGTTATTTCCTCTTCACATCACTCTTCCTCCAAATAATATGTTCTGCAGTAGACGGGTGTGAGGTCATAAAATTCGCAGACCATAAAAATGAAACAGGAAGATAATCTAATAGTTTTTTCTTGGTTTTCCTCAAACAGATTATTGGAAACAAAAGCCACATTATTATTAATTATACCTTCAAAACTAAGAATTAATTCTTCAGCCCACATTTGTGATTTTTAGATCAATGCAGAACACCTAAGTAATCTTTTGCTTAACTGGATCATACAAAAAAAACAAGTGAAACCATTTATTTAAGCTCTGTTAGAACTGTAGATTGCACGCCCAATATAAATATCAAGGCTGATAGTACATTGGTTTACAATTGCGTCAGTCTTCCCCAATCTTGAATCAAAACTCACTTTCTCTATTGATTCGACATTGCTGTTTTCTGTGGTTTCAAACGTCTATCTGCTGTTTTCTGTGGTTTCAAACGTCTATCTGCTGTTTTCTGTGGTTTCAAACGTCCATCTTATTCATAAAATTATAGTGAATCAATGACTCAGAAATCTGCAATATGACATCATGGTCAAACTACAATCAAATATGAGAAATGTGCTTGAATATGATGGTAATAGAAACAAATAAAACAAGTAAGTTTCGTTTCAAAATGTGAAACCACCATAGACCTCCAAGCTATGCGAATTCAATACTGTAGCTGCATGTATTACATCTATAGTTGCTGTTTCCAATAGAGGTACAAGATAAAAGATAGAACCTCTTCCTCGGGCGCTGAATCGATCAAAAAACTATTACTCGCTACAGGCGCGCACCCAGAAATTTTTATTGGTCCCAGAGAGGGGGAGGAGACAATACTACAGGGTCCAAGCTTTAACAGGGGGAGGAGACAATACTACGGGTCCAAGCTTTAACAGGGGGAGGAGACAATACTACAGGGTCCAAGCTTTAACAGGGGGAGGAGACAATACTACAGGGTCCAAGCTTTAACAGGGGGAGGAGACAATACTACAGGGTCCAAGCTTTAACAGGGGGAGGAGACAATATTACAAGCCACTACGTCTATGCAGTTTTGAACGGCTATTATTCTGCACCCAAAAAGATGATAAGTAATTGTTAAATACTTCCACCTATATTTTAAAAAAATGATAGATTTAAATTGTTTTTTTAATATATAAGAGAAAGAATACAGATGAAGTGTAAGATCGAATTTTCGTGCTACATTAATAATTCCCCTGTTAAACAAGTATAGTTTTATTGAGAAAGTCTACAAATGTATGTTGAGTTAAGAAAATTTAGGGGCTCTGAACCCGGTGGACCTTTCATGGATGCCTTTCTGACTCGCTATCTCTTCCTGGTTTTGGTCTATGGAGATCAAAATTGAAACGAGAAGTAGTAGTCAATTTCTACCATTTCCGGTTTTAGTAGAGAGATACGAGTGAAGATAGTATCCACAGAACTGATTTTAAAAAATACTTCCCACTATATTTTTTTGCCGTATTTGTTCTACGGTGATCAACGTTAAAAACGGAAATTGCTAATTTCTACCACACTCGGTTTGATTAGAGGATTAGCGGAGAAAATGGAAACTATTCTTGGAACGCTGAATCGGTTCCAAAAGATCACTTGCCAGTTTCTCGTACTGTTTTTGCTCTATGACAATCAACGTTGAAACCGATACTCTTCCCCACATGTCCATATGAAGTATTATTATTTTATTTTTATGTAAGGAAATACTTTTTTTACAGTTTAGTTCATTAACACCCTGTATATACATGTGCAAGTTCCAAGTTGAAATCGAGTTTACCCTTGTTATCCTCTCCTGTTTAAGCGATTTCAATCTTAAGCAACAGGGTCGGTTTTATTCGGACTGTCCGATGTGAGCGATCAAAGATGTCGTTCCCTTGTAAGTAACTTGGACACGTTTTATTCTCTTTTGCAATGTTGAATGTGAAAGCATAGTTTCAGAAATGAAACCTCTGTGGAGAGATACAAGAAATAGAATCAATATTAATATATATAGTGAAAGTAGAACTTCAAAATTATACAAATTATGGAGAAAGTAGTGACGTATGATAGTGAATCTGAAACATGTTTATGTATAGCAAATTGTTATGCGCCAATTCTCAATCAAAGAGACAAGAAGTGCCACTAAAACTGCGTTCTTGTGGTGAGTCACCAGTAGGCCTATATACAAATTTCTCTTTATATTACCTGTGTTCTTCTATACAAAATATAAAATAAAATAAAAAGCAATTCAACATGGTTGATTTACATAAACTTAATTATAGTACAGGCAAAAGACTATGAGGTAATGGGTTCTTTTTGATTTTAGAAATCAGATATTCCCAGTTGGGATGCTCATAGTAAAAGATACGATAAGTTTAATTTAAATAAATACTTAGACGGAGAAATAGTTACAATGAAAGAGATACACTATGGTTGACAGTGCTAAGATTCGGGGATATCTCACTACTGTATTTGGATTACTTATTATTTGCAATGTCTGACCGACACAATACAACTGTATTAAATTGATATTGGAGTGGAATGTCCATTATTGACAAGAAATATTCACAAAAGATAACGATTATTTCATTGAACGTTTACCCTCTAGCCACCAAAATCTGAAGAAGATTGAACTTCGTATGTAGTTGTCAGAAATACGTATTACTATCTAATAGAAACCATAGCGAAGTTTTCCTCTTTTCCCAGCACAGTATGAGCCTCCTGATAACCCGTTAATCTATCAAGTGTTTCTTTGAGGAATCCTTCCTTGCATCCCATAAAAAGAAAATAGGTTTCGTGTTCGCTAAGTGTATTTGCACAAAATACAAAACTAACTTATCAACTCACACAAATGGACGTAATAAGTTGCTTCATTCATAAGGATATCCAATTCGCTTATTTCTAAGAAGTGATATTGCTTGGATGTAAAGTTTCAATGTAAGCAAATATTTTCATGCTTCCTGTTTCTTTGCGTGTTCTCAGAAGAAGAACGTCCTTGAAAATATTATATGAACAAAGTGTATCATAATCACATTAGAAGAATGCTTGTGGTGACTGAACTTGATTAAACTGTTTGAGAGCGAGTATTTATACGCTCAGATAATTCCTTGTAGAGATAGTTTTAGTAGTAATACGTGTACGCAATTGTAATTAACTTCCTTATGACCAAATTGGAGTTTGGCAGTTGGCTACACAAAATCCTAGGAATTCGATGCAAACAAAAAATTGTATAGCAAATTGCAATGCATCTATGATCATAATTTATTACCGAAGTGGGGTATTTTCCAACAGAAAACAGTTTATTATTATCTTTCCTTTATGACAGAATGGTTCTCTTTCGATCTTACATACAGTTAAAGTTCAGTGATTGATTAGTTGTCTTGGAAACCTGACGTTTACCTTTAAGTGTCTGTTGGCTCTCAACAACACAATCTACTATTGACTACAAAGTGGCTCAATCGACTCTTCCAATCCAAGACTCGCACTTACGTTTCGAAAACTAGATTACTAGCTAACATGTGGGACCTTAGGAGTATTCTTTACTGTCTTTTTTTTTTTTTTTTTAATATTTGTTTCATAATAGTGGCCTAGAAATATATACGTGCTTTGCTAGGTTCGCTTAAGGGGAAAGAAATAGTGTTCGGTTTAAAATGTTTAAAATATGGAAAAATAATTGGATCCGTGTAGCAGTTGGCTACAATTCGGAACTGGAGTTTGTGTGAAATAAGTTTTTTTTTTTTAATTGTAAAAAATGAAGTTGACTTCGTGGTGCGTAATTCCAATTACCCGTTTCTTCCAATCATTACGGATTCAAAACTTTATTTTAAAGAAAGCTTCAGATAAACACATTCCAAAACCGCTATCAGCTTAAATAATCTGTAGAATATCAAAGTTAAAACACTTTAAAAATATAATTCCTGTTACTTTTTCCTTACTTTGCTCTCATTATCATACTTGTTTGTAATGCATAGCAAATATAATAATAATAATAATAATAATAATAATAATAATAATAATAATAATAATAATAATAATAATAATAATAATAATAATAATAATAATAATAATAATATAATTTTCTTGGCTGAAGAGAGTGCAATACGAAACTTACAAATTACGATGCAAATTACGATTTGTTTCAAATTTTGCTTCTATACCTTCAACTTTTGCGTATATACCTTCAACTTTCAGAAAGTATATGTTTCAGAGTGGACTTCGTATGAGAAAAGAATCCGAATTTCATGAAAACAGCATGGACTTACCCTGTAGACTCATGAATATAGCATGTTAATTTCTGATAAATTTCTTTTAAAAGTTTTAAAAGATATAATTTTTAAGAAAAGGACGGCCTCTTATATAAAATCTTTCTTTCTCTTCTACAACGCTTGGAATAACTAGTTAATTTATTATGAACACCCTGAAGACTGTTCTCGTCATTTTCAATATTTCTTACCCATGCAATTACGTAATGACATAGATATTTTGTGTGAAAACTGTATGACGAAACTTCGTACGTGAAAATATATATATATATATTCAATTTTTGAAATAGTAAGTTTGTAAGCAAAAAAAAAAATAAAAATTAGTTGTGTTAATTGTAAACAAAGAATGATGAAATTTCCCGTCGTGAGATTTTTTTTTTAAGTTCGAGGATTAGAGCTAATTGCTGTATCATCTACATAATGATGTGTTATTATCACAACGTGAAGAAAAATATAGAGTAGATTATTTTATTTATTTATTTATTTTTGCATTAAAAGCACACACATATATTAAAATCTAGATTTATTTCAATCTTAAAGTGTGTAGAATTGTACTACCCAGACAGAAACATAAACATCATGAATTGATAAAGAAAATTTAGTAAAGTGTTTCAGTATGGAGAACAGAGTTTGCCGAAGTGGGCGCAGCCTCAATTTTTCTTTTCTTTTTTAAGTTTTGGCTCACTTAAAAACCAATCTGGACTTTAAAGACTTTTATTATTTCTAAAACCAAGGTGCATCATATTTTTTTTAACAAGAGTTCGGGCTTTTATTGGACAAAATAGGCATTTTCGCTTATTATTAATATCTAATACTAAGACCATTTTAAGACCATTGTGAAATTTGGAAAAGACTTAATAAACGGCGAGCATGATGACTCAGTGCTAGAACGTTCACCTCTGGTACATGGGATCCCCGGTTCGATCCCAGCTTGCGCCAAGTGGACTTTGTGGTGAACAAAACCCGTGTTCGTGAGTGTTTTCGTGGTTCTCTCATTTCCTCCCACTTTCTTCATTCCACCATTGAATTCATTTCTCATCATCACCGTCTCCTTTAGCCCAGGCGGCGTATGCGTTTGACGTAAAAGTAAACTATTTCATTTATACTGAATGAACGAAGAAAATATCGCCTTAGAGAAAATGAAAGAACAAATTAATATAAGTATTATGTTTATATTCGAGATAACACGCTGGTGGACAATATCGTGTTCGTGGGTTTTCTCGGGGTACTCTCGTTTCCTCCCACTTTCTCATTCTCTCATCATCATTCACTTGCTTTAATCATCGTCTCCCTTAGCCTAAAGAGCATAATTGTGGGACGTTAAACGCAAAGATTTCATTTTCGAGAGAGCATGCAATTTTATATTGAAAAAGAAATTCTGTAAAACAAAATGCAATAGTAAAATTTCAAGAACTCAGAAGCCTAAAATGAAGGATTATCGATTTGGATCATTCTTGACACACTATTTCTTTATATGTACTTACGTTGGCGCGAGTGACAACACAGCCTGTGTGTTTAGCAAAATTCAAATTAAGTTATATTAGTGTTTTCTTTATTTTTTTAAAAAAGGATTATCGCATCGCAGTTAGCTACAAAAAATCATAGAATTGCGATGTAAACGAAAAATTGCAACGAAACATGTAATGATTATGATTTATTACCGAAATGAGCTTTTTTCCCGTGGCTATGTGGTTGGCGTATATACGTCCCTTTGGCTCATTACTCTTAGCAAAAATGGGGAGATGCATCAATTGACCAAACGCCATTTTCCGATTTTCGAGATTTTTACATCGGTGTGTAGAAGATAATGTAAATAATGTAAAAAAAAAAAAAAAAAAAAAAAGTTTGAAACCCTATTATTCGCTTAAATGTTCAGGAAAAGCTATTCGATTAAGCGCCAAGAACTGGATCGTAATAGTAACATGTTTCCATTTCCTTCAATATCTCAGAACCATGTTTTGACGCTTGGTCAATTGATGCGTAACACCGTTCCTTTATTTCTTATTTGCAAAACAAGACAACAGAGAAGCCAATGTGACATGAACAGTATATCCAAGTAGCGGTCTAAGATAAGACTTTAACGTATTAAAACTAACTTGATATTTTGCGCCGCCTTATTTTAGAACCGAAGACAGTCTGGACAACGACTGGAAAAAGGATATCACCGTTTAAAACGATACAGTTACCGTTGTCAACACAATTATAAGGGAGGAAAAAGAAACTGTTTTTCAAAGTTAAAAAAGTCTTCTTTTTTTAAGGAAATGAAAAGTCTTGATTTTACTGAAAGAATATATTGGCATTCAATAATTTTGATATGGTAACGCTAGCCTAAAGGGAACTTATGCTTGCCGATTGCTATTCAATATACATCTTGGTGTGGCAAGCATATCGATCAGAATATTGTTCCGAAAGTTCACTTCCACTTGCAGGTCTACATGTAATCATTGCCATTGGTAAAGAACAAATTTGTTCAGCTAGGTTCCATGGAATCTTCCTGAAAGTAGATTCCCTCCTCACAGCTAAGAATCATACATGATGTTGTAGAGCATTTTTCCTCCTTCAGGGAAAGGCATTTGGGAATCATAAAGCCATTCCACATGTGTCAGTGATCTTTGCACATCGTTTAATAAATCTTTGTTCACATGAGTATCATAAAAGTTTACTAGTTTGTGAAATTCTAAAGCTTAATGCATAATCCACATTGTAGAAGAAATTTGCTTTGGTTGTACAATAATTTGTGTGGATAGTTGCTGTAATCGCGGCAAATATAGAAATTGGAATAGACCTATTACACAGCTGCAATTGTGCTTTTTAACGTATGAGTTGACAACACTATTTGCAATGGGGTAAGAAGGAGAAGCTCTTTGTTGACCAGGTTCACAAGAGATCTTTTCAACTGTACAGGTTTGTTGCTTAGCTAGGATTAATCTGTACGGCCACAAAAAATCATGTGTGTCCTTCTTCGACACGTGCAGGATACATTAGATCATTGTTGCATACTTTGATAAACATGATCTCATTGTGTACGGGGACTAAACAATCCAGAAAATTTGCACTACAGCACGAATATTCTAGGATTGTAGTTCTCCCACCGTGACAGAAGCAGCACCAGGAAAGCTGCCCGTAGCCGAAATCTACGGATTTTCCTTCTAAATGCGCTCGACTGTAGCCGAAATCTACGGATTTTTCTTCTAAATAGGCTCGACGGTAGCCGAAATCTACGGATTTTCCTTCTAAATGCGCTCGACTGTAGCCGAAATCTACGTATTTTCCTTCTAAATGTGCTCGACTGTAGCCGAAATCTACGTATTTTCCTTCTAAATGTGCTCGGCTGTAGCCGAAATCTATGGATTTTCCTTTAAATAGGATAGTGCGCTCGATTTTTGTCTCCATGTTCGCAATAATTTCGTAATCAACGTTCAGAAGCTGTTAAAAGCACACTAAACTTTTATGTCATAGTTGTTCAATGCATTTGAGATACTTTTGCTTCTACGTAACTCATTAAGGAAAATCGTGCTTCATAATATTTGTATCACGAAGAAACTATGAATGTTAGCACAGTCCCATATTTTCTAAAGAATATCTCAGCTTCTCTTATGTTTTAGTGTTGTGGCTACGGGCCTATCTCTGATTGTTTATGTTTTCATATCTGTGAACAGACAAAAAGACGGAAAGAATTGCTATTTGTAGAACATAATCTCCTATAGTTATATGTAACATAATTTGGAAGTGTGAAAAAGGAAGAATAACAACATTGAAGATAGCTAATGAGGAAAAAAAGAACTGGTCAGAACACCGAGAAATTATATTTTGATTATGGTACAGTGGAAGGGAAACAGAGAAAATGGAATAAGAGCCTCGCAAATAACATGATAAAAGTTATTAAGAGGAAATGGAATTGAACAATGTAAGTTAATATGACTTACGTTAACAAGAGAAAAATGAATAGGAATCTCGCAATTAATATGATAAAAGTTATTAAAAGGAAAAGAAATTGAAATCTCGCAGCTAATACGATAGACGTTATTAAGAGAACATGGAATTGGACTCTTGCAGTTAATATGAAAGAACTTATTAAAGGAAAAATAAATTGGAATATCGCAATTATTATGATATACATTATTAAAGAGAAAACTTAATATATTAGAAAAAAAAAGTGGTTACGTGAAAGAATAGTACATACGTGTATCTTAATTCGCAGCCAGTACCCTGCAATTGATGGCGAAACCATGTAAGGCTTACGAAGAAAAGGAGAAATTATTTTACACAATAAATGTTAAATAAAATCATAGGAACATCCTTATTTCAACGATTTTAATGGTTTAATGCAATAAAAAAATGGCAGCTATTGCAATAATTAATCACTAGGTAAATTTGATGCTGACCACAGACGTAGTAAATCATGTTGTATTGCTCAATTAATGACTCATTTGTTTCCATTGATATTCTTTTTTTTTAAGTAAATTTCCTGCATGATTTTAAATTAACATTTACATCATACATTAAAAATCATATCATGTTTTCATATATGTTACTTAATTCGCCACCATATCACGTTACCATGAGTAATGAAACAAAATTTTATTGAAGGATTAGCAGTTAAGAAGGTTACGCCTATTTGATGACATTGTATACAGTATATCAGTTCGGATAATGAATTCATTATTAAGAAAGTTCAGTCTACGGATTGCTAAAATGTTGCAGTCGGACATGAAACAAAAAAACATTAAGTAAGCCCATTAATAACATCGTCTAAATACCTGCTATAAAACTTGCTTTCGCGATATAAAACTACTAAACAATAATTACGCTAATTTAATGTTGTAATAATATTAGTATTTTGCGCATTAGATAGTGACGCAAAATTCTATTTGCATTTTAGCCCATTAATTAATGTGCAAAATTATTTTTCTGTTTTCTTTGAAATGAATTGCAAATTTAATGGTTTGATTTTCTTTAGTTCTTCAAATCTGTTTAAATATCCCTTCTTTCATGAAAATTAAACTTTGTTATACTTAATATTAGAAAGTGAGTTTTGTTTCACGGCAGACTACGGTAATTCAATACTCAAACTTCAAGTAGTACATCTATAACTTCTGGTTGCAATAGATTAATATTATCAAAGATAGAGTCTGTTCCTCGGACGTTGAATATATACCAAAAAGCCATTACTCCATATCCTTTACTCCTTGTATTCTATGGCGATAACATTTGAAACCGGAAATCGTTACACTGAATTACATCCGGATTGAAGGGATGGTTAACGGAGAAGATAGAACTTACTCTTGGGAAGTTGAATCGACTGCAAAAAACTGCATCTCGATATCTCTTACCGTTTTTGCGCAATGGAAATCAGTATTGAAACCGGAAGCAATAGTAAATTTTAACCATTTCCGGTTTTGGAAGAGTGTTCGGGATAGACAAAGCCATTCTTTAAGACTTTCGACACTTATGAATAGCATAGTTTGAAAGTCTATAAGCAAAATACATTTTTCGTTAGACTTGAAGAAGTTAGTAAAGCCATGTTATTAATATTCCAGTTCATTTCATAAAAAACAAAAATAATTGCCTTAGACTAAAACATAAAGATCGCCTAGGTACTTAAGCATTGTTAGATCATTTTTTCCCATTTTTTGTATTCCGCGATTTATTTATTTTGAAATTATTCTGTTGGGGAAAAAGGCATTTCGTGATAAGTTGCATGTTTGATGTCATCAATAGTGTTTTTGATATGTGAAATATAAACATAAGTCCAAAACCGCATTTAAAATGTGCAAATTGCTTCTATATGTTAGTCCCATGCATACTAGAGCTCTGCATGGGCCGGGCGCGCCCGTTTCAAGTAAAATCAAACTGGAACGGGCCCGGACATTCTGAAAGACGGATCGGAAACTAATGTTGTCAGCCTATGTTAGTCGTAATGTGATTGGGAAACTGATTCTTTATTCAAGACTGCAAAGTACTGTAATACTACTACTATTACTACCTCTACTACTACTACTACTTCTACTATTACTACTACGACCACGGCTAATACTACTACAACTGCTACGACTTCGCATCAGAGTTGACATGTCTGGTAGTACAGAATTTACCTTTTAAGTACAGAAAAAAGGGATAAATGCTAGTTATTATGGCCGGTCTGCATAGAATGTGAACCGATGCTTGATCTACGAGGGACAACGGTGGCTCAGTAGGTAAAGCATTCATATCTGGTGCTAGAGCTTGTCGGATCAATCCCTGCTCATGCTGTGTGAGCTTTGTGGCGGACCAACACCGTGTGCATGGGAGTTTTCGGGCTCGTCCCGTTTCCTCCCACTGTTTTCATTCCACCAATTCATCCCATCATCATCCATACAACCTGAGCCGTAGTTACCTAAAGAACGTATGATAAAGTCAACTACTTGACCTACTAAGTAGAAGAACAAATAGACATTGCAATATTATGACGACACGTTTCTCATTTTCCATTTGGAGGATTGACTTGACATATCAGACTTCGTTAATCTCAGGACGGTGACACCCGGCTCGAGATTCGGCCCGGGCTGGGTCGAGTCGAGCCGGGCAGAGAATACAGATCCATCCGGGCCGTCTTCGAGCCTGGGTTTGCAGGGCTCTGATGCATACTGCATTTCTAAAAGAAAGAAAAAAAACTAAAAAAATTAGGAAAATATCGATCTTGTTTTTTCTTAAATTTTGTTTCAGTAGAATATAAATTTTTAGAAATTAACAAATTTTCATAAATTTTTGAGTATTCGAGACAGATTTCATCATTATTAAGTACCATTTTGTTAAGTGTCAGAAAAAAGAAAGGAAAAGAAAGAAAGGAGAAAAGGGGGCCCCAACACAACTGAGAAGTGTGAAAGGCTAGCAAGAAGGCAGATGCTACTGAAATAAAATGAACGATAAAATTATTTTTAAGTGAGCTAGCATCAGTTAACTACTATTTACGATTACTTATACTTTGTATTGAACAAAGCTCAAACTAAACATTGATTTTCCCCCTCCAATTTCAAATACGTAGTATGTTTAATATTGGCCAAAGGAAAGAGACAACAAAATTCAGTGAGAGTGTCGAACGTCCACTAAAAATCTTCAATGGATACTTGAGCTCCAGGACGCCTTCACCAATATATATACCTAGGTATATATAGAAGACTTGACATATTGGATATATATAATTTCCAATATAAATTGATTAATCAAAGTTTAAATGTGAGTACACAGCCTACTTGATAGCTTTATCCAGATTTTTGGACGGCCTTTTTAGTGTTCATTAACATACAAACCCTCAACGATTTCGGGCAGATGCATAATTAAGATGTTAGAATGCAAATAGTAATGTTACAACTATTAAACTATTCACATCGTTTGTTTACAACGTAATCCTGAATGACGAAAAAGAAAAAAAAAGTAGATTACACAAGAACTGCTTTAATAGCGGTCGTTTAACAAGTGCGTCATTCCTTTGACTCAGAATAGTGAATTTCGCCATTAGCATAATCATTGCTCATTTGTCTTGGGAACGCGATGATAACTACAAGAAAACTTTCCCTATAGCGTGTACATCGTGGAATATAAACACTTTAAATTACGTGTGTTTATGCAAAACACAAGAACAACAACAAAAGAAACTATCAAACGTTAGTTAGTTTACTTGAAATGTGTTTGGAAACATTACCTTGATACAAAATGATTATAAAACAACATGTATTTCAGACATTTAGCTCCTATCCTATCGATTTATTTTTATAAAATTTATGAGAATACAGAAAAACAGCTTTAAGACACGCCATGTAATCTTTCTTTTAATGTTTAATTTTCAAATTAAACTTTTATATGCATATCCTGTGAGATAACTACTCAGTTACACGCAAGTTCTTGTGGTAATTGTCTGAAACGTTTTCTAAAGTTAAGTTTGCCACCAAGGGTGCCGCTTTTTAATCACAGGAGATGTTCTCTGAATTCACGACCGAGGGATCTTAGGGTATGGAACACCACTCAAGCTTAGCGGGGTCCGTGTGTTTTCCTGAAATTTTTAAAAATTGACCTTCCTGGAAATGCCACTGTATGCATTTTTGAATGAAAACAAATTATTTTCGTGTTTGTTAACCTTCTCTTTCTTTTCACAGTGAAAAATTCGTATTCTTGAATAAGAATATGGCGGCGTAACCCATGAGGTTCTATGGTTCTAAGGTTCTAACCCCCAATATAAGTTCTTATCATGCCATTCTAAACACCGAACATTTGTGGTATAGAAGTGTGAAATATTTTTGTTGCAAATATCTCGTTCAAATTATCACTTCAACAATCTTCAGGGCCACAATTCCGGAAAATCTGATAAAACCTCTCCAAACTTTACGACTTGCTCTATGAAAATAACAGACCCTCCTATCATTTAAGAAACATTTTAAATTTTTCACTCGGTTTTCTTTCTTCCTCTCTCTCTTCTGTATTTTACTTCATTTTTTTTTTTGGGGGGGGGGGAAACTCTTAAGGACGGGAACAGCTCTGAAGTTGGCTTTCCTGTTTTCCACAGTAGCATACCTAAACTCAAACTCATCTTTACTGTTTGAGTTTCTCACTCGTATGTTTCCTTTTTCACAACGTACTGTACGTAGATGAATGGAACACTATTTACCCAGACACAGCAAAATCAGAAAGTTTGTATTAATCATGAATGTTTATTTTAATAATATCTATGTAGATTAACTTATTTTCGTTACAAACTTCTAGAACATTATTTTCGGTGTTTCAAGTGATGTTTGTCCCGTATACAAATCCACGCCATTGCGTTGGCATACTTGTACGTGTTGCACCTCGGTAAGGAATAGACTATGTAGATTTTTTCCGACCCGTCGGACACTTGGTACAAATTAAGAAAAACGTGTGTCAATACAAAATTATTAAGGGGCATGTACAAAGTTAACCCCGTAGCCGTATCATAGGCAAATATTATCTTCGAGATATCTTAAACTTCGCCTTGGCTGTGTATTGCACATAGCTTTCAAAGCGATCTCTTTGGTACCGTTAGGCCTGTAAACTGGTTAGCGTAGCCTCTCCTCGAACGAAGATAAAATTCTGTCTACAAAAATTGAAGGCAACACACCAGAAGGTCAGTTCTCGTCTTATAAATCGCAAACATCACAAAGAAATGATGCAAAGGTAAAAACTGCCCCGCATTCAGAAATCCAAAGAAATGTTAATCCCATTATTATTGAAATACAAAAATACAGCGAAAAAAAATAATAATAACAAAACATTGGAGATTAAGAATACTTTTTTAAAAAAAATATACTTAAAATTTGTAAACTCACAAAGAATTAGTGTTTTTTTTTTAAATGTAAGCAGCAAACATATGACAGTGCAAATTTATGACAAATTTACTATAAGGTTAATACAATTCATTACATATACTCTGCAGTTTTCTTTTTTTTAAATGACTCTTACGTCATCAAGAATTGTATTTTATGGGTGATGTTTCATTCTCGGTGTAGGTTGACTTTAGATGGGCAGACACATTATTATTATAAATACAGCGTAATCTTCTCGAAATTGGACGCAAATCGCCTATATTTGTCCAAGAGATAGTTAGTGTATGAAGAAGCCAAATTGATAATTGGCGAAATGGTTGTACAGTGAAAAATGTTACTACAGTTATGAATCTCAGATTGGTATAGATTTCGTATATAAATAATGCATTACAGTTTGATAAAGTAAAGATTATGCAAATTCAAATAGTTTATATAGAGAGGTATTATTGTAACATACTCTTGATAACCTTTATTTTTCAAAACAACCAACATACATTTTCTTCTACACACATGAAAAAGAGAGAATTTTGGTTAATACAGGGCACTATGTAAAAATATGAATATACTAGTATATCCTCAAAACATTTTTAATGATGAATTTGACTTAGAAAGAAATAATTAATTCGTAAGAATCAAGAGTAGGGTGATCTATAAAGCATTTCTAATCAATACGAGGAGTGTTGGAAAAGTTTGTGCAAATTACTACTAACAGTGGAACTAGTATTCTGCTATTATTAAATTCGGAAGAATAGATCTTTCTATGCTTAAGTTCTTTCTGATTGTTTAAGCCTATTCGTTTATATTTCACAGCAGTTTGAATAAGTGCCTCAGAAACCTCTGTTCGGAGTTGATAATAGCTGCTTGAGACGACCCAGATCGTTCACCACATATTTCATTTTTAATGTGTGGGAACAAAAAGAAATCATTAGGTGCTAAATCAGTTGAGTATGGATAATAAGTCATTAGATGAAGAGGTTAACCTACTTAGTATACAAGTATAGTTTACTTCCAATCAAAAAGATCAAAGACGTTTTTACGCGACAAACAATCAAACAGTTTGGTGTGCTGAGTGGGAAAGGGCGTCGTCGTGGTGAAGAAAGATGTAAAGATTTGGGTTTGTTTTACGTAATTTTTGTTGATTAATAGCTATGGTGAACAATTCGTAGCTCTGGTAAACAATTCGTTGTATAGCACTCAGTATTTACAGTCCTTCGATCTTTTGAAGCTATGGTTGAAACATGCTCGGTATAGCTGAAGAAACAAGCGAACATTTGCTTAGCAGCACTCTTCGAACACGGCTCACTTTGAAACGAGCAAACAGTAGATTGCTGTTTAACTTCGGGTTCAAGTGAATAGATCCTAGATTTGTTCTATGTAACGATATAGTACAGCAATGGGAACCAACTGCTTCAAAGTTTCCTTACGTTAAAGAAACTTTGTAAAATCGTACATATTGCTTTCATGTCGATGTTCAAGGATACATGCATCATATGCCGATCTCTCTAAATTATTTCACTCACAGATCAACATTACTGGTAACAACAAACGTAGAAGGATACCTTCATGAAATTCAACGCTGAAAAATGTGGGACCTCACTGGAATTCAGAAAGTAAATTGTTCAAAAGTTTATTGGATGGTGCCTCATTCTTAAAAGCCAAATGAAGTTGCTTGATGCATCGTTTCGGTGTTAAACTATATTTGAATCATACAAAGATCATCACCCGAAAGTGTTTCCGAGAAATTTCTAGTTCTCACACAAAATTACTTTTTTAAAGTTCTGTGAAAAATAAACGAAGAAAGATCTATTATTTCCGTATTTTATAATAGCAGAACTCTAGCGCCATTGTTAGTAGTAGTTTACACAGTGGTGCCCACCCCCCTAATGTCCATGACGCACCCCCCTCAATTGCCTATCCGTAGGTGTTCTTCCATGAAAAAAACATTTTTTTGATTAATTTTTACACCCTCTCAAACATATTTATATAGATTTTTACCCCCCCCAAATATTTCAATGACGCAGTTTGCGTCATAGCCCCCCCTTGTGGGCACCCCTGGTTTACAGAAACTTTTCAGCAGCCTTCGTATAAGTAGTCCCCAGGTGAAAAAAAAAAGTTTGAGAAACCTTTAGGACAACATATCTTTCTTCTTTCTTACTCACAATGAAATCTGGCCCAATGAGAACGAGAGATGACGTTACTTTCATGAAATAAAAGTATAAAAGCATGTATTTTGTTAAGAGTCTTCATCCCGGCGAAATTAAAGTACCGCTAATTTTACAGTAATTATGTGATATCTTCAAATAGATAAAAGATAATCGAAATGTGGAACAAGAGCGCCCTAGACAATATTATTTTACATGAGAAACCGTTATCACGACTCACTTATCTGCTTTTGATTTCGAGCTATTTTGAAAATCGGCATTTATTTTCGCGTTTCTAAACAGCTGAAAACTGAAAGCCAGTAGGTGACTTGTGATAACGGTACCTCACGCAAAATAATATTGTCTAGAGCGCTCTTGTTCCATATTTCAATTATCTTTTATCTATTTGAAGATATCACATAATCACTGTAAAATTAGCGGTATTTTAATTTCACCGGGATGAAGACTCTTAAGTCTCTCATAAATCGCAACATATTAGGGTCAAGTGGGGTAATTATGAAACACAGAAAAAGTGGGGCTACTGTGAAGCACCCCTGTTTTTCAGAACTTTGTGACTTTGAAGTCCCAAAGTCTCAATTTGTTGCTATATCTATTGCATATATTTGAAATATCTCAAATATAACAGTTTTAAGAAAAAAAGTAATCTGAAAGCATCCATTTTTCAACGAAAATACTTTTATTTTTACCTGCAAAACTTTTGTTATATCTAGCATATTAAATGCCTCACTAAATAACTAAATATATATTCTTGTACAGGATGAGGATGCTTTGGGCTTTTCAGTCCATGTAGGTAATGTGTGAAATGATAAATAGTGGAGGAACAGTATGAGTCAAAAGTCAAAGGGCTATTATGAAACATTACTATATTATGATACGCAGCATTTCATGGAAACAAAGAAATCGTTGGTGAAGATAGAACATGAAAGTATTTTTTCTCAATATCAAGCCTGATCTCTATCACCACCTGCAAAGTACTAATTATTGATAAAGTAAGCACCAGAAAACGAGTTATTATTCATGTAATTTTTGATAGGGAATAACTGAGTAGCTATCAGAGATAATTACACCAAATTCTGCCTTGTGAAACATTACACCCAAAGCAATTTATTATAGTTCCCAGTATCCTTTAGTCTCCAACCCTGTAAGTTAGGCGGTGTTTCACAATAGCCCCATTGCTGTTTCAAAATAGCCCCAAATGCAGGTATTATTTTGAAACACATGTTTTCATTTTTTAAAAAGAATAACTAAATGTGGTAAAAAAAGAAGCACCTGAGTTAGTTTCAAAGATGTGTGTGTGTAGATTTTTTTTCATTTTTCTAACCCAAGCCAGTTTTTGCTGTACCTTGGAAAGTATGGTTTTTCGTTTCACAATTAGGGTCTACTCCACTTGACTCTATATACTTAATCTGACAAACTAAATTACTATATACCGCCAAATAGGCTTTGTGGTGGACAAATACCGTGTTGGTCTTTTTTGAGGTTTCTTTTCGTTTCTTCTAACTTTCATCACTCTACCAGCATTCTCCGTCTAATTATCATCGTCTGGATTAGCTTCGGTGGATAATCGCCTGGTTAAAAAGAAAAAAAAATAAAAAGAAAGAAACCATATTAGCAATAACAGTATGCTTCATACATATTTTAGTTGCCCAATACCATGACCTATCACAAGGGTTTCTTGGACTGATTAAAACGCGTATATAAAGTATAATTAAAGCTCTCTTGATAACTGAATTTGCTTGTGCAACACAAGAAAAAAAAATAGCGGGGAATTTCTAGAAGTAAATTACGGTAGAAATGCGAAAAAATCATGTTCTGTGTAATTAGTATCATTGAATTTAGTTTCGTCGTCACGGAAACAGTGAAACTGCATTCGACTAGTTATGTAATGGGCATAGGAAGCTATTAACATTTTTTTTTTTTTTTTTTGCATTAATGCATTATTCTACAAGTAACATAAAAAGTTACATATACGGTAAGTAATATTGAGTGTGTCGAAATTTTGTGTTGAAATTTTTCGCTTTCTTTCCAGTGTCTTATTTCCATTAACTCTTCCATATTTTGATGTGTATTATTGTTGAAGATTTTATACCATGTTTCCTGCGCGTTAAACAAAATCTTTAGAAATATAGTCTACATTTTATTAAGAGTTTAGGCAAGTAGGTTTCAATTTTCAGACTTCTGTACCACGGACGGCGCCAGAAACGTTTGATGAGGTGGGCGGAAAGACGCGGACCTATTTGCTGGGTGGGCGGACAATGAAACTAAGAACTGAGCAATGTAGACTTTTTTTTTTTTTTGGACAATAATTAAGTTTCAATTTTTATACTGTTTAGTTAGCTAAGGCTCAGACCGAAAAAGGAGAGGAACGAGGATGTGGAAAACAGCTGTCTTGGCCTTATAGAAGGTACAATTCCAGCATTTGCCTGGTGGGACTGAAGAAATGCAGGACTTGGGATGGGCTGCGGGAGTTCGTGGCTATATGCTCGACCTACCGAATTCCGCGTGGCAGACACACTATCTCTACTTCCAGTTTTTTTTTTTTTTTTTTAAACAATAATAACGGTGTGTACTGTGTAGTCGATGAAGTTCAAGACAGCTTTAAAATCTAACTCCTCTCCCTCCAAGAATGCACATGAATGCATAGAAATAAAAGAAGGTTCAAACACAGACTAACAGATACTCTACCTTTTGTTAATATCATAAAATGCACAATAAGTAGATAAAGTAAAACAAGGATAAAATACGCTACTGCAAACATTTTTACCTTTGAAGGATTTATTACAAGGAATCAAGAGACAAAAAAATATTAATCATTTATATTTCCTCTCGTATATTCTTAATTTGTGCACAGTAGATTTTTTGACGTGATCTCAATATGCAACAGCAAAGACCTATGTTACTAAAAGAATAGGGAAATTCGACAACATGATTGTTTGATCACACATTACACAGAAATCTTTGAAACTGAAACTCAAGTTGAAAAAAAAAAAATAAAACAATTATACATTAGATAAAGAAGTAAATAGCAATTAACAAAACTTCATTATGATCCACAGAAACAACAATTTATTTTAAACTGTGGAGGGCTGATCATATGGTACGAACAAGCTTACATTAAACTTTTATACCTGCACTTTAATAAAGTGCAATGTGTCGATTTTTATGTCCAGCATCGAATGCGTTTACCACATCCTCCTACAGCAATATTCATTACAAGTTTTCTTTCTATTGAAAGGAAACAAAGATCGCTTAGGCGACCGTTTGCCATTCGATTTCTTAGATATGTTTTAATGTGTCTAAGTCACGAGAAAGAACGTTCACATGGTGAACTAGATACAGGAATGGTGACAGCAATTACGGCTAATTTGTGAATCTCATGAAACGCAATTTTGAAACGATCCATCACCCCAGTAAACTGAGAAACGGAGGTAATTTTGCATTGCTTTTTCTCCTCATAACGTTTCCAAACTTTCGGGAGAAGTTTCAGTTCCACCTCTACACTATCGACATCACGTTCATAATGACGTGCAAGTGGTTCAATTTTCTCAAATGAGAGGAAGTGTTCACTTTTAGGGTGAAGACTGCTTATCCATTTAAAATCATTGTTCATTGCAGAGTTAAACAAGGTCCTAAAACCTATTACATTACAATAAATAGTAATACCTATTGCTTTTGAAGTACAGGATGTCACCATTATTCTACTTCTGTTGGGGTGGGCAAGGCTATTCATCGGGTGGGCGGTTGCCCACCCCCGCCCACCCTTAATGCCGTCCCTATTCTGTACTATGCTAGATAAACAAAAGTATAGAATTTTAGAGAACTCCCGTCTGTACGTCCATCCCTCTGTCTGTCTGTTGACAAGTATCAAAGCAAAAACGGCAAGAGGTAGCGAGAAGCAGTTTTTTTTTTTTTTTTTTTAATCGATTTATTGTCCCAAGAATAGGTTTCATTTTCTCTGTTAATCCTTTATATTTAAATCTGAAGTGGTAGAAACCAATAGTTCTAGAAAGCTCCTGATATACATGTTAGAGACAGAGCGACGCCGACGCGACGCAGCGCGCTAATCACGTGTTCGTCGCTAGTAGGGATGGCCAATTCCGAAATTTTTACTTTCCGGAATCCGGAAAATAAAATCGGAAAAGTTCCGGAATTTAGAAAATTCCAGATTTTTTCCCGAATTCCGGAATTTTTTCGACATTGATTTTTCTGAAAATTGAATTTTTCCGAATTCCGAAATTTTTCCGAAATCCTGACTTTTTTTGTGAATTCCGGAACGTGAAATTTCCGATTCCGGAAAATAAATTTCCCGGAATCCGAATTTCGGTAAATTTTGGCCATCCCTTGTCGCTAGGCTAGACGTAGTTCAGCTAGTCGCTAACAGATGGCATTGGAGCGACTCAGGCCCACAGAGGGCTGTTATTCAAAGTGATTTTTTTTTTTTTTTTGAAGAAACCAATCGTTTCTGATTTCAACTTTGATCACTGTAGAACAAAAACGGTAATCGATAGCGAGGGACATTATTCTTCGTTTCTTAAGATTCCATCTTAACACTTACCTCTCTACTAACAACGAAAGAAGCAGAAATTTATTATTATTTACGTTTTCAATATTATTTTTCATAAACCAAAAAAAGGTAAGAGATGGGTAGAAATGACTTTTTGATATTAAAGAATAAGCTTTTGTGTCGGCTTCTATTTTCCATCCACTTAAATGTGATGGAAAAGACGGTGAAAGACAAAACGGGGAGAAAATCAATGTATAATTAATGGACAGCAGTGGCGTATTTAGGGGTGGCTTCCGGGCTTAAGCCCCCCCCGAAATCATACTTAGTATAGTAAAGTAAATGAAATATCTTGCAGAATTTTCACATTTCCAGGCAAAGCCCCCCCCCCGAAACAAAATCGTAAATACGCCACTGATGGACAGTATTAAGGGAATAGATAATTTCTAGGTCAAATCTTAAAATCTTAGAAAGTCCGTAGTGTATGAAATTGTCTCTTCGCGATACCCAATGTAGTTTTCTTAATGTTCCTTTTAGATTTTACGTACTCCTCATTTATTTGTTTAAACAAATTGTGACTAACTTATAACATACTGCGGACAAGAACAAAATAAGAACGATACTTGCGGACCATTTTGCCACATCAAGTCGTCAAATACGGTACGCAGGACCGTAACTTGTAAGGGGTAGGGGGCAATTCCCCCCGAGAAGCTTCCCGCCGTTCGAGGGTGCCCACTTTAAGACAAAATTTTCTTACTCCATATACGATACGAACATAAAATTATAAATGAATCACCAAACAGGTTCACTACATTACATAAACAAAACAGCATACAAAAGGTAAATAAAACAAAAATGATTCATGGGCCCATTTCAGTAAAAAAAAAAAAAAAAAAGTCTATTATTAGGGGCCCTAGAAATAATATTTATTCGTATGGCTTTCAGATTTGTCAATATTGTCCCCTTAATTAATTTGTCATGTATGGATAGGACCCAGGGGCGTAACTAGCTGCCCGCAGTCCTTGCCGTGCGGGAGGGCCTAAAACAACTTTTTCTACAGGGCTCAAATATTACTGCTTGCCCCCCCCCCCCAAAAAAAAATCTAAGTTACGGCGCTGACGGTACGGTACGTTAGGCATTTCAGAAGGATGCCATGGAAGAAAGCACGATCAGATAGACGTTAGTCATAGAAGTTCAGATCAGGAGGTCTAAGTCCTTGTGACAGATGAATCACGCAATGATCGACTACATGTGTTGAATGACGAAGTGCTGAAGGCAGCCACAGAGGACAGCAGTCAAACGTCAACTTGCCAAACACTTCGAGATTGTCGAGAAAACAGTCAGGCTTTATCTGCACTGCATACCATTACTGCGGACCTGTACTCGCAACATGCATTTCGCCAGAAGGAGCCAGCGTTGGTTAATCACAAGGGATCACGACAACGTAAGACCACGCATGATAAAGATGGTAAGGATACCAACCTGCGACTTGGCTGGGAGACTCTGCACCATCCAACATAGTCGCCAGGTCTAGTACCACCAGATTATCGCCTGTTCCATTCCCTGGACAATCACCTCCATGGGAAATCTTCGAGAATGACGCAGACATATGGCACATGCTCACGGACAAGCCACCAAGTTCTATCACCATAGATTGTGCAGCTGCAGAAACGTTCGCAAAGTGTGATGAATGCTGATGGAAACTACTTCGAGACCAAATCTACAGTACCATGCGCTGTATGTCTATCTGTTTCTGACGATCACGAAAGGATAAAAGTTTTTTTAGCCACCTTGTAAGTACATTGTCGATCGTGTGATGTCTTACTTTTAGGAATTAGTAAAGATCTTATTTCTCCCTCCCCATCTTACCCCACTTTACCCTATGGAATTTCAATTGCGCTTCTAAAATCAAACAGTTTAAAGTGAACAATTCTTGATTCCTTATAAATTTTATAATGGAAGTGAGCCTAATATTTTTTCATTAAACACATTGAATCTATAATTCTCAAGTGTAATATTGTTGTACACGATTAAGTTTATTACTCAGTCTTTCCTTACTGCTCAAAGTTTCTTTCATCTTTCAGATACTGCTTATCTAAAATGACTAACCTTTTATAATCTAGCTTCACTGTTCAGAAATCATTTTCACCTCCACGGTTTCTTTACGTACAATGGTAACCCTTATTTTACCTAAAATACAGACACGTCAAATCTATGAAGGAAAACGTAAACTCTTCTTGGGCAGATGGCTGGGCTCTCTTTGATGGTCGTGCTGCAATAAATTAGACAACAAATTAAACACAGTTTATGAGCTATAAATTAAACATTAAAATAACAAGAAATGTATCCTATTTTAAAGTATTTGCATGGATAACTTTCTCTACCGGGGAAGAACCTTTATACATTCGGCAAGAAAATACTTCCTTCTTTTCCAGGAACATCTTAGTAAGATTCCATATTGTAGATGATGTATTAGGAAAACCAACCAAAACTAAATACCAGTATTTTTATTTTTTTCAAATATTTTTTCCCTGTTCATTGCTTTGCGACCCTTTAAGGAAAATACGTTTCAGATAACAAGTGAGACATGTATGACGGAAGGAACCAAAACAGAAACTAATGCAGTGTGGTTTACGGTATTTCATTCACTTTTATATATTGGCATTTATTCTGAACTGTACTTATTGTTCTGTTAAGGGAAAAGCACAATATAAGCCATTTACGGTATCATATCTGTTTCTGTATTGTCGATGTTTAATAGTTACCAGCACACAGGTTTTTAACTTTTTGCTGTGTTCAGAAAGTTCTTTGTCCTGCATGTGGTCCAAAGTTCGATCTTTTTTTAATGTGGATACTTAGCACGAACAAAAGCAAAATACAAGGGATTCACTACAAGTACTGTAGTTCGTGGTCCCATCTCATTTAGTTTTATAACGAAAGAGAGCAAGGCATTCAAAACAATTAAAATATTTTATGTTTTTTTAAAAATTTTATTTGATTATTTTTAGAACATCGTGCCACAGAATTCTAGTTAGTCTGCACAAACAGCACACGAAAAAAAAAAAAAAAAAAAAAACTGCGTTCATCCACACATACTGAAAAGTTGCCGGAAAAGCACGAACTTGAATTCTAGAAGCATGCTGCTTCCCGGTGAAGGAAGGAGAATATATACAGGGGAAAAGTTGTTGTTTGGCTTGCCATATGGAAATTAACCGGTTATGCATAGATATACGCACATCACTTCTAGTTAAAAGTTTGTGGGTGCCATGGTGCGATTATCCTTCTCTAAATAAAACTATTTTTTCTAGACAGCAAAAGAATAGGATGGAATTTTACAGGTGCATAAACAGTTATTGTTACAGTGAAAATTTAAAACCGTAATATTTTAGAGAAAGATGAAGAATACTTAAAAAGTGAAAGAAGTCTATGGATTTGACACTAATATCGGTCATTTCGAATTACTTTTACAGGTATGATACATGTCTCGGTATCCTCCCCGATGACTCCCGGACCGCAGCCAAATTGATCTCAGCGACCGCAAAAACTATAAATTCGACACTAATGTCGGTCATTTTCTACTACTTTTACATGTCCCTGTAAACGCCCCCTGAGACCCCCCTGGTTCGAATTTTGCCAAAAACCCTTCGCCCTTGTCTGGGGTCTGGACCAAAATATCCGCGATCAAAATTTGCGGTCAACTTCTTGTCTGATCCCCAGGCCTGTCCCGGTAAACACCCCCTTCCCTGTGATCCTCCTGTTTCGAAATTTGAGAAAAACGTTTCGTCTTGATCTGGGGCTTGAACCAAGGTACCCCTGACCAAAATTTGGTAACTTTCGATCCACTTGTCTGGTCCCCAGGCCACACATAGACAGACAGACAAACACACAAACAAATTATTTTATTTATATTAGAAGATTATATATATATATATATATATATATATATATATAGGACCGGCCCTAGGCAATTTGAAGAATGGTACACTGGCATCATTTACAGCCCTCTTTCTCCAGAAAGAAAAAAATAAAAAAGTCACGATTTTAAATATGCTACCCCTTAATGAACAACGAAGGGAAGGAAAATGCCACTCGTACTCAGAAAGGCCTAAACACTACAATTACAATCTCATTGTGTCTGTACTTTTTTAAAAATAATAATCAATTATGTTAGTAAAAGATAAAGCAACACACACCAGCAAAGGAAAGATAATAATCCTTTATACAGAACTCAACATCGAGGTTCAATCTCAATATATCAGTTTGCAATTTCCTGTGAAAATTTTTTTAAAGAAATTGTTTCTATCTTGAATAATAAAGAACTTGTTTGTGACAAAGATAAGACTAGTTTTCATATCAAAACTATCATAATAACTAACTAGAACGGCTGTTCGCTGCTGTTCGAGAATTTACTTCTTGTATTTGACAATAATCAATCAATTCATGCTGGCATATGTTTGACCAAGGAACTCCTTCATGGTTAAGCGGTTAATGTACGCGCCTTTGGCGTGGGAGACCCGGGTTCGATTTCCGGTGGGAGCTCATGGTGGTTCGGATTCCGCGTTAATCAGGAAGTCAACGTCTCATATAGCCTCGCTGCTGAAAAGGGACGTTAAACTCCAAATCAACTCAACTCAATGTTTGACCATTTGCTTTAGCACTGTCCATGTGACCTTAAACTAATGCGACCTAAACATGATTTATAAATGAATTCAAATAGAAGGCCAGCTTGGTAAATTTAACTACCATCACCATGAAAACTGTTTCCAACAGGAAATATTTATTTTAAATAATACAGTTATGACAGAATTTGCCAGCCCTCGAAACTTGCGGCCCCGTGCAAATGCACGTGTTGCACATATGGTAGAGCCTGCCCTATATATATATATATATATATATATATATATATATATATATATATATATATATATATATATATATATATATGCAAATCATAAATACACATGAGTTTGATTGTAAATATGATCATGTAAACATTATTTAGCCTCAAATATTTATTTTGAATCTTAAGAAAGTACGTAGCGAAAGTGGTAACAACACACACGTAAATACAGAATTTCAACAGAGAACGAGAGAGTTGTTAGTATCTTAAAGGTTATAAAATGAAAGTCAAACCAATGTGCATAGAGGAGAAAAGTTACATAATATTTATAATAATATACAAGGTCTGGCTTTTTATACTAAGCTTGCCACGTGCGTAAATAACGTTGGATGTCACCCAATTAATTTACACAGAAAGATGAACAGATATTAATGTAATTCATTCTGGTGATTCTTTGAAAGATCTTGATTTTTATACAAGAAGGTAGTGCCATATTTAAAATAAATAGCTGTTACGAAAAAAAAAAAGTTATGAAAACCGGTTCTACAACTAATATTTCAAGAGCGCCTATATCATATGAATAACGCAGATAAGAGTTAATAATTTTTTTCCCTCTATTAGTTTAAGGTTATTCTAAGGAGAATGAATGCATAAGTTGATAAAGTAATTATGCATCTTACTGCAGCCAGTATAATAAGCAAATTATTCGTTTCAGCAACTCCCATAATTTAACTTAATAAGCTATGTTTCAAAAGTGTTCTCTGTTTAATTATTTCAATTTATATCGTAAACGCCAAAATATGCATTCAAATGCGGCAAGTAAATGCTATTTGAAGGTTGTCAGGGCTTCTACACGCTGTGTCAACAGTTGTGTCATTTCAGGTTTTACTTTAGGGGGGAGGGAGAGACTCTTAATAGTATATTATTATATTATGAATTAAAATACACATACACGCACACATCCAACCTATGGGGGGGCAATTACCCCCTTGCCCTCACCAAATGACGCCCTTGTGCGTCAATATCAATTTCTCTTAATATTACGATGTAATAAGAGTGAAATCTTGATCTCACTTCTACGCGTAAAATAATCATATCGTAAAATGTATTGCATCAAGGTTATACGAAAACTAGTTTCTTTATTTCGTCTTACTCTTCCATGAAATATGCTGAACACTGATGAAAACTGGGCTTTCGTTGGCAATGGAAACTAGGAAATGCGGAAATTTATAAAATACTTTTCTTCGGCGGGTCAGAAAATTTTGAAATTTACACGAATAGAATAGAGTTTTAAATTGTTCTCAGTATTAATCCAGCTGGAGGCCCGGAGCAAGAAAAAAACATGTGGCCCCTGCTGACTTCGCCCAATACACTTCTGTGAAAGTACGGTAGGAAAGTAAGGAAATACACGTAGTTCTACATCAACTATGCCATGTTTTAGATGATATTGTACCGAATGGAACTTTCTAAATGCATACAAAAAAACATACAATGTTATTTTTAAAAAAATGAGTACCTCGAAAATTTCTTTTCCTAGCTTTCGTCCTATCGAAGTTCTCTATCATATCCTGGAAGTCAAGAGAACTGGTCACCGCACAAATGTGTTTGAAGCAAACCACCTATTATTGTGATCAAAAAATTTTACCCGATTTCAAGCATACAGAATTTATAAATAGACGGAACTTTAGACATAAAAGGAACATAACCTGATGTGCATCTACGCGGTGAGTTAATTTTTCTGCCGGATTGGGTCTGGATATTCTATATAATTACATGAGACTGCAGAACACTTCTACTATTCAACAAGAAAATATGAATCACGATTCGCATTTAGCCCTATGTTAATTTATTAAGATGGTGGATGTAACAAACGAAGAAATTTGTTTTCATATTTTTGGTCATATTTTATCTTATGATGATAATTGTATCTTGTATGATTGTTTTAGACAACCAGTTGAGATTTTGATCAAAAAGGAGGCCCGGGCCTACAGCCACCCCCCAACCCTCCTTAATTTGGCCCTTCCTCAAATAATGTTTCTCTGTTTTCTAAGTTTTTTTTTTCTACTTTTAAGGTAGACGGAATACATCCTTACCATTTACATCTGTAAGCATACTGTTCGAAGTGGAAAAAAAGCAAAGGCGGTATGTTTTATTACGATTTCGACTCGACATACTGGCTACCTAAGTGTTGAAATACAGTGATGGTATGTTACCTAAAACATTGCGTTTTTATTTACCTGATTACTGAAAACCATTGGACAGCTTCTCTTTAGTTACGGTGGGATATATGAAAAGACTTTGCTCCCCCGCCAACAATTTTCTGAAAAAAAAAAAAATATCCCCATATGTTGTATTATAGAGAATTATACACGAAAATGCTCCAAAAACCAAATGAGGATATTAACAATTTCCTGTGGGAAAACTCCCCTTTCCCTTACTTGACTGTGGGGTATTCCAAACCCCCAGCAGGTCTAACAACATAGTAGACAATCCCTAAATCCGCTCGTGCTCAAAACATGGCATTTATATGCATTAAGGCAATAAGACACACACACACACATACTTAAACAAAGAAACAATTCAATATGACACATCAAAATATAAACTAAGTAAACTTCTGTGAAGACACCTCATTTTAAAAAGAAAAGGTAGGAAAAAATAACAAAAATGTCGGTACATGCAAAGCTGTTCGTCAATTACTGTGTATAAAAATGGATTGATTAAAGGTATTTAGAATCTACTTTCCAGTGACGGTATGTTTTAATCGTTGAAAAACCAGAGATGGTATGCCTTCATCACTGAAAACCAGAGACTGTACGGCATACCACCGCATACCATCTCACTTCGACCACTGTCAAAGCATAATCCTTTTACTTGGTCAAGGGACTCCGAAGATACAAGGGGATCATTGAACGATATTTTGCATTTATCGGTATATATTTTGCATTTATCGGTAGATCCTAAAATTACGTTACTAGTTTAGCTTATACTACAAACGACCAAATATCGAAATTGTTTTCCCTAATTTGGATTCTTACTTATATCATACTTTTTTACTTATACTTGATCATTAACCCCTTTACTTTCATAATATAAGCGACTCGGGCGAACACAATGACAAGTGCCACTTCCGGTGAAATTCAGTTGTTGAGTGGAATGGGTTGTAATCGAACCATAGAAAAGTATGTAGGTAGTTTTATTTCGGAAATATACCTGTAAAAAGGAGGGGAAGCTTGTTTGGCATTTGTAATTGCATTGAATTTCATGGAAATAATCAATCTTCTTATCCAATGTACTCGAAAGTTAGATAATGTGACATGCCATTATGTTCGTCCGACCTGCTCATATACAGGATGTTCCAAAAGAACACCGACAAAGTTTGGGATGCAGATGCAGAAACGCGTCATTTCGGAGTTATGGGCTGCCGAAAGTATGAAAAAAAAAACAACAAAAAACTTTAAAGGTCCATAGCTCCAATACTATGGGACCTACCGTAGTCGGGTCAGACTTCACTCAGGAACTAGTATGTGCCCTATCCAAATATCCATGTTTCAGAATCCTGTGATACTTCCGCAACAATTTTTAAAGAGGGAGTTGGTGAGTACTTCAAATTATATGCCAGTAGCCAAACTCACTCTATAAAAATTGTTGCGTGAGTACCAATGATTCTGAAACATGTATTTTTGGATAGTGCAATATTAGCTCCTAGGTAAAGTCTTGATCCGACTACAGCAGGTCCCTTAGTATTGGAGCTATGTATCTTTGAAGTTCATTTGAAGTTCATTTTTTCATGTTTTCGGTAGCCCATAACTCCGAAATGACGAATTTCTGCACCCGGGTTAGTCTATACTTTTTGTCTTAGCTTGGTGTCATGAATCACCTCCCAAACGTTGTCGCTGTTGTTTTGAAACACCCTGTATAAACAGAAAGTGCGTGTATAGAAACAAAGAATGTATCACCATATGCAATCTAACTGTACATCTTATGTGTTACGAAAGTCATCCTATGCATGCGGTGTGTGTATCTACCTACTTACCTGAAACGTATTTTATATACACAGCCTCAAGCAATGGTTTTCTGTTAACGTTAAAAAAAAAAAAATCATCCAGACATGAGTGTTCTCACTCACACTGCTTTGCGGTAACTTTATGAAAAGTTAAGAAATAAAAACTTCCTGTATTCTAATGACAAAGTGAAAGTCTGTGGTCTTCATACGCATTCTATAACTCTCTCGTTCTCCACTCACACAAAATTCAGTTATGCATAAGCCACAAACTCAAATCTTCTCATAAATTATCTATAAGTTTTTTTTTTCTTTCTTTCTTTGTGAGACAGTGCTTCCGTATTAAAAAGAAAGAAAATGCTCATACCACTTTTAATCATATAAGAATTGACCTCAATGAGATCTACTACGTGCTGTATATGTAATTTGAAAGTCCAAAATGTTCCATTGTAAATCAGGTGTCGTAACTACTTGACCACCAAAGGGAACGTATCGTATGATGGAGTTGATTTGGAAGTTATTTTAAATGCGCTGCTCAGCTACCAAAAGAATCGGCGTTCAGTTTTCGTTACAAAGCTTGTTCTTTTTAATTAGTACTAGCCTATTTCGCGATACTGTGACTGTGGATCAGATGAAACATATCATTGCTATCTTTAAATAAACGTTTAGACCAGAGAGAACTACAATTTATTGTTTTGTTTTGATCTGGTGTTGTAAAGTTCTGGTGTTTTGTTTTCCGTAGCATACTGTAGACGAGAGCGTGCGCATAGTAAGAAGAAACTCGGTAACCTTTCCAGATTAAAAAAAAAAAAAAAGTTTAGAAAAGTCCACTTTAATACTCAAGCAACTCTTACGGCGGAACATTTCATTCATTGATAGGATTATGAAACATTCACTTGAAAATAAATCTTATTTTTCACTTTAGTTTGGAAAGGCTACTTCTATGGAAGGACAATTTATATCAATCTTTCTTCAAATATGCAAATAAATAAAAAAATCAATCTAAAATGTTATTATATCCATAGAATGACTTATTTGACATATTAAACGGGAAGGAGGCTTATGAACTACACTTGTCCTTTCCGTCCAAATTTTGCATTTATATATCATTCTCGAAGTCAACGAAATAATCGGGTGTGTGATTATATGCCCGCTACTTTAAAAAGCAGTTTCACAATCTTATTCACCTGGCGTCCTCTTCATAAACTTTGCATACTTCACACCTCCTTCTTTTCCCGCCCGTTTTGCTCGTTGGTCATACGTGGCTTTTGACTGGTTCCGTCTGCGACTTTCAGATACAGTTTTGAGTTCTAGAATCTTAAATAATAATAATAATAATAATAATAATAATAATAATAATAATAATAATAATAATAATAATAATAATAATAATAATAATAATAATAACCTATTCTCACAAATTTATATTCGTTTACAGCAAAACTTCTGCATAACATTTTAGTGTATTATTATTATTATTATTATTATTATTATTATTATTATTATTATTATTATTATTATTATTATTATTATTAAATTTGGTCTTCATGAAACCACAGTTCTTACTCAGTACGTTTGTACGATATTTAATTTAACGCGTTTTAGTTACAACATTTACCAAGTTAAATACCATAAGAGACTAGTATTTAGTATTTATTTTCGATACTGTTTGTAACAATATACGGAAAGCCTACATTACTTACTAGTTTGAAATTGATTAGTGATCGATTGATAACGGGCTCTTCTTTTCTTGTTTTAACAGTGTTGCTATTATGCTTCTAAATAGTAAGTATAACATAGACTATCTATATCTGCAGTATTGGAACCATTTACAAGCTACTGTTTATTTTACTAATTTTTTAGACCGCTGTTCTGATCTAGGAAGATTATTTTGTGGTGTTGTCAATATTGTATTGACTTAGTAAATTCTCGTTTGTGTCAGTATGTGTGTGAAGTAACATTGCAGCACTCAGTTCAAAGAGAAGATTATATAGTGAACATTACATCAAGTATGGCCTTAAGTTCATTAAAAAAGATGGTATTCAACTACCAAAGTGTGTGTACCATGGCTGTCCTTAGCAATGATGCTCTCTGCTCCCATCCGATTGGAACGACATTTATCAACAGTATATCCAGCCCCCAAAGACAAATCTAAAGATTTTTTTTTTTTTTTTTTATTGTGAAAAGAAACTCTAAAAACGTATGAAGCTGGACTCCTCTAGAACGTTTCATGAACAAAATGAGAAGGTAGTGGAAGTATCATATGAACTTGCTTCTAAAAATTAAAGATAAAAAAACTCATAAAACTAAAAACCTAGCATACTTGAGGCAACAAAAATTGTACTTGAAGAAGAAAACCAGAAAAATGACAGATATCGCTTTCAGATAATACTGTGAAACGTAGAACCAATGAAATGGCCTTACATTTAGTAGTTGAAAAGGTAACAAAGATATCCATTTCTTGCCTTGCAGTGTGATGATTTTACAGGCATATCTCAGTGTTGTCATTTAATAGTGTACTGTCAGTTCGTAAAGGAAAAAAAAATTAATGGAAGAAATATTCTTTTCAAAAAGTTTGGAGACGTCATCCAAAGGTTCTGATAATTTTTCTGCTTTTTTTCTTTTTTTCTTTTTTTCTTTTCTTTTTTTTTTTTTTAATAATAATTTGTCTTGATACAGAGTTGTAGGAATATGTAGTGATAGAGCTCCAGCAATGTTAGATTTGCGGTCTGGAATTATGAAGACAGAAGACAAAGGACAGAAATCCTACAATTATTGATTCGCGCTGCTTAATTTTACAGGCAACCTTAAGCTGCAAAAAGTTTACCAGAAAACCTGAAACAGGCATTGCTATTAAAGTTGTTAATTTTGTAAAGTCAAGTGCTCTGAAGTACTAGTTTCTTTGAAGACTTTGTATGATGACTTCAGTGCTGAATATAAAGCTTTATTTTTCCTAAGTTGTAATACATTAAGTAGGCTGTACGAGCTTAAGTCAAATGTGGAAATAATTCTCCCAAGTGTAGGAAAAAATAAACTTTATACCTCTTTTACTGATGACATATTTGTATTTTTTATTTCATATCTTCCTGACGTCTTTTGAAATATTAAATAATCTCAAACTTCAAGGTAACAAAAACATGAACATACTAATATCTTATGACGTGATAAGATCTTTCATGGAAAAGATCCTACTAGAAAACGCGTCTGAATGCTTCTACGCCCAACTTTTCATCTTTTCCTCGATTAAATGAACTTCTTGACAATAGAGAGTGTGATTTAACAATGTGGAGAGACAATATCAAATCACACCTACACTCAATCTATGATTAATTCAAGCGACAATTTCCTGGTTTGTGTGAAGAAGAGTGGAAACGCAATTTAGCAAAAACACCTTTCACCATTGATGTGGATTTACTTCCACATGAAATTCAGGAGGAAGCAATTGAATTGAAGTCCGATTCAGGTGTCAAAGAACTGTTTCAGTCGACGTCTTTGGAAAAAAAAAATTGGAGCACGTTCTAAAGCACGAATACCAAATAAAAAACACTTGATGGCTGTGCTAGAAGCTATTCTTCTTCAGTCTGCATAAAATGCTCATCATTGGCAAACTTTGTCCCTCGCAGGTGCTGCTTAAGCTTGAGGCACATGTGAGAGTAGGGAGAGTGCTGAAATGTTTGAAACCTGGGATCCGCAATAGCGGCGGTGGTAAGGTGACTCCTGTGAGCAAGAGTATTGTCCTGCAGAAGCAACACTTTCCTATGTAGAATTCCTCTACGTTTCTCCTTGATTGCCTCCCTAACTTTTGGGATCAATTGTAAATAATAGTCACCTGTAATTATATTTTGGTCCTGGAAATACTAAATGAACAGTACACTCTTACTATCCCAAAAAATCGTGGCCATAAACAGTGGCGTAGCACAGTTTTGCGCCCCCCCCGCAAAGTATAGAGAAGGGGCCCTAGTTGTAAAGCCGATAGAAGTAAGATTGAAGTTCTACTTCTTTAAATCTTTATTCATCGCAAGACTTCGGGGCCCCCTATAAGTCGCCCCCCCCCCCGCACTGTGGGGGTTGCGGGGGCAGCTGCTACGCCACTGGCCATAAACGTGCAAGCTGATGGCACTGTCTTGAATTTCTTCGAGGAGGGGGGGAGAGAATCTTGGTGCCACCACTGCATACTTTGTTGCTTGGACTCCGGATCGTAATGATGTACCCAAGTTTCATCTATAGTCACACATCTAGCAAGAAAATTACCCAGTTGCTTCCTAAACAAGGCCAAATTTGTCTCTAAACAACGGACTCGTTCACGCTTTTGATCAATGGTTAATATCTGTGGTACACATCAAGCTGATATCATGTGTTCCTCCAATTGGCTACATATATTATAGCTAATCTGCGTTAAGGTTTCGGCTATATATTATTGCCTTCGTCAGACACATCATCTGCAGAATATTTTTACCGAAATTTTTCATAGATATTTAAATAAATTTATTACAAACCTTATTTCTGTTGTTCCTTATTTAATCTTCAGTTTTAGCGCTTAGAAAATCGTTTTTCGTCTTTTAGTTGATTTTCTAAAGTTCATTGGGCTTTAGATTAGTCCTTTTAAAAAGACGTTGATTACTATTTAAAACAATGATTAGTGAAAGGTGCATAGAACGAATCTGTTAAAAATTAGAGTAATTAAAGTGTGTAACTATAACGAAGATTTACTAAAATCAGTGAAAGATAATTTTTTTCAGGAGTCGGGAAACGGATTTGTTGGAAATCTTTCTCGTAACACTTAAGAACAATCACCAAACCGTCCCCAGCATTTGGAATTACTTCTAGAGTATACTACTAAATGCCATTATCGACGAAATCTTCTAAAAATATCTACCTTTTTCAACCGTAGACTAAACCCTATTCTTTATTTTGAAAAGTGACTGAAATAGAGACATCAACTCGCCGTAAACGGACAGTAAACTTTGCCAACCGGGAGGTAATGTTTCATTGTACATTGAATTATGATTTTCGCACCGTAAGTCACTTGTTTCCCATTCAGTTATTTTTCACAGTGTGAAATAATAGTCACAAAAGTCACTATGAGACAATATACTGCGCATTTTCTCTGAAAATACGTCGGATGTTCACATGAGTATATCCTGTAACATAGGTATAATTATCTATTATATAGGGGTGTTGATCACATCTATTCCTTCTCTTATTAACGATAACAAAGTAAATAGTGCTTTTATCAGCATGAGTTTCGTTTGTCATGTCGCGTGCAAGAAGTTATTTCATGGTTGAGACTAATTTTTGTACAATACATACAACGGGAAATGCTTATTTATTTTTATTATTTATTTATTGTTTGAATTAAAACACTATAATTGAAAGAACTTACCTTACACACATACAGTATAAATAATTTTAGCCTCTAAATAATTAAAAAGGCACACACGCATATATATATATATATATATATATATAGGCGCCACTTTTAATTTTTTGAATGGGTGCTCACGCTTCGACACAAGATAAATCACATCTCGAGTTTCGTGTTCTATTTCTTTTTAACAGATCCAATAGACAAGTGGTTTTGAAAACGGCGGGGAGAAAGGGGGGTACTGATAGGCATATGAACATCCATGAAGAGGGTACAGGCTACTGTAATGAAATGAAAGGTGTAAGGATTTTTATTTTATTTCAATCTCTTTCTTTTGTTCATGTGTGTATTTTCCCACGATCACCCTTATACTGCACAAAACTCTAACATTAAAATTTTGTTTCTCTATTGAAATGTGTTTAGCAATATTGGTAGATGATTGGAAGGAAGAGAGAAAAATCCGATGGTTGCTGGAGTCCCGGAGTACCCATGTAGTCGGCGCTATTCACACATACATCCATACTAACACATATCTGTGTTTGCAGCGTAAAAGGTGTTAAGTCCAAAAGTCATAAAATGACTACGATTTGACAAAGATTGGTATTGAAAATTTTCCGTTTGTGTAAAGTCTTAAAAAAAAAAAAAAAAAAAATATTAAGCGCTTTACACTGCTGGCGAAGTGTTGAGTGTTTTAAATCTCTGCATAAATTGTTCCCCACAAAGTATTATAAAAAGGTTTTTAAGTTCAAACGTTTAGAACATTTCGAACTTAACACCATTTACGCAGCAAACGCAGTATATCCAATGTACAGCAAAATTAAGGTATTGCTTCAATAAAATATTGAAGCGATAGTGGTATTTTTAATAATCTCTAGATTATGTGATAATTCAGGAAATGATATTATTATTATTATTATTATTATTATTAAGACCCAAACAACTTACTAGAAAACTTCAATTTCATAGAATAATAACCTCTATTCATTTTTGTTTACTTGTTTATTCTAAACTTACTCCTTACTTAAATTGAAACAAATAGAGATGTACTGCAACGCTAAATATATATATATGATTAAGTAACCATATTCTATATTATAAACAAAAAGGTTCCAATTTCCTGTATCTAGTACGTTCATTTCATTGTTGTTGTTGTTCTGAATTATGTTATTGTTGTGAAGAGGTCACCAAACTTCTCCGGAAGTTGGGCGATTTGGTTGCCAAGGTCAGAATAACAGACACTCCTATCTACAATACATTAAGAAGTCCAAACGGGAAGTGTACGAGTGAAATGATCCTTTAGGCTGGCTATCAGGGTCACTCTCCATAAAGTCCAAGGTGCACACATGTCCAGTCTACCTTCAAACTCTCAGTGAAAGTATTTGCTATACAACGTGTAACTTGACCTTTGATAACGCATCGCGTAGTGAAGCATCCACAAAATGACCAAATTCGTTTGACCGGAAAAGGAAATGTTATTTTTATCTATTTGTATTTCTAGACCATGAAGGTAGATGTCAGGAACACGGCGATTCAGTGGTAGAGCGCTCATTTCTGGTTGCGAAGTCCCCGGTTCGATTCCAGTTTGTAATGGATAACATCGCATCCGTGGGTTTTCTGAAGTTCTAAAATCTCCTTCCATATTCTTATCCACGGATCTCACCCTTTAAATTTTGGTATCTGTATAAAAGTAGTAGTAGTTGAGACGTAGGCAGGAATATTAAAAATTAAATTGGAAACCTTTATTTATGTTACAAACATACACCATGCAACACACACACATACAGAAGGTTCAAGGCATTATTTATATCTTTTATGAATTATGAGGTGTAAGAAAGGTCACGGACCCCTAAATTCGTTTTACGGACTCCTAAGGGTCCGCTACCACCAACTAGGAAAAACTGATCTAATAAAAATATGTTTGAATTAGTTGAAGCATAAATGTAATGTGGTCTCTACTTCAATAAAATGTTGATTAACATTTTAAATTCTAGAAGGGACCAAATATAATATTTCATATTTTTATAGGAGCCCAACCCTCATATTTTTCTTGGAAGCCCAAATATTAAAGCTTGTCTCCCCAAGAAAATTCCAAGTTACAGTGGTGGTGCAGATAATTGTATTTAGACGTCTAAAATGTGCGGGGCATAAATATAACTGTGCATAAATGTGTGGTAATAAATGCGGGATGTATTGAGTATTAGTAACGGAGTCTCAAGATTTTGAAGTTAGCAAAGAAGAACATGAAAGAATAACAATAATAAATTAGAAGTGGACAACTCTTGGAGAAAGTCACGTCACTAAAAATTACAGTTTAGCCGTTACAAGTTAAGGGGAAAAAATCTTGTAGTGTACTGCAAACTTTTGTTCCTATGGAGGTAAACCTTAAGTTTCTTAAGTCATAGTGTAATTAGATAACACCTTGACATTAGAGAAACTGCAATTAGTGAAAAAAAATTCTAATCAGACAGAATAACTAGTTTAAGCATGGATTGAACTTCGATAACAATATAATGAAGCTAAAAAGTCATGTTATTTAAACAGTATTTCGCTGCACTATATGGACTTTATTGGGTAGATTTGAATTATAATTACCTTAAGTCTGTTTCTCATAGTGTCTCTTTTCATAGACAGATACTTTATTTCTACTTATGTTAGAACAGATGAATATAAATAAAATGTAAATTTTATAGTAACACTGTTCTCCTCTCCTTCTTCTTGTTCTTGTTACGTTACCGTTTGTTCAAACTCACTCCTAGTATGAAGATAAATATATTTTTCAACTTTTCTATTCTCTAGTCGATCCCTAATCAAGACTCCTAACATCTGTGCCTTGGCCAACAAGAATATGAAATAATAAAAATAGATTAGAACTGAACGATTCTATTCTAAAAATACATTAGATTAAAAATTTCGTAAGTTACCCTTATGTAACAAATACTATGAACTTACATAGCACAGAGTGTCCGTAATAAATGAGAATGTGAAGAGACTTCATGGACACATTGCATTGGTAAATAGTTTGAGGATCGAGCCACCTGCTCGGGAGGATTCATCCGCTTTATTTTCGTTTATACATACATAATGAACAACAAAATTGTACAACTGAAATACAGTGTTAGCTACTGATAATAAAAACTAAACTCTACAAATTCTTCGTTTGAAACAATATACAACAGCTTCGTTGTCAGAATATATCAACATTATTTTGAGGGTAAGAAAAAATACCAAAAGCGATTGCAAAAATTTGGTAACAAAAATCGGTAAGGAAAACACATTTGTCCATTGAAACACAATTTCACTTGTATGTTGAACAATAGCAAACGACGAAGGTAGAAGTTGAAATTTTAGAAAATTACTGTGGTATATTATGACTTTATAACAAAACGATATGGGATCCATATTTACTTATTTTTTATCACATTATTCACTGATTTACGAGAAAAGAGGCATCGGATAAGTATAACATACAACTGAAAGTTATCTATATAAAACTGTACATACAAAGTAATTATATCGAGAGTTCTTTGTGATTGTATACGACAATCTTGTACATTTTTTATTATTACGGAAATAATTAAATATTTACATGAGCTTTGTGTATAACTTGAAAACTTAACCGATAATTCTTATTTATTTAACTACTAAAATATGTTTTATTGAGGTACCGATATGGAATATTACAATATGAGACTTTGTATTTCCTAAATTTCTCTTACGGATGAGTTTCTTTGAAAGTATTCTATCACTCAGAAATTGATCAATGTAAATATTCTTTAATAAAGAATTTTACTCCCTCATACTTAAACTAAGCACCTCATTTCTAAGATTGTACCTAATGTAATAAAACTAAATAAATAAATCCCGCAAAGGTTCTGTATTAATGTCAAGTAATTAAATTTTATTGATTTGAAAGTAATGACAAATAATAAAAGTAGCACTCTAATGGTATTTTTTTCTTCTGCTTTCTTTCAGTTCGAAAGAAAATTCTACATAATGTGTCAGGAAGTTTTAAACCAGGTGAACTTTCTGCCATCATGGGACCATCAGGTGCAGGGAAAAGCACACTTCTTAACATCCTTGCTGGGTTTACGTAAGTAACACGACGTCTTCCTACTATCCATTGCGTATAAAGCAATACAACTTTTTTTTTCCTGCTAGATGCTACGTATTAATAATCTACCTTATCAAGCAAGCTGACTGACCTTGGCTAACATAGCTGTAGACACCGGGAAATTCTTTTATTTGATCATATATCTTTTAAGACTGTAAGCCAGCATTACCGGTTCCTGCTTTCTGAAACTAGTTATGAAATTGCAATATGCTACAGAAACACGTCAAAGACAACTGTTAAAATGTTGTGCTCCTAATACATTCTAAAGTTATCACATGCCAATAATGTTCTCAAAATATCATTGAGTTTACAAGTACTTTTGTTGTAATTTTGTTCCATTAATTTCTCCAGATAATTCAACCAATTTGCATCTTGTTGATCGACTAAAAAGAAATTAACTTAACAATAAGAAATTTTTCGTTAATAAACAAAGACCAGTATTTGTGGTATAATAAAACACCGAAAATGGCTGGTAGAATGACAAAAAATATTCAGTTTTGCAATGTATTCATTGTATTTTTATGCCATTAATTTACCAAAGCTCACATTAAATGAGGTAATTTATATTAAAGATCGTAAATAACAGTAATTAATAAGTATGACTTTGAAAATATCAACTACCAGACTACATCAAAATAAAGAAAGAAAATGAAAATTACAAATCATAGAAATATTAGTATAAAGAGAGAGAGAGAGAGAGAGAGAGAGAGAGAGAGAGAGAGAATATATCCTAATGAATACCGTGGCCAAAAAACAACGTTCAAAAGAATCCAGTTCATATTACATAAACCTTTTCTGACATGTGATAAAGTAGTCATACCTTACAGTACATAGTTCACTTATGATTGCACATTAGAATCATTTTCTTTAAGTTGTTCACTCACAAATTCTGTCATCTGTCTATTAAGATGCGTTTGAATCCTGAAAGTGATCGTTCAACATTATATTTGAAGCATATTATAAACCTTCGAATTCATAGCATCATCAATTACGCTTACCATGTATTTGGTTGGTCAAAAATGATTCATTCCTTCCGATGTCTTGAATTCCATAATCTATGTATAATAATAGGATGCTCAACTGAAATATGGGAAATATGGACAATAATTATAAGAAATGACATTTACTATAGAAGAGCCAGCAAGAGAAGGTCTCTGACAGCTCTCAAAACCGTTACCACTATTCAACTGACAAGTTTATTTATTTATTATTTTTCGGTGCATCTATAATGGTAATTTAATTAATGATATAAGACAGGGTGACTGTGGTTAGTAAAAGCAACACCAAAGTAGGAACTACATTTTCCCTCCGAATGTGGTAAGAAACTTAGAGACCATCTCTTATTGACCATGCTATAATTTTTTTAAAAGGAAAAATGGTATTTTGTCATTTTGTTTTTATTAATAAAATTGCTTTCAATTATGGTTTCAGCCCTCTCTCAACTGACCTAGTGGCTAGCGCTTACGTCTTTGGCGCATGTGATCCCAGGTTCGATTCCCGGTGAGAGAGTACAAAAAATTTTATTTCACAATTATACACTTTCATTAATGATTCGTCTCCATTACCCTAGAAGCCATAACCGTGGGACTTAAAATCATTGAAAAGAGTTTTATATTTTATATTGAAAGAAAAAAATATAAAAATAAAAGGCACTCACTTAAGGACAGGCTATATGACCCCAAAAGGCTAAGTGGAGATAAGACTCCCCACTCACTAAACTTAGACATATATTTATAGAAGACACTGTAGTCAGTTTCATGTTCCTGACGCTTTACCCCTCACACTTTCCTTCCCAGGCACTTATATGAACAGACATTGAAATGAGGGTACATCCAGAAAGTAATTTCAATTTCACCAAAGATCAAACTGTGGCTGCCAAGTTTTTTTTTTTTTTTTTTTTTTTTTTGTTTACAGATGGTTTTATCGTGTCTCTATATATTATATTGTATCCATCTTGTAACTTATTTAAAAGAAATCGTTTTATGAACAAAGTATTCGATTCAGTAGTTCAAAAGTAATTATTCCAGTCTGTTTATCTCAGTTGTTCGTTTCTCAAATCCGATAAATCATTTTTTTCCACTTCGAACAATATATTAATATGCTTTGAAACTGTTACAATCATTTTACTTACAGGTCAATCGTCTTTCTCTCCTTTCTTAGCCAACTTGGTTCTCCACATCTTTGAAAGTAAGATTCTTAAAGCACAGAAACTAGGTGTTGTGCAGTATTATAGATATGTTAATAATGTACTTCCTTTGTATTAAGAAATTTCGCAACTGGAATTGTTATTCAGCCAATTAAATCGAATCCATAGTAATTGAAATTTGCTGTGGAATGTGAGAAAGATGATATTTAATTTGAAACATCAGTAGACACAGCAAAACATTTGTTACCAGTGTCCACTATAAGCCCACAGCAGGTACATAATGTGAATATTACAGATCTGCACAATTTCTGCATGCTATACGATTTACTTCATTAGAGTCCGAATTACGAAAAGAGATTGATTAGTTGTTGAAACTAGGTATGAACGAGTATCCAAAGTTCATTTTATTAAATTGGTATAATCAAGTTAAAAGGAATTTATGTTCTGACAAATTTGGAAAACGAAACCACTGACATTAAGTGGATTGGTTTACCTACATGTAGTTACGACGAAAAAAAAAAAAAATAAAAAAAATAAAAGGTTAAAGAACATCTTAGAGACGTCAAAGTGCAACACTTGGTTTTAGGACTGTTAAGACATTTGAAAGAAACACAACACAATGTCGATGATTCAAAATTTTTATTTCAGGCTAAAAATGAAATTGAGAGGCTTCTTTTCGGAAATCCCAAGTAGAATTTAGATAAGGGGCAGTTGAGTAAGGAATGAAAAGCGTTAATTGAGAAACACGCACAACAATGGGATAGAAATAAAATAAATAAATAAATAAATAAAATAATACACCAATATGAGCTGGCAACCGTTCACTAAAAACATAAGAATATACAAATTGAATCAGTCATGTTGTAATGTGTTGCTCCACCATTACGTAACTGACCAAAAGTTTGGACAAGATGTTTTATCACACTTTTTAATCCTGACGAATCCGTTCCATTTACTTTTCTGAGGTTTTGTTATTCTTTTTCCTGTTTTTAATTTCTGTGAGCAAGACTCCAGAGGAGAGCCGAAAGTTAGGAAGAGAAATGTATTTTTGGGAGTTACGTTCACCTCCAAGTAAAACAATTCTCCAGGTTGAAATTTTCAGTACATTGTGTTGACATCAGAAAGTGAAAAATTCAATAGTATTCCCTTCAAAACTAAAACTGAAAATAAATTCTGTGGCATCAGCACTCACAAAGGCCTGCGACAGTCAAATGGCATGTTAGCTGGGTAATGCGTACTCAGAATATAATTCTTTTTGCTCTTTTCTTCTTTTTTTTCCTGACATATTAAACCGAAGTTCCTGCTTCGTATTTCAGGTACCTATGGAAACATAACAATAAAATTGCTGTCTATATCAATAATGAAACCTCAGACTATTATTAAAATGCTTAAAAATAATTATTTTATGACTTCCGAGTATTTTCTGTATATCGAAATATAAAAGATCTCAAGAGCTCCTACTTGGATATAGCTCGATGAACATAGTTGTGAATTCAATTCGAAGCGAAAACCTTTTTCTCTATCATCGCTCAAGGCTTGACTGTCAGACGTACAATTAAGCAAAGAAGAATAAAGAAATGAACAATCCCTTATTTTGACTTAATAATGCCTAGCTGGTCGAAAGACAGCAAAATGTTAAATCTTTAATTGAGACTGGTCATAACAGGTACTCATTTGTTATTGTAATAAATTTTTACACTCAAACTAGCTGTGTTCGATAGCTTTCCTAGTCAAAAACAATGTTCATTATACTTTTAAATAATTTATGTTTGTACAGTCCGCAACAAAAAACCTGCAACATGAGCATGTAAGTTTATTGTGAAACGACGAAGTCTTGTGCTCCAAAATAAGTGTGCAAGGAAGGACGCCGAGGTTTCTCCTGGCGTGATTCGTGCTACTTAGACGTAATGTTGATTCCCTTGGCTATTAGGCGTGGTTTCACAATAAACTTACATGCTCATGTTGCAGTTTTTTGCTGCGGACTGTACAAGGTAACCAAAAAGGTTCTTGTCGTTTCTGACGGTTCATTAATCATTCCATTCGCAGAGAGGAAACGAAATGACGCCTGTACCTGCCAAATGATCGGGAGTTATTCTGACCATCTACATTCAGTAATACAGGCACACTGTTCACATACAGCAGTTATAGTCGTCCAGTGTTGAAGAGAAATGGAGATATCGAAGCAGGTTGTTCGCGTGTGTTTGTTGTATGACTTTAAAGTAGTCCTGTTAACTGCCGTATCAAGTCGCCGCATATAACAGGGATTTGGGGAGAATGCCGTGAACGAGCGCACCGCCAGCCATTGGTTCCAGAAATTCCGTTCAGAAGATGTGAGCCTTTCGAATGAAATTACAGTGGAGGACCACATGTGTTGAATGACGAGGCTCTGAAAGCACCCATGATAAAGGACTGTGATCTAACGTGTGATGAACGTGCAGAAAGGTTCTATGTTTTCGATAAAACAATCAGACTGCATCTGCATGGGATACGGAAGTCATATAAGTTAAGCAAATGGGTACCCCACACATTGTCGATAGCCAACAACAAACAACGAGTGGTAGCCTGTTTGTCCTCATTCACGTGGCACACGAACACATCCATCTTCGATAGCTTGCTCACTGGTGAGGAAAAGTGAATCCTCCATGACACTCCCAAGAGTACCAGACATTGGATGTTGCCACATGACCCTGTTCCTCATACCTCAAGATAGTGGTAAATTTAGCACAAGGCCGGGGGTGGGGTGGGTGGGTTAGGCCCATTGAAGCTATTATTTATATATTTTTGAAAATTCATAGTAAGCTCATGATATATCTATCATGGTTCTGGCTTTCAACAGTTTTTACCTTCTGGATCCGCCACTGCTTCAAGACCCATCTATACCTCCGAAAAATTATGCTCCTTGCATGGTGGGATTATCGGCAAGTGGTGCATTACTAGCTTCTTCCACCTGGTCAGACCATTACTGCTGACCACTCTCGGCAGTTAACAGGGTACAACGTTCATTGCGGCAGAAGAAGCTGGCATTTGTAAATCGCAAGGTTGTGTTGTTCCTGCACGACAATGCCAAGTCACATGTGGCAAAGAGAACAAGGAAGACTTTGTGCCATATACATTCTTGCGCCAACAGATTACCACCTGTTTTATTCCCTCGACAGTCACCTTCGTAGGAGATTGTTCGGAAAACGAGGAAGACCTGCGGAACACTCACAGATTTCTTTGCATCCACGACCGCTGAGTTGTTTTATCACCAGGGTATTGTGCAGTTGCAGGAATGTTGTCAAAAGATGTTCGATGTGGATGGAGATTACTTCAAAATCTGAAAGTACGTACCGTCCACTTTATTGCTCTTTGTTTATCACTACTCTAGAATGGCAAGAACTTTGTTGGTTACCTTGTAAAAGTTATATGTTCACACGTATAAGCAACAGAACAACTGATTCTCTAACCCTGCGTCTGCACTATTGTTCTGAAGTGAATGGTAGTAGTTTGTTTTATGTAGGATTAGAATTCACATCTGGTGCCAGAGTGAAGGCCAACGGAAAGTTTTTGCCAAAACGTTTTTTTTTTTTTTTTTTTTTTTTTTTCAAAGCAATAGAAGTTGTATGAATAGGACAGAGCTCTTGAAGTGCGAAACCTTTTATCACTTCTTCGATAAATGTATAGGTTCGAAGATATTCGGGGTCAAAAGTGATATGTGTTACTTGAGAATTTCTATTATAAAAAGTTATAATTGTTGATTGAGGCCGAAGCGCACGGACTACTTTGCATTGGAATTTAATGGACATCTTGTTGGTCAACTATTATTTAAGATGATGATAGTTTCATACACTAATAATAAAATTATGTAGAGCTTGATGTGTATTATAACACCAAAAAATCGTGATAAACTAATCTTAATGCAAGTCTGCGCCAAACCCATAATTACTTCAATTTCATTTAAATAGACTTTGTTCTATATTTAACATTATTAATATTATGATTTAAATAAACCTAACGAAATTAATTTGATCTCTAGTCTGATAAGTTAGAGAATAATGTAAAAGGAAAAAACTAATGTACTGTTTATTCTTTTACAAAGACTTTTTTATTTTTTGGCAAAATGAACTGGCCAATTCAGACAGGAATAACAACGAAGTTCGTAAAGAATGAGAAATATAGAAATGTATAACGGATTTTCGTATAAACCCAGACTGAAAGAGAAAGGATAAGAAATTGCAGAAGATACTTAATTGAAATGAAAACCTGACATAGGTATTGCCTCTTGTCAAATTTATGTAACACTTAAAAAAAAGTTAGTAACCGTCTGTGTAGGAAAGGTAGAGTTTAAGAAGGAAAACGGAAGCATTTATTTTACTAGCTTGAAACCAAAATCAAAAATTAATATGAGATTTAAAAAAATAAATAATCTAAACTGTAGTGTATATGAAATATGTTAAAACAAATGTGAAGTAAATCAATCCAGTAGTGAGTTGGACAAAGATGTTACATTTTTGTTGATAGGAAGTGTTGCATTAATTACGTAGTAGCTGAGTGAAGGAAAATAAGAATTGTTATGTTACATGCTGTGTAATTATTATATACGTATCTTTGTAATATTGTAGGTATAATAACGGTAAAGTGGCTTCAGCAAGATTAGAATAAACTTGGATACCCTAGATACAATTAATTAGCTTACTAAAAGTGTGATTGATTGACTGAAAATGTGACTAATAATACTGTTTATCTGACAGATATACTAGGAAGGAGAGTAACCGAAGAAGGTGAGTTGCTCTTCTAACCTAAACAGTATTATTTAGTGCAGCAAGAGATAAATATAGGGATAGAAACTTGTGCCGATAAAATTAAAATTATTTATATTCAAAAATAGATCAATATATTCTTTAAGGATTCATGACTATATAGACAAAATAATCGTTAGAATGTTTATTTGAAAAATATATTGAAGCAAATAATAATTAACCGAAGGAAAAGTAATCGACTAGTTATATATTCCACATAATTTCCATGGAGATATTTATAAGTAAACAAATAAAACTTTTGATATTCCATTCGTGTTTTATGGTATTTTATGTAAATTAACTGATTACAACTTTTATCATCAGAGTTGCACTAGTCTAGAAACTGTTTTATAGTCGTTTGTGCATAATTCTGTCACATCGATTCAAATAAAATAAAACATGATAGAGTATGGCCTCATTTTTTAAAAAAAGAATTTAAAGAGCATAACCGTGGGACATTAAACTAAAAAAAAAATCATTTCGGAGATGGAATACCGAAAGTTTTATAATCAACTAGTTATTCAAACAATGAAAGAAGAATTGTTTAAACATTCGAATAACTTTAACAGCACTGTTAAAAGCATTGAAATAAACATTCCGAAAAAAGGGTGTAATGACACTAAAAGAAAATATTTAATATTATTTGTGACATTAAAAATATATCCCAATAAGTTAGTGTAGATGATATGTAGAAAGGTCAAAAGAGACACCAAACTTGGCAATTGTGAAAGAATGATTCACGTATGTTTTCCTTTTGTTTAAAACTCACAGTGTTTTATCGCACACTTACTTCTTTTCTTTCTCTTTTAAAGAAATAATTACAAGAAATTCCCATTATAAATTTCTTCTGTTTATTTGTTCAAACAACAAATGTCTCTAGTACCTCATTACTTCCACTGAGAAAATTGTTTTTAAGTTTTACTCTGTGTTCAATCGTAAAGATGACCCATGCCTATTAGAAACAAAACAAATGACTAAGGAATATACCGACAGAAAGAAAGCTAAGGAAGTGAATTATATTACCAAAAGAATTAAAATGTGTTAATTTTTACTGGTGCAATGTAAAGGTGACCCGTGTTTATTAGAAAATAAGACAAACGACTATAGAACATGCTGATAAAAAGAAAACTATGGAAGCATATGTAAACTTTATTCTTTCTCAAACAATTTGAAATTTTCTAAACATGATTATTTCCTTTAAGTGCAAAAAGGCACACGAAAATACAAGTAAATGTTAATAAAGTAATCGTTGAAATGACCAGGATCATCTCTGTTACCAGATTTAATGCTTCTTGAATACGACCTCTTGAAAATGTCTGAATAATTTTGGTATATCAGGTAAAGGTTCAACCTTATGAAGTTCATCAACCAAATAATATAGAACTGCGGCAGTTATATTCAATGTATAGTCCTATTCAAAATATCCAGACTACCCATGACTCTTTAATGTACTTTATACTGTAATCCATAAGGAGAAGTAAATCAAATATATGTACATTTCTTGGATATTAATTTCTAACTAAAATCTGAAAAGGTTCTACGCATGGTAGTATGCGTATGGCATTTTAAAGAGAGGTAGAAAGGGTGTTTTTGAACAAGAAATCAGAGTGACCATTTCAAATATCTTCTGTAATGTCCAGTGTGTTCCCCCTCAGCATATTCTCAGGTGCCCACTTACCTATATAGCCTATATGTTTAAGTACAATTTGATTTCTTTCTCTGTTGCAATGTAGGATCTTATCCAGTAACATTATGCATTTTTTTTCTTTGTTTTTCTTTTTAAACCGGTCTTACTGACCATTTTTCATACAAGTTTTTTTTTACATGTTCCACTCACGAACGTTCACCTCTTGCAAGCCTGAATTGTTCGTATTTCTTTCATCTTCACTGCACGTTGGACAGCTTGCAATTTGGACTGCCTGCTCTAACTCGTTTGTTTCTTCTTGTATATAGAAATGAGCTTCACAGATTTTTGCTGTTTTTCAATTTTCCATTTGAAAAGACCTTATGTTTAGAATTACGGTCTCTTACTTTATCAAGACTGCTTCTCACTATATTTCTAACTACAATTTATTATTGTGTTCCCTAAAAAATATCAGTGTCAATGTAATCACAAATTAAACCCTAAAGCAGGTACGTAGCCAGGATTTCTCAATAGGGGAGCTCCGTGACGAAATACTGTGGTTATCACACAAGAGGTTCGATCACTTTAAACTATTTTACTGGCAACATATATTCGTTCGTTTAGCCAGGATTTCGTAATGGAGGGACGTGACACGAAATACTGTGGTTACGCACCAGGGGATCGATCAATCTAAATTATTTTACTGGCAACATACCCATATTGGTTTGTTAGAACAATAAAGTGAGGATATGTTAGTAAGTATTTTAATTAAAAAAAAATTATGAAGAAATCTTGAATAAAAGAAGATTAAAAAGTATTCAAAAAGATATAATCTTCCAAGGTCATTCGAACATGGTTCTGCTTGTCTTCTTTCTTCTTCTTTTTCTTATCTTCGTTTACTACCGTCAAGGATAGCAATGAGATCTCTTTCAGGAGTAAAAAAAAATCCTATAAAATGGATTAACGTTGCAGCGAAATTCAAAATGGCTCATATTATTGGTGATTCTGAGTATTTCTTAAGTTTAACCTGAGAGTCTATCTGATCGAAGCAGTTTATTGATCGTCATTTGTAGTCCATAAGATTAGCATGAAGCTAGATGGAATTCAGAATGCTTCGTTACAATAATAGCCATTTTCAACTTGACCATTTCCCGTTTCCTTCACACAAAGCTTCTCATAAGAAAGAGTAACCAAACGCTTGCTGTAGGTAAATATTTTTGACACTGATTCATCTTTTTCTTGTTTCTTTTTGTTTCATTCTTCCTTAATATTTTTCATTTCTGGATCCGATAAAGGAGGGAGGGTCCGAACCCCCTCCCCCCTTGGCTACGTGCCTGCCCTAAAGTATTGGTATTTTCAATAATTTTCTAATTCTTATCAAAACATACACGGAACCCATGCTTGACTATTCAATTAATACTTGCTTCTCGTTAAATAGAATCTTAAACATTTTTCTATTTATAGATCTTTGCAGGTAGAATATTAGTAGAGTTTACTATTCTTACCATCAATCACATGTGATTACTCAATTGAAATTTAGTATAATTAAAAATATATTTCTGATTTCACATCGTTCATTCATAGTCAGTAATTTTTTAGGCATTTTTTTTTCTCTGAAGTTTGATTGAATTTCTTATTATTGCTCAAAGGATCTTTAATTATTTACTTAAAATTTAGTCCTGTTTGAACATATGCTTAGTTGCTAAGTTTCGCGAAATAAGGAGTAAAAAGTATTAAAAATACGAGGTTTAAGTAACAGCACAGTTAAATATTTGTTCTAAAAGAATTCAAAATATCAAATTCTACTCCATAAATCTAGGCTTCAACTGACAAGGAGTTAAAATAATTCTATTTTTCAAATTTCCATAAATGTTTCAGCATTAGAAAAATTAACTGTATTTCATTTATTTGTTAAAAAAAAAAAAAAATAATTGTAGGTTACACTACTGTAAAATGTTCAAAATAATTTTAAAAATTGTTATTGTCTCATAATGATTTTATTTAGGGAATAACTGGCTTCATTGGTCCATCTCATACCTAAGCCACTGATTCTGAATACAAAGCTTTCGATCCCATTTTCCTAGGAAAACGTGTTACTAGTCTAGTACAGCCAACTATCAAACGTGATAGTGAGCAAGATGGATACAAATTTATGACTAAAAACTATATTGTGTATTTCTATCATTGGTAAATTTCAAATTATGATCAATTACAAACTTATTGATTCTTTCTGTATAAACTGTTTACTTGTAATCTGCATTTATCAGTAAGTTTTATTATAATTCAGAAAACTGAGTTGAGTTGAGTTGATTTTGAGTTTAATGTCCCTTTCAGCAACGAAGCTACATGAGATGGGACCTACTGATTAACGTAGAATCCGAACCATATGAGCTTCCTTTGGGAATCGAACTCGGGTCTCCCACTCCAAAGGCGCGTTCACTAACCACTTAGCCACGAAGGAGCTCAAGTTTAGAAAATATCCGTAATTTATTTATTTACTTATTTGTACAATATTACAAATCCGTTTCGTGCAAAGCTATTTGCTTTTTATTTAACAATCATAATGTTAAAAAGAAAAGCAAAGTAAGTATGGTAGCGAAAGTCAAATGATGATTCCCTTTCATATCTAATATTTTATCTTGGCGTTATCACCACATTAACCAAAAACTACTAACTGGATGAAAATAAAGAATCTCAGATACAATAATCGTAAAAAGCTGGCAAAGTAACATGCTCAGGAATTTATGGTCACTTAGAAGACTTGACCTCTTAAGCTGTCCTCTTGTATGCATCTCAAACTGAGATTTGGGTGAATTTCTTGAATTATAATTAATGCAGATGTAATCACGGCAACATACCTTACATTTCAGGTTAACCGTTTAATGGGCAAGCATTGATAGCATTACCATTAAAATATTTAGTTTGCTTTTATGGTTGAACCATGTCTTCCTGATCATAATTTCCTAATTTTAAAAGTATTTTTGTACTTTGGTCACAAACTACAGGGTGTTTATTTCAAAGCAACGTTGCCATAAAATAGGTCTTATGTGTAGCTACTGAGCAGTATTGCCCTATTATGGTCAAATATCATAAGAATACTCTCAGTAATTACCAACAGTTTTGTTGAAATATTTTCCTACAGAACAAGAAACCACAAATAATAAAAAAAGAAAAAATAAGAAAAAAGAACTTTCGTGGAACGTAGGAGATAAATCTTCTACAATATTAAATTTGACTGTCCCCTATTGACGAAGATTAGAAGTATCTAAAGAAGCGGTCCGCAAATCATGTATATGAATATTGTATGAAAGCAATAATACCAATTAAATTATCACTGAAGTTATAATTCGTGCGGATAATGCAATAGAATGCGATGTCGCTTGACAGCAACACTGTCCACTGAAGGGTTAAATACTTTCAAAATTAAGTCAAGCGATAATTATGAAGTATAGGATCAAATATACTGTATAGGATTATACATTATATATCAACACGCGAATATGTTGATACGACAATGGCTTTAAATGAGTTGAAGATTAAGTAAACTACATAAGCTTGATATTTTGTGAAGTACAGAAAGAAGTATTGATGTAAGTTTACAAGAAAAAAAGAGATCAAAGCATGCACATTCAAGCTTTCTAATGTATAGGTAGCTGAATAAATAAACAAGGATGAAGGGCTAACATCTGCATTACGACTAGACATCACGACAGAAATTTATGTGGAAGGTGAATTACGTTTGACCTAAGTATTGAATTTAGTTAGATATCATGAAGCTTAAGTTTGTAAGAATTGGATTAAGGCAGATGTGATGAAGCTAAAGGTTAGTAAAAATCATATTGGATATTGTTACTTAGAAACAACTTACTTATATTGAACAATAATAATGTTAAGTATTACATATTTCTTTAAAACAGAGATCTAGATAAACGGGAATGAGTCATGTAAACATGAAGCGGAAAAAATCTTTTAACACAATTTGCTCAATCGTGATGTACATATAACGTAGGAGATCATTTATCAATTAGTAAATGGTCAATATATCGAAAGAATTTTATTTTTACTTTAGGGCTATGCATAGTTGCATTTGGGCAAAAAGAGAACACACTCTTTCTTGGTATACAACTAGCTCACATTCGCAACAATATGATTGACAGTCCTATTAATTAATTTTCTTTTTAAAAATTCCATAGTTCCAGAAGAAAGAACTCCATCTTGTTATCTGCATCTAATGAGAAGTATGCATTGATGCGATGTCATGGTCAAGTGTGGTTGAGACACACGTGTTGAGACCTCGTTCTTAATTAAACTAAAAGTTAATAATATCTGAAAAAAAAAAGAAATAATTAATCTTCGTCAAAGGCACTACCTTTATTTATTTTGTCGTACCTTTTAAAACTTACTGACATTTATTCATTATTTTTATTTTATCCTTTATTTTCATTTCAATTCTTTTTTCTTCTTCCAACCATGTTGCCAGACACATATCTTGAATGTCAAGGGAATACTGGATTTCAATAAAAGAAGTTATGAAGGTCAGTTACTTCTTTTTTTTTAAAGTTACAATGTTTTTTTTTTTTTTTTTAACTGATGCTTACGTAGAGAAAAGCCTTTTTTTCCGAGAAACCCCACATTTCATTCTTTGTTTCTCACTATTGTAATATTTCTTCAGTAATACAATGTGGAAATTATTGTATCTTGTGAGCTTCACATTCTAATCATGTACACAATAGCGTTGCAAGACTATTTACTTCTAAACTGCCATCATAAGAAGATTCCATGCTTCTTTACTTTTTTTTTCCACAATTTTCAAAGTACATATAAAAGAAATAACTAGAATGTGGTATTCACCTGAATTTAGTAGATATATTTGATTTCAATATTTTGAGATGAATTGTAATTTTGCAACACTATCACATCATAAATGTTTATATTTAGCAAATTAGTTTCTGTTCCAATTTTTTTTTCCTTTTTTCTTTTTTTTTTTATAATTTTGTGTCACTCTTGCATATGAATGTCTTCCAACTTACAGTCATATAACACCACAACTTTGTTCAAGTTCTGCTAAAACTTTTATTGTATACTTCAGTTCACGACAACTTGGCTCATATTACTGACGCATCTGATTAAAATACAGGGTGGGCACAAATAAGTAAGGTAAGAAAAAAAATAAAGGAACTATCAGCGAGCGTTTTCTTAGTACTAGACCTGGTCATACTGTGTCTCTTAGTGTGTGTGGAACTGGTAACCATGTTTTCATACGTGTTTTGTTTAAGAGTTGTTTATTGAATGAAGTTCTGTTGAGTAGTACAGGTGGTCTATTTCTGTGAGTGGTTTCTCATTCGGAACCAAGCTCACACATGTTTCTGGAAGCTAATTTTATGAACAGATGAGGCCTCATTCAAGACAAACGATTGCGTGCTCACTTTCGTTTTTCAAGATTGTAGAATATAGATATTTTCATAACGCAGCCACCGTAAAAGGTTTTACTATTCAGGAACAAAAACTACAGTAAATAGTCCAAGTGATAAAAGTCTTTGGACAAGTGATAAATTTATCTTTCATAGAAATTACTCCGCACTGATAAAAAGTGAAAACAAATAATGATTCTGAGCAATACAGTGGCACAAGAAACAGTCTATCCTGTAGTTTTTCGGTGAATATACGCTATATTCTTGAAAACAGTCGAAATTGTACCTGTGAAAATGCTGAAAATTGAGTATATACTTTTATTGTTTCCTTTGTGATAAATATTGATTTATTAGGCTAAATTGTTAGCTACACCACTAATTGAACATTACATCACTGTCTAATAACTTGTGTAAACCGTATTCTTAGCAGTTTCATTTCAAATATTTCGCTCCGACATATTCAATGCGTACTACAAGATGACTAAGATGTGTATTGTGTCTACTTATCGACGTCATGTCAACTTTTGGTGGATGATATCGTCTCTGTGTGTGTGTATGCTTCATCGTGGGATTCATCCTCTCCCACCTTTTTCGTTCCATACATTCCTGTATCATCATTTACTTGTATTTGTATTCCATCTCGTTTGGCTTACAGAGTATAACGGTGGATAAGTAATATTTTAATTCGCTCATTTCGGACAATATCAAATACCTTATTCCAAGTTTTCAGGTGTAGCAGAGTATTTATTATGATTTTGTAAACGTATAAACTTTTTTGTGTTATGAGAAATGCAACGAAAATATACACGTGAACTCCATTCTTGATCTGTAATGTCTAGAAGTATGTACTTGGAAAGAAAGTAAGGTTTTTCTTTTTTTAAAAAATAAAGTTTTGGTCACTATATGGTTACTTTTTTTATCATATTCATGAATGTAAATAAAAATTAGAAAGCATTTATTGCCTTCGAAACTCAGAAGATTTATTGTGGTTGATATGTTGTTGCGAAATTCATGACAAAAGAAAATAAAATATATGTTCAGCCTGTTTATAAAATATGCTATTTTCTGTTGACATCGTGTCTATAATGAAATCTGTCACATTGTCGCTGTAATGTTTGAAAGAACTTTTCATATAGAAGAAGCGCAGGATATAATAGACTGCTGATATTCACTTCAAAACATTTATGTATTCGTAGCACCAAGTATTGCAGCTCAAAATAATGCACGAGCTTCTCTCGTGGCAATTTGTTTTAAAGTTTGTTAGTAACGTAAGGTCTAACTCAGTTTACAAAATTTTGCAAAACGTGAGATACATTAATACTAAAATACATTTCAAACCACACAAACACTGGTATGACCAATATAAACTGGGTACCGGTACAGCTTCATTTTTTCACATCTTGTTCGACATATCAGAGTATAAATTTATAAATTGTGCAGCATCTTCCCTTAAATAGTTTCTAATTGATCTTAATATAAAGTATTGAGTATTAAAAAATCTAAATAGCGACTTAAAATGGAATTTTTTTGAAGGAAAATGGCTAATCTAAAGAAATACATTTGAAATAATCAGGGGCCTGTGAAGACATCAGATAAATAAATTTGAACAAATGTAACTTTTAGTATGGCAACACACCTTAGGTCACAGAGAACTTTTATCGTTTTATGTTATAATTGTAGTCATCAAATTATTATCATCTGACATGGTGACCATTAAAGTTTTTATTGAGTTTACACAAAAGTAGCGCGATCGCTTCAAGATAATCCAAAAATTGAAATTTTCGTTGTTCCCATATAATGTGTTTTATTATTATTATTATTATTATTATTATTATTATTATTATTATTATTATTATTATTATTATTATTATTATTATTATCTAATTTCGAGTGGTGATAGAAAATAAAACACGATAATCATGAAACGAAATCGAATTCGAGATTTCAATACATTTGAACACGTTTCGTGGCCCCTTCGTGCCGAAAATGGAATTTTTGATTGTCCATCGTTCGTTTCGCTTAGAGGCCATACCGTTCAACGTATCCGCATTAAAGTTTCGACTTAAGGACCAAGGTCTTTTATAAGATTCTCCATAAGGGTTTTCAAATTTCCTTTCTATCCCCAAAAATAAGGTTAATTAGTGATACGTAAAAATAATAATAATAATAAAAAGATTTTCTCGGTAAAGACTCTAAAGACTTGTTTGTATTTCATACACAAATATTTCAGTAACAACCCTATACTGTAGTATAAATCAGTTATCTGCAAAACATCCAGAAGAGAGAGTTTTCTTTTGAGGGTGAGTTCTTCTCGGGTGATTTTCTCAAAAAAAAAAATGATTCAGGAAATTTTGTTCATATTTTATAAATAAGTGTTTCATTATTAAACTTGTAATGCTGCGTAAATCATTGCTCATGAAAACATCCAGGAGTAGTTTACTCTTGGGGCTGAGAGGTTTTTTTTTTTTTTTAATTTTTAGTATTTATTTATTTTTTTGATGATTTCTTTAAATATGACTCATACGATTTTGCTGATATTTCAGATACAAATATTTCATTAATAGCTCTAATATATATGTCATAAGCAATTCTCATGAAAAAGTGCTCAAGGAGGGTGAGATGTTTTTGGACAAAATTTTCCGAAAATGTTTTATAATTTTGCTTCGTATTTTTACAAATAAGTGTTCCAGTAATAACTCAAACATGATATGATTTAAGAAATTGGACAGTAAAAGTTTAGTGCGATGACCCATACGATTTTTATAACTGTTTTGAAAGCCTAATAAAGATTAATGAAGTAACTATCGTCTCAGAAAATTTTCATGTCTAGAAAGTCTACATGCCAGGAATGTCATCATATTCTATTAATCTTTCATCTTTTTAAGGCAGCTAAAGTTCTCCATTAGGCTTTCATTTGCAATGACAATAAATATGACACAGGAATAATCATTAGAAGTCGCCAGGTGAACAAAAATTCTAAACATATATTTGAAAGTCTAATGAAACTTAATTTTTGCCTAACAAAGTACATGGGCGCAGAAAATTATTAATGAAACAAACTTATTTCTAAAACAAATTCTCACAATTTAAAAGTTACTTAATCAGAATCGTAAAGTTGATTTTAATATCACTTTATACTTTAGTTTTCTGAAGGTTTTGGTTAGGAAAGAAACATTCAAGCTGCTAATACGACAAACATTCTCCAAGAAGTCATATTTGAAAGGAAAAATTGACAGGATTGTCCATACGTGGAACAATATTCCAGCACAAAAATACCACGACAGCCATATTTTGTCCATTGTCGCATTTCTGTATAAAAATGCAGTTTGTTATTACAGAATTCTCAACTAGCTTTTCATTGTTGATTGATTCTGTTTTGAATAAAAGTTTCAAATTTCATTTAGGATCTGGAGTTGTTAGAAAAAGCCCTTTTAGATTGCGCTGATTATGGAAACCAACACGTTATTCAGTTGGCACGAATAACTCACGATGGTAATGAGATCTTCTCTGCAATTTTAATAAGAATAACATTACCATAAGTTCTATTTCTTTTTCATAACGACTCAAGGTAGTACTTGTAAACCTGATTTTGAAAATGTCGAGTTTTTTTCGCCATCTACGTAGGTAACCCGCGTCACTGATCATAAACGGTAAATTATTGTTCACATTACGGCAGAACAATCGAAAATAGCCTAATGTGCCTTCAAAAAATACTATATCGACAAAAAACACGCTTTCAATACACCCGCAAATAGTTTCGCTGTGTTTTCTCGTCATTCCGACCACTTGTGACGGGGGGGTTAATTGTTTATTTGATTTGCATACCAACCAATTTTCATGTTGTTTTCAAACACATTTGAACTGCAGCAACAATAAAAATAAATTCGGTCAGCAGCAGAAATTCTCATCTAAAAGATCTCCTTTGCGTCCATATAGGATTGTGAGGAGGGGGGTGAAATATTTTCTGTAAACCCATTCTTCCCATGCTGGCAACGGTTGTTTCAGTTGGTATGGATATAGATAGACGGAAAAATCATGATCTGCTCCTACAAATCGTAATTATCGAGTGAAATTGACAAATAATGCTACTAATAATGTTGACTTTCTTCTTCTTCTTCTTCTTTTTTTTAAAATTAGTACTCTTGTATATTCTTTGTAACAAATATTAGTTAACACTTAAACCTTCTCTAAAATCTTATTGAATTGTGCATTAGATAAAATTTCTCGGCACAACAATCAGTATAACCAGGCTTATTAAATTAGGACAGGCTTCGCTTAGGAACCCAATTTGAGTTTCCTTTTATTCCTATTGTTTATAAATGATTGGCACAAAGAATTGAAAACACATAAATTGATTTCTTTGCAGACAACTTGAAAATTTACAGATCAATTTAGGAAGTGTGGTAGAAACTGAATGAGGAAAGGGGAGAAAGTTAATTCAATATAAAAACCGATAACTCCTGCGTTAAGACGCATGTACTATTTGAAGACTCTAATGCATAAAAGCTTCCCTATTGGTGACAAGTGTTCTGCCAGTGGTTCCAGAATCTCATGATAATTATGGATTTTATAAGGCGAATGTACATTAATCCTTATTTATTCTACTGCTTTAATAACAGAAGTAACTATAACAAATTTTTTAAATGAATTTCAGGAGTCGAGGTGCATCAGGGGAAATCCTGGTAAATGGCTGCCCTCGAAATTTAGCCACTTTTCAAGAACAAACCTGTTACATTATGCAAGAGGATATTGTTCGTGACCTGCTGACAGTAGAAGAAACAATGACAATCGCAGCCAATTTAAAAGTTGTAAACGCTTCGACCAAAGAGAAGAGAGTTCTGGTAAGTGAAGATTAAATGTTTTCCTCATCGTAATAAGTTTGACTCCTTTTAGCTTATCTCTCTACTTATCTTTAAAGAAAATTTCAGTGTTGTTAAGTGCATATAGAGGTGCATTTAAAATTAAAATTACTTGGAAGCTTTCTGGGGTACAATAAATATTTTTGTTTCAATTTTGGGAGATGGTGTGGCTTTTGGAAACCTAGTTAAGTTAAAGACAACATACAGTAAAAGTAAAATCTGACAATTCGGTTGTGGGATCGAAGAAATTAGGATCCGAGCCTAAACTCCATATTTGGGCAGAAGTAACCTAAGTCCACATATTAGCTTTGAGATATAGGTGTTTTAAAGTTTGAAATCATTGCTAAAATCTATTTGGCACTATTAATTAATGCATTATACATTTCATATTCTTATTAGTCTTATGTTCATTCTTATTCCTGCACAGGGTTCTCTGTTCTTGCATTGTTCAGCTTGCTGTATTAACCTTGTAAAACTCTGATTCAGGGAGTTACTGACTTCTAGCAGAACGAAGACATGTTAAATTAAAATAAAATATTTCGTCAATATGAAGAGCACAAAAAGATGTTATCTGAAAAGAAAACGTATTACTTCTTGGGCTTAAATTTGTCTTTTTGAAAACCGACAATTAGAGATATTTCACTGAGAAAAATTAAACTTAATGTTGCTCTCATGCTTTTGTTTTCCATTCCTTCTTCACACAGAGTTGCCTTTCAATTTAATTTGTTCAAGTACGGAATTTAGACACTGAAGAAAGGTACCATTTTTTTTACGTACAAAACATTTTTGTTTTAAAGAAAAGTACGAAAGAAAAACATGTTGCACACCAGTGATGCTTTAGTTTTTTTTCTTACTCTCTGCTTTTCTAAGAGAAGTAAATATTTGCAATAATAGCTTTCTTCTTAATAACAGATTACAAATTGTTTACCAGGAAAATCCTGAAAATGAATAAATTTCAACAATACAGTTAATTGTACATTTTGTACTGAGAAACAATACAGTCCATATACAGAAATCACACACACACACACAAAGTCACAGAAACATTTGTGCCTGGTATACAGCCAATGCAAAAACCCAGAAAGCTCTCTCTATACGCTCACTAGCACATACCATACATATTATTGATATTATTGTGGGCAATATTTTGTGTTCCTCGAGCTGCATCTTACGTATAGAATTCATCTGCACTCGAAATCTCGCACACAATTCGAACATCTCGTATGGAATCTCAGGGAACCATTCTCAGTCTTTTGTCTTCCCTTCTACTAGAACTATAAATGCAGTAACAACATTATACAAATTTTTGCTAATATCAGTTTACACATGCTAATTCTCCTAATAATTCGGCTTTGGGGCCGCGGTGGCTCAGTGGTAGAGCGTTCACCTCTGGTGCTTGGGGTCCCGGGTTCAAACCCTGCTCCCGCCAAGTGAACTTTGTGGTGGACAAACACCGTGTGCGTGGGTTTTCTCGGGGTTCTCTCTTTTCCTCCCACTTTCTTCATTCCACCATTTCATTCATCTCTCATCATCACCGTCTCCTTTAGTCTAAACGGCATAACCGTGGGACGTAAAACTCAGAAATTTCATTTCATTTTTTTTCATCTTCGCCTTTATGGGATGAATCCGTTAGTTTCACCTCTTCTCATAACTTTATACCAGATGCAAAATTAACCAAGTTCATTTTACGTAATGGCTTAAGAGACTGATATGGATAAAACCATTTTTCCAGGCAACCTTAAAATGTGTCATACAAGTTTAAATTTGCAGTTTCATCGAATTTGGAAGAAGGCCATCATAATTTAATTGAACTAAAATTGGTGAAATAGCAGACGTTTGAAGCTTAACTTATTTACTTGAATTTTTCCATTTTAGTTATTTTAAGTTTTCTCCTACTCCTTTTTCCATTATATTTACCTGATTTCCATCATTCTAAATGAAGTGAAGCCAAAATAAATAAATAAATAAATAAATAAATAAATAAATAAATAAATAAAAAATAAAAAAAATAAAAAAGACGAGTTCTTAAACAAATATGTCAAAATCTTTAATCTTCTCATTTATCCTATCAATATATCTATCCTAATACAAGAAATGTAACTTCAAGATATTATACTTACTTCAAGGTGACAAAACACAGTACTGATGAGGAATAAAGGAACATGGTGTTCAGCTAACAATTTATAAATAGATAGGGTTACCAGACGTCCATATTTAGCAAGACAAGTCAGTATTTATAAGGCTTGTTTTGACGTCTGTGCTTATTTTTAAAAATTGGTAAAATGTCAGTTTATTTTATTATTTTTTTTTAATCTAACAATGATATTCGTATAATCTTCGCCTATGTATGTTTTCATCTGTGTTCAGGTGTAATTTTGGAACTGGGACTAGATAGTAGACAGTTGTTTTAGCTTGTACAAAGTACTATAGTGCATTGATTCAATTTACAGTAAACAAAATAAATAAATAAATAAAATAAATGGTAACATAACAATGGTAACAACTGTAGTATTATTTTCACAATTTTACTGGGTATACGTGATTTTGATGGTTTCTTAAATCTGTTCTTTTTTTCGAATCAATTTGCTCTGCTTTTCATGCATCAATATGTGGTAACGCTACCAGAAGAGCAGTTAACGAAAAGAGTGTGATCACATTAAAGATGGAAGTGTCACTGTTTAAACTGAAAATACAGCCGAAGTCTGAACATTTCAAAACTCGAACAACTTGGGATACGAACGAAAAATTCAAGGAAATTTTTTTTTCTAAATCCAAACACTGTTTTGAAATCCGAATACTCTGCATGTTCGTCGTCCGTAAGTTTTCCACTCCTCAGGCTGTAGGAAAGTGATTTATCAAACCGGCACAGAAGTCCTTATTCAAATGTAGAGAAGCCACAGTTAGAAGGAGAGAAAGCAATTAAAGTGAATGTGTATGTGATTATAACTGAATAACGTTTATGATTAATGACATTAAGTAGTTCCAACAGAGATGAAGTCGTAAAATGGTTAAGTTTAACTTGTTCAATGCATAATTATTAATTTGTATTAACTTTATCTTTTATCGTATCACGCATTTAATTACTGACACCTAATATCACTACACTTACATAACTATCTGTGATATCGAGCCACTATCATAAATTCCTCAACTCCTAACATCATAATTTACATATTAGCCATTACCAAGTTAATTATCCATCAACAACACGCTAACATAGAATACTTCTTCTAAAGATCACATATTTGGCGTTAAACTTAAGTTCTTCGTTGCCAACCATTTCAATTCCTAACAATACTGGAAACTCACAGTGTTGCTGTTCAGTTTATTGTTGGAAACTGTAATAAAGTAGTTTTTACGTTTTATAGAAAGGATATTTAGTAACAGCGGCAACTGTTGTCTGCAGTTACGTGAGAAACAGAAACACGTTAATCCAATTCTTATTACCTTAACGCCTTAACCCTTTCGACCCTGGCGGTATGTACACTATATTTCAAAGTTAACATAATTACTCTGGATGATTTAAAATGGTTGAATTTTATGTCTTTGCATTCTTTGAAATTATCTAAATAATTTTCCACTATTCCTCTAGTGTTTTCATCTATTGTTACGAAGCTACGCACAGTACTTGTACACTGTACCACGATGGGCGAAATTTAGCCATGTAGGCTGTTCTATTCTTAGCAAAAAAAAAAAAAAAAAAAAAAAAAAATTTGCAGTAAGTAATTTTTCTGCTCTTAGCGATGCATTTCGAGTCACTAAATTATGTAGAATACAATGATATTTTTGATTAATACAATTTTGTATTTTCACACATGTTTTATCCCTAGTATTCATAAATGTGTACGTCTCATAATTATGTAAATATTTCAAACGCAATTAAAATGGTGATTGTATTTCATTTGTTAAGTCAAAAAGCATAATAGTGCAAAATAAAAATAAAAATAAAAATCGATGAGTAAACAAAAAATCAGGGCTGAAAGAGTTAAAGGGAAACAATTGTCTCCCTTTTACTTGGATCGGGGATCTAGAACAGATTAAGTTCGAATTTCAAGGTATAATTATATCTTACCCACGCAGAGAATCTAGAATCTTGCCTTTGACGTGACTATAATTTGTCGCCACACTAGCATTAGTAGATAATGTTGTTATCAATATCGAATACTTTATCTTTTACAGAGTATACGCATACAACAATATACTTATTAAAAGCATACAATACTTATAAGATGTACCTTGATAAATGTTGAATATACCGAGATCCTGTCGCTTGTTCAATGTATAAATGAAGATTAGCAAACAAGGCACGGACTTTACTCCCTATGCAATCAATATGTTGCCGTGCAGGACGTAAGAGCATGAATTATATCCCTAATTCTTTAAGTATGTGAACAGAAAGTTAATTAAGATCAAGTTGTGCGACAAGACAGTCGACGTGAAAAGAATAATTACACTTAGTGTTATATCTTGACCTTCCTCACCAGGATGTAGAGATTTTAAGGAAACTTACATCCTAAAAACAAAAAAAGTAAAATGTATCATCATCTTGCAAATTTTTTGCTTCATCTTTGTCCTTGACTTCACATTTATTACACTTATATCTTTTTTGTTACTGTCTCTTGTTACTTTTTTGTTGCTATATTGTTCCTTGATATTTATTTGAAGCAACTTTTAAAACTAATTATACTTGCACTGGCGAAATACCCTTTCTTCACACAAAAAGTACGAAGATTATGGAAAATTCTTGAAAGATAATATATATTTCTTTTCTGGTTTCAAAATACTTGTTGGTGCAAGTTTGAATTTACTCAAGTTATGTAACCTCTTATGTAATCGCTTCTAACTAACTTTTTTTTCCCCTTTTAATATCATTACAGTTTCGAAACTTAACTAAGTCGATTTCTCGCATGAGCTATTCGTATTCTGAACGTCAAATATATTGTAAAAAATTTCGAGGCTGTATGCTGGACGCTTCAATAGAAGTTGGTAATAATAATGCGAAAGATTTTAATCAACTTACGTATCCCTCGGAATGGATATAATAAATAAACTTCGTGTTATACAGTTTACGATGTGTGGGGAATATTCGTACAAAATTTCAGCTTCCCAGAGCAAGGTCAAGAGGAAGACCAAGGATAGAATATCTACATAGTTACGAAGAAGAGACCTTATCAAAGTATAAACATAACTTTTTAAATTGCCATGTTGTACACCAACCTGTGGTTGCGGTGAACAAGAATAAGAGCAAGGAGCTCTTAAATGTTGAATCTCAGAAAATCCCGCCTTACACGTGGTCAAAAGTCTGGGGACAATATTAGTGCAAAATTTCGTATGCGCCAAGTTGTTTTAAATATCTGGTGAATGGAGGAAAAAAGTTTTAAGTTCACTTTTCCCGTCCGTTTTTTATCTTCGGTTTAGAGTTCAAGGATAGCATTTGTACAAAATTTTCAGGTTCCAACGCAAAGGATTCAGGAGTTTTGGTAAAGGTCGAAGGAAAAGTTCAACGTACTCCTTTTCCTAGTAGGAAATACATATCGTAAAACTCATATTTTTAATTAACCTAGGATTCAATGACAGCGCTTACTAACTAACTAATTCTATGGTTTATGGAACCCGAAAGATCAATGTCACGTCCACGAAAGCTCTCCATTGACTTCTATTCTTAGCTAACGGGATCCAGTTTCTACTTTGTATTACTATTTCTGCGAGATCCATCTTAATATTGTCCTCCCATCTGCTCCTAGGTCTTCTTGATGGTCTTTTTCCGATTGAACTTCCAGTTAAGACTTTGAAAACGTTCCTACTTTCTTCCATTCTGGCTTCATAACCTGCGCGCCTGAGCCTCCTAGATTTGATGACTTATAATGTTTGGTAAACGATATAAATTATGTAATTCCTCGTTATGAAGTTTTCGCCGTTCACCATTTTCGTACCTCTTGGATCCGAATATTTGTCTCAGGATCTTGTTCTCAAATACTTTTAGTCTATGTTCTTCCCTTAGAGTAAGCGACCATGTTTCACAACATACATAACACTAAGCATGATTATAGTTTTATATATTTTAAGCTTCATCCTTCGACAGAGTTCGCGACGACAAAAGATTTTGAATTGAATAATAACACGAATTCCCTGCTCTTAGTCGACATTTAATTTCTTCATGAATAAGGTTTTGGTCTGTTAATATTGATGCAGAAATTTGAAAGTATCCTAGATACTTGAGAACAAAATTTCAGAATTTCAAGTTCTACTTGTAGTAGTGTGTGAGATCGGTTAACAGCGAAAAGAATTCCAATCTGTTCCTCCTCCAACATGGAGATGTTGTTTTTCGCATGTTTTGTTTTATCCCCAACCTAGGAACATTTGTAAAGAAAGAAAGTCAAGTTTTTGTTTCAAACGAAAATATTTTTAAGTCTCTCGCGGGAGTGGGTGTTCTCCAGAAAACAAATATCGTGAGTATTCACATCAACCTTTTCTATGGGTGTGTTTTCTGAAATTGTGTTACCTCATCGCCATTGTCTTAATCATCAACAACAACATTGTGATATCCCTGACAGGTTACTTGCTACAATTTTAAATCTCCTGGTGCACTATAGTTCTCAACTAACTTCCTTTTGACGTAAGAATTATTCGCTTTAATCCGTCGTTACACTACAGTATCTTCTCCCCTTTCTTTCCACTATGCCTTCAAACACGTCTTTAACATTAAAAATTTTTCTCAAACATCCTAACCGCTTTATTTTCTATTTCTTTTAAACATTTCAATATATTTCTTTACTGTCTTACTATTACCAGCGGTTAATTATCTGTCCGTCCCCACCAACTGTTTTTCTGCTTTACTAATATCATTTTATATTGTTTCTCGTTCCATTCAGCTAAGTTTCTTCCTGAATATTACCAACACTTCATCTAAACATTTCAGATCTTACTATTACCAACAGTTTATCAGTTGATTTTCATTTCATTTATCTAAATTTATTCCACAATATTGGTAATAGTTAATTATTTATTTTTACTCTGTTCAGCACGTTTACTGCCTGAATATTACCAAGAGTTCAACAATTGGTTTTCGTTCCATTTAGTTAAGTTTCTTTCTGATTATTACCAACATTTTATATATTTTTCGTTCCATTCAGTTAAACTTCAGTCTTGCGGTTAGCAATATTTCATAATTTAATCTTCGTTTCACTCACCTAAGTTTCTTCTGTGTTATTACCAGCAGTTTACTATTTATTTCTGGTTCTATTCAGCTGATTTTCTACCTTACTATTACCAGTAATTCACCATTTGTTATTCTTCCCATCCAGCTGGTTTTCTTCCTAATACCAAACAGTTCATCAATTGTTTTTAGTACCTTCCATTTAATTGTCTGCATTATTTTAATGTAGATTGTTCGAAAGTCTCTGTTTGTTTGCAGTCGCCTTTTCGTTTGACCTGCCTAGTTCATAGAATAGCTTATTTTGCACCATCTCTTTATTTGGTGACCAACAAACAAGCCCCTGACACCTTAAGAATCCAAACTTCGGGTTATCGCTGCTCTCGGCGAACAGCATCATTAATTATACCAATTCTCGAAAGCAGTATTTCTCGACATTTTTTCCACGCACAGTCTCTCTGTACCATCTGCACACTAACGTACGCATTGGCAATACTCCACGAAGTTCTCATTAGCATTCATTTTTGAACATTTCTGAAAAAGAAACACATTTTTAGACCTTTGGAACATTTTTCCTTTTTTCACATTTATATTGAATTTTAATATATATGATTTTTATTTTCTTTACTTTCATTGTGATATCTCGAAAGTTCCGCGACACATACGCCGTATTTCGTGGCATATTGATTGAGAATCACTACTCTAAACAATCCAAACACTTAAGCAAATGCCAAGCTACAAATCCCGCAGTTCAAAAATTTGCAGTAAATTCAAACTTAATTCTACTAGGAAACTTTTGAATTAAAAAGAAGTATGTTTGAAACAAATTTAACCTTTTTCTTGCAGTCCACGCTGTTATTTAGAAAATGAATAAAATAAAACTACAAAATCTATTTTTTTTTAAATGGCTGACTATCAATACATAATAGCGACACATTGCGGGGCGCAACTCTGCTCTGTAGATCTTTCTGCTGTTTCGCAAGAAGTTAGTATATAAATATGTAGGTAGTCTATCGGGAATGTACCACCCAGTGACGACGCTACCTTTAATTTGTGTGGGGGGGAAGGGCAGACAGAGGTGCAGAGACACGTTTGGGGGGACGCTTTTTAAGTTTTATATTGCATACATTACAACAGAACATGGCAGTCGGGGGAGGACGATGCAACCAAGGGGGAACCAGCCCCCTTGTTTCCTCTATTGTTGTCACTAGTGCCGCCACTTGTGCTTCGTCGCGGCAAAGGTTAGAACTACGTGCTTCCACTAAAGTCTACGAGGACATATCCAGCGTTGAGCGAATTAAAAATATCCAGAAATGCATTCCATGTTTTATTAAGTGTAATATACACAAGCATTTGATCTTAAATGCTGCTGCATGCACACATTCTAACTCAATCACAATGACTTTCAAACAGGTTTGTTTAGTTACTATATAATCACAATTAACATCATTGCATTGTGAAGTCTTGCGTATTTTGTAATGACTCGTTTGTGTATATACAGTATTAAAAAAAAATGACATTCAAATGACCTGGTCCATGAACGAATACTGACTATGGGATATAACACACTAACGTACTTTTTTAAAAAAAGTTTAGCTGCAAATTTACTGCAAATTGCGTGTCATGGTGTAATGTTTCCAGGCATATTATAGTTGAACTTAAATAGACCTGCTTACATTAGAAGACAATGATCGTTAGTGATAAATGCACGTAACATGCCATTATGAAGTTCTTTGAAGTATATCTTTTTTTTATTGTGTTGTAATAATTTGCTACTAGAAAGTGTTTCCTTTCAAAGAAATGAAACGGTGCTTCTGTTGCTATCTGCATAATATATAATATTGCATAATCTGTGCATAGCATGCAAAGGATATGTTGTATGAGTATCCGGAGTTGTTTTATAATGAAGTTATAGTGAATATCATTATAGATATATCCAAAACTCTTTATTAGAAGTGACGTTAGCTAAATACGTAATATGAACAAACAACATTTTGCAAAAGACAAGAAAAGTTGTGTGGAAAAATTAATTATTTATCGAATGTTAATTTTTGATTTTAATCAGATTTGGGTTAAGTTTAGAGTTTTTTTAAAAATAAAAATCCTTCCTCCGGTTTTTTTTAATTAGGAAAATTTACAGGAGAAATGAGGTAAGAAATTATGATTTGGAGTTCTTATGTGATGTTTAGGTGTGTAAGTTCGGCAGTAAAGTTATGCTTAATATGAGGAAAGATATGTGGAAGTTGGTACTATTTGCAAGACGCGGAAGGTTTCATGATTCAGCTCAGCAGCATTTCCATCTTTCAATATGTCCTTCCACTTGTGCAAGTTTCAATGCGATACTCGCCGAGGAGTTGGATAGCTTTTCTTGTGAGAGGCCCGCAAGGCCTGCAGTGCGGGAAGGCCCGCAGGGTTTGGGGGTCCACTGCGAAGCAAATTCCTAGAACTATAGGCTACAGTAAGTGAGTTGAATGCGGAATATCCATTTCTCTGAACAACATTATTTACTTTAGAAAAGAAAAATGTGCTTTAGGTGAAAATTCATCCATTCTAGCAACATTAGTTTTAAGAATCATCTTAACACTCGAAGGTTAAGGGAAAATAATTTTGTCTTTTTCTGTGAGTATTAATTTTAATTGTAATTTTATTATATTCTATGGATTTATTAACCATTGTCTTCTACAGGACACAATATAGTGGGAAGTTAATGTTCATGGGAAGGGGGACCCAAAAATAATCCTGCGGGGGGCCCGACATTTTTGCATTACGCTACTGAACCTGTACATATCCTGGTACAGAAAATCTTGTGCATAATACAGAATCCTGTTAAGTTTCACCTTTCCGAATTTTCTATACTGAAAATCAACTTTTCTTCCTAGTGCCATAGATTCTTTTAAAAAATCCTTTTTTTTGTACTTTTGATTTTTTCATTCTAGTTAGTCATTATTTGCTCTCATATTATTAAATTATTATTATTATTATTATTATTATTATTATTATTATTATTATTATTATTATTATTATTATTATTATTATTATTATTATTATTATTATTATTATACTCAGATTTATTTTGTTGACATTGATATCAGTGACGGCTCGAGAGGGAATCACATCGGTAAAAATTTAAATGTTATCGCCATAAGCTACGAGAAGAAAGCTTCATACAGATTACAGCTTCAGAAAGATATATAAAATAACTAGTACATTAGGTAAGGCACGTTAGTAGTGCAAGAAGGTAAAATTTAATTTACTTTCTGCTGAAAATAATTGAATACTGTCAAACCCTTTTTGTTTATTATTCCAGTCTCTATACAAAGTGTTCACGGTATATTAAATGGCTTTTTAGGCACAAACCTGAAAATATTAGAAGACTGCAGAACAATATTGAGGAAAAAGTGTGAAATGATATGAAATCTGAAAAGCGGATTTTAACATCTTAACGTTATAAAGTTGATTTTTGAAAGTTAAATCTGCCCCTCACAATATTGGCCCGGTAGTTACGTCACTGTCTTCATTGCGGATTTGGAGTACTATGATATAGGAAGGAAAACTTTGACCTATTATTGGAGACTTTATGCCTTTTTAGGCTTATGTTCTCTGATAATAGTTCTCTCAAGATTTTTAAAATTCTTCTTACAAAAAAAAACGTAACGATATGACACCTTGAAAATTGCTCAGATTCGTTTTCTTGTTATTGAGCCCTACAACAAACTGTAGCAACATCTTTCGTAAAGCCCAATGAGCTACATCCCAGATTCAATCTTAAGTGTAAATAATGTAGTAGTAGATATGGTTCGCCTTAGTATGTAAGATCCTGGATGAGATGGGTGGCTTTCCCCCACTTAATACTTTTAGGAAAAAAATCTCTTCTCTAGTAAGTTACTTGGGGGTAAATAGGATGATACTTCTATCAGAAATTTGTAAATTACAGTAATTCATATAAATTTAACATGTATTTAATATATAATTAACTGGTAAAGTGATAGGCTTATAGGAAGACATAGAAAACAATTCACAGAGAACACAGACTACTTGCACATATTTTAACAATTATTGTTACTGAAATGCGTGAACTCTATGTCGAAATATTCTACTGAAAAGAAATGGAGTTAATTCCTCTCTTCTCTACCGCTTACTTCGACTATGATGGCTTCACACCCCGATTCGCATCCATTTTAAATTGAAGACCCCTTTCATACAAGTTCAATGATGAAACAATACTTCCAACACAGAAATGCACGCAAGGATTTTTTTTTTTCAAGAGTGCCAGGGTCAAAATGCCAAGACAAAGTGCATTCCTTTATGCATATAATACTTCATGTAAATCAACAACTATTTATGCATATTGCAACGATAATGTTTATGTACCCTATATTTAGTTTTAGGACAAGGACAATAGTCCAGTACCTTATGGTAACAAATCTTGTGGCCAGACTTGTTTAAACTTGTTTTATTTATGATGTAAGTGAGGAAGCCAGATTGAAGTGTATTTTTAATTTCTGCAAAATGATAAGTATTAAGGAAATACAAAATTTAAAAGTAACAAAAATAGATTAATTTATTGAAATAATTATCGTGATAAGTTTTGATGATTATTAAAGTAATTTTAATCGAGCTGGGGCTGCAATATTCAACTATATTGCATAACTTCACAATATTGCATAACTTCATTAAGTACAGTAAATATATCAAATACTGTAGTTTGCCAGTAAGCAAGTCGAATATATTTTCCTCAAGTATTTCGGAAAACCAAACCCCTTTCGAAAATCTAAGGGAGGGCAATTGCCCCTTCTTGCACCCTACTTGGGACGTCCACGTTCTAACAATACCGAAAAGATTCAAGTTATTGAAACATGATAGGCATACGAAGACAGGCACGCACCCAGAAATTTTTGTTGGGGGGGGGGGGGGTTATAATACTACAAGCCACCACGTCTATGTAGGGGGTAAGAACCCCGAATATGAGACCCTAAAGTTAGGATGCTATGTACTGGTTAATTATAGCATAACCAAACACTGTTGTTACTTTAATATATTCTGTGGAATGTCTAATTTACGATACAAAGTATTGGAATACATAAATATATAACAATAAAAAAAAATATATTGAAAAATGTGACCAAAGTTGGTACACTGCCATTTTTGTGAGGGCTACCTAATAGGAGACCCCGGTGTTTTGTGTACTTTTAAGAGAGTTATTTTATTAATTCATCATTCAACACTGTCTTTATGCCAAATTCTGTGAAGGCACAAAAATATAAAACGTTACATTTTCAATCTAACTCACTTTCTTCGATTTTAGAATAAACGCACTGTAAAGTTTTACATTTTCGTGCACATAAACTTTAACGATTTTTGATCACTTCTTTTAATGTGCAAATATGTATCAGATAAGAAGAAATGTGTCTAAAATGACAGCACGATGCCAACGAAATCACTGGCTCTATATACAGGACTAGTCTAAGAGACTATTTTGTGAATAACAGAAATGTCGATACAAATAAGGTCCTAATATAAGACCCAATATTACTAAACGGGTCACATTATGAGACTAGTCTCATATACTGAACCCATTAAGGGCCTCATAATAAGACATTCGACCGATAAACAAATGACGAACGCCATCTTAAATATAAGTGGAAGAAAATCGGTAGCTCATTACATGTTGCAATACACATATCCACTAGTATGACAGGGAAGTAAAGATAGAATGGATATCAAATTACCTTCTCCATTTTCAGCACCTGACGTGTGCACGTTAAGAAAGCTTTGTAGGGACGCAATTTCTTCCAGCTTCACTATACTAACAACTCTCCACATAACGAGCTCACGTGACTTCTGGTGCTGAGGTGGGCTATTTCCTTTTGTTTTAGCTCGCTTCCACTAGATTGCAGCTCTTGCTTCACAAGATAGGTACGGGTCTCAATTTAGGTGCCTATCCTCATATTAGGAGTTCTTACCCTATTCAACGGACATTATTCTGCACCCGAAAAGACGATAAATAATTGTAAAATATTATCACCTATATTTTCAGAAAAAATGATAGAATTAAATTGTTTTTATAAGAGAAAGAGTACAGATGAAACGTAAGATCCAATTTGCGTGCTACATCAATGATTACTCTGTTAAACAAGTAGATAGTTTTATTGAGAAAGTGTAAAAATGTAAGTTGAGTTAGAAAGTTTTGAGGGTCCAAATCCGGTGAACAACCCATGGGTGCGCTTCTGTACGAAGACTAAAACTGCAAAGAAGTTCTATAAATAATTTTGATGATAATAAGTTACTCTTGCATCGACAGGTAATAAATTTATTTAGATATGTAATAATGAAACGTTTACATCGAAGAATCAAATTTGGTTCTTCAGAATGACATCATAGCGGAAACAAGAATGCAATTCCAAGTATTGTAAATCATGCATCCATTTTATTTCACCTTACAAATATGGCAATTACCATTACAACGATTACCAATACGTTTCTCTGCTTTTGTATGCTATAAACTATACTTTAAAAACCGGAACTATCACTACAAGGTCAAAATTATTCTTTCTCTATTCGTCTGAATTATCTTCAACATATTTGCTCCTCTGTATCATTGTCTCTACCACTATTTTTTAAAACTTTTTTTTTATTCTTGCTCACGTCTTTGCAGAAACAAATTATAAGTTAGAAGCGTAAAAAAAAAGAGGTGACAACGTTAAAAAATACAAGGTAAACGGGTTATGATTCTTTATCCTGTCTGTTATTACAATTATTCCTATGAATACACGATTGAATTCATAGAAAGATGCACGCTATACATATACACCAATCTTGTTTCTTTTGTGTGGTTAAAATCTTGTAGAACGTGTTTCGAAGAGTTTTGTTTTTCTTTTTTGTTATTCGCATAAATATGATTATAAGGTTTCCTTAAAATTGTTATCTAATATGCACTATCACCATTCACGTAGATGCATGTATCACAAATGCACCTGCGTATCATCCCGACGGGAAAGCCTTTTCCCTCTGGGCTTCTTCCGTCTGCGTCCTCCATATCACATTCGTAACAGAGAATGATGTGTGGCAAGTGTCGTGGCTTCGTGTCAAACAGTTGAAAGGAATGTGGTAATAGCAAGTTTTCTCTCATTTCCGCCTTTTGGGATAGGAATTTTAAAAATTGGGTAACAAGAACTTGTCCGAATATGTCCCGATATGTCATCACTATCCATTTGCACATAGCCTACGCACGGCATATAAACTCACAGTTGATCATTTTGTTGAGGACGAGTGTGGTATATAAACATAACATCTAGATGTGGTTTATAATCCTCTTTTGCGTTTTATTTGTCAAATATATCATTCAATACCCAATCATAGGCTTGGATGGCTTTCAGTGTGTCCATGTCTTGTTTCTCCGAGATTCCTAAAGGGTTAAATAAAAATTATATCGAATACAAAATTGGCCTTCTAGTGGCTAGCGCGCGCACATTTAGAACACGGATTTTGGAGAGCATTGAACGCATTACAGTGAGATGGATTCTATCTTAAACTGTAGGTCTACGTCTGATATAGCCCGATGCTGTAAAGAGACGCACAACTTTTTTTTTTTAATTTATAAGATGTTCTCCAACCTTTCCCATTAAATATTACTCGAAGCAGGGTCGGCCCGAGGCAATTTGCCACACCATGCAATAGCATAATTTGCCGCTCCCTTTCTCCAAAAAGAACAAATCTTAAAAGCCATGATTTTAAGCATTCTATCCCATGGTAGAAATCTATCCCATCATGAACAATGAAGGAGATGGAAAAAGCACTCGCACTTAGAAAGACCTAAACACTACAATCTTGTTGTGTCTGTTTTTTTTCCTTTAAATAATAATATATTATGTTAGTCAAAGATAAAGCTAATACACTTGCAGAGTAAAGATGATAATCCTTTTTTTAGAATTCAATATCGAGCTTCAATTTCAATTTATCAGTTTGCAATTCTAGTGCAACTAGCTCTTTTATCTTCATTTCTTGATTTTTCCTACATCTGTTCTTTTTTTTTTTTAAATTGTTTCCTCTTTCAATGAACTTGTTTGCGACAAAGACAAAACTCTGATAACTAACTAAATGGGAAAGCTGTTCGCTAGTCTTCGAGAATTGAGTTCTTGTATTTAACAACATTCAAGCAATTCATCCTTAGATTTATTTGAACATTTCCATATGATCTTAAACTAATATGACCTTAAAATGATTTATGAATGTAGTATTCAAATAGAAGGTGAGCTTAGTAAATTTTAACTACCATCATTATGAAATCTGTTTGGAACAAGATATATTTATTTTAAATAATATAGCTATGAGAGATTTTGCTGCCCCTTGGAACTTGCCGTCCGTGCAAATGCACGTGTTGAATATATATATATCTGATAGAACCGGCCCTGACTTGAAGTCTTCACATTCAGTGTTAGGGATAGTTATCCCACATGTCTGTGCTATCTTGGTATCTACTACTTTTATTTTTGAATATTCTGCTTCTCGGTAAATAATAAGAATCATGTATATTAGGCATTTTATCAACATATAAAATGTTACTGCGAAACTGAAGTATTCGAATTTCCTAGGTGTCTCTCAGCTGTAAAATTAAGTGTGTTTTTGATATATATTTTCTGGTTATGGTTAACTTACGAGCTACGACTTTAATCACTGGGTACCCAATTTATAACCCACTTAACCTGAGTGAACATTTTGGTTTATTACATAAAAGGGTACCGGAGAAGAAGGGAAGAGAGTATATCTTCTTCATATCTTCCAAACCCTCTTAAACATCTTATTAAAGATAACTGGATATTGGTACCTACGCTTCTAAAAATTTCACTTCCAAGAGAAGGAATGGAAACAATTTTTATATTATTTTTTTAAAATATACTGTGTATAACAATAAGACCAACATTGTCTGTCTCATCATCACAGAAAACAGATGAACAGTTTGATTATATATTTTTTTCCGAACATAATTAGCACTTCCCTTAAGTCGGGCTTTTTTCATGCTATTTTCATTAAAATATGTATCTTAAGGTGGACGGAAGAGTTCGAAATGTTATACCAAAAATAAATTATCTGACGAGCCTCTCAAGTTAGGCAGATGAGATTTACTTTTTATTATGAATAAATTCATACATGTCCAATTTTTTTCAAAGATTTCACTTTAAAGAGGAGAAAGGGACTTTCTTTACGCCTAAATTTTAATTTTTCATTTTGCATTCATAAAATGGCAGAAATGATGCTGTTTAAACTGTTTCTTTAAATAGATACCACTTAGGTCGACCTCTTTATTAAATTGCGTATCCTAAGAGGGGAGAATGGGGGTTAAATTTTTGACAAGGAAGAAAGATTACACTGTTTAAAATACATTTTTGAACATACTTTTAACTCTAGCTTAGTTGAGCCTTGGTTATTTCACTTCCATTTAAGTACGTATCCTATAGGAGAAAACAGAGTTCATATACAGCTTTGAAATATACATACACACATATAAAGCAATTTGTTTACATTCCGATATATACGTAAGTAATACACCATCTGCGACAATTATTTTTTGCTTATTTTGCTGTCTTTCTCAAATCACATCACGTAGTACCAATTACATGTTTTGATGTGATGACTAACATACTCTATATTCCACAAACACGTTTTCATGCAACATTCTAAAATGTATTATTTACAATTCAAGGTAATCGTAAAAAGTTCTTATATATACCCACAACACGTTCTAGTTGGCGTAATACTAGCACTAGAAAGTGGAAGCATGTTTATAACAAACAATATGTGATGAAAATTGTTTGCAAATTCTACAAATTACATTTTTTCTGTCTTTTTCACGGTTATTTCCAAGTGTAAATGTAGTCTAAGTTCTGTTGGTAGATCTGACGATTTGGATATAATCTAAATTTATGCTGTACCTGTTGATGTTATGAGAGTCGTAATACATGCTGTACGTGTTAATGTTATAAAAGCCTTATGGGCAATGAACTAAGACTCTATTATGTCACATCGTGCACATTTTTATCAAGTTGACTGCCATCTGTATGGAATTCCATGCACATAGGTCTCCCGTGCAGTGTCGCGTGTATGATTTTCCGTACACAAACAATATATCATTACATAATAAATGAATTATCACATAATAGTGCATAATATTTTTTATTAACATGGGACAAAATGGACAATTAAAATAATATTTTTCAGTGCAAATATTTGGTACGTGGAAGGTGAAAAAATAGTCAAAGCATTTAAAAGTAAAACTAACTTAAGGCCAAGGCTGTGTAAACTAAAAAATAAACTTCCCCACAAGAAGATGTAACATAACATCTAGCTAATCTCGATATGTGCTTCTGTAATCTGATCTATTGTTTGCAAAAAAATAAATAAATAAATAAAAAATAAAAACAAAATATCTGGCGATGTTCTGGTGGACAATCTAGGGAAATTTCGTAGGTAAATTTAGCAAAAAGGGAAAAGGGATTTTTAAACAATAAAACGTGAAAATACAGGGAAATTCTTTGACTGATTGACCAATATCATTGCTTTAATTTTTCTTTGTTCTACTCAAATAAACCAATATAATAGCAATAGTGTGTGTGTGTAATCAAAGTAGTATAATTTACATACATTGTTGGCTAGTTGTATTTGCGGGCATTTTTTGTAAAAAAAAAAAAAAAAAAAAAAAAGCGAAAGAAAAAGTTTTAAAAAATAGACACAAGAAACAAATTAAATAAACAATGGCGTTAGAAATGAAACAGTCGAAACTGTCATTGTTGACTCTCGCCCAAACGTGCTCTTTCTCTGTAAGATCATAAAAGGAATATAATTTAGATAACAAACATTTTAGCTTTATTCTTGATGAGACACAACATTTACGAGTTCGGTGTGTGACAGAAGTATGTAATAGTATTAGTGAATAATCAGGTGACGTGAATTGCTGATATATTCTTATATTAAACACCTGAGCATAATGCAAATTAAAATTAAAGCGCGTTGAGAAGGGGACAGCAATAGTTGAAGTCAAAAGACGCGACCGCCCAATCATCGTTAATGCAACCAGAACTTTGATATCTTTGTGATTTTTGTGTGTTTTGTTAATTGTATTAAGCACATGTGTCAGTAAATCGAATTTTCTTAAATGAAGGCAAATCCTAGTTCTAGTGCATCTTAGAACAAGTGGAAACGGAAAAAGTCTCGCAACGTCATAAAAGATGATACAGGTTAGAAGAGAATTGCCTGGAAACGAAAAACGATTTTATCAAGTACGATTCAAAACAGAATGGTTGGATGATGAAAAATTCAAGTTTTGACTTAGACCGGGGGAAGATAATAGTGAAAAGTGTAAATATTTGGCATGTAGCGTGGCGTTATGTTACGGAAAAAGTGAAATAGAAAAGCATTCGTAAGGGGAAGAAAGCATCTACAAAATCTTAAAGCAGTGAAAAATATACTCTGTAACATCTTTCTTGAAAATAGATTAGAACAAGGTAAAAGAAGCAGAAATATACTTGGTGGCATTTATGAGAGAGCATGATATTCCTAGTGCAAAAGATTGGTGAAGTTTCAGTGATTTTTATATCTTCTTGCCTCTGAAACATAGCACAAAAGCAATAGGTGTGTAAGTTGTGTAAAGTTATTGCTTGAAATGAGATAATCAAAATAGGAGACACAGTTACTGTTTCTCTTGCTTCCTAAATAACATTTAAATCTCTGGTTATCCTTTCACAAATCAACAGCAGACATCGGAAGAAAATTATGTATTTTCGTTTTCTTTCAATTTCATTACAATTTGTGTGGAGTCATTAGTGCTGAAGCATTATTATCTTTGACATTTTTTGACTATTGTGTTCAATACTTCCTTTAATATAGCTAAATTAATCTTATCACATGACTACTATCATAGGAAATGGATATTCGACGAACTAGGGAAATTTTGATAAGAAAAGGGAAAATGTTTTTATCAGTCAAGGGAAATTTTCTTAAGGAAACCTACGAACAATGCTCCGGAGTTCGGCGGCGGTAGTGGAAGTGATAACATTCCCTAGTGTGGTGCTAAGAAGAGAAAGAGGAATAAATTTCACACTTTATACATCACACACATCTTCATACTCATTAAAAAAAATACAAACACATCCAAAATATTCTATACAATTTCATTCTACTAATGTTTTCACTTTTCTCAACTTTTACTCCCCGATTATCTGCCTAACTGGCTCTCTTTTCCCCGCCGGAACTCCTTTTCGATTTTGGCTATTATACATCCCTATTGTGACAACTTTCTTATTTACTCGATTCTGACATTTCCTATACCCAATCATGACTTCACAGATTTATATTTCTACTTTCTTTCAATTACTCAATTATACACTTCAGGCAATACAATTTGAAAGTCAGCCAATAAATGCAAATGGCGATGTCCGCTGTCTGTAAAATTTTCTTTCATTTCATTAATTTGGTAATTCAATTTTTACATTAATAATTCAATCATAACGCATTTTTAGCACATTTGACCTGAAGGCTGGTGCACCTAATTAATTTAACATGAATGGTAAAGAAGATAAGATTTGAAGACCGTAATTTTCAAGGATGTTATAAATAGAGGATCTATCCATATGTATCTTCATCCTATTATGGGTAGGGGTGGCGAAACTCTGACGTATGGCTTCAAGATTTTGTTCTCTATTTTATAAGATCCTTGGTAATTTTTCAAGTATTCTGAGATTTACAAACTCCATAAAGGCAACATTTAAAGCAGCATTTTCAGTTAACAAATAAATACAGTATAAGGAAGTACATTTATTTGAGGAAAGAAATGTACTAAGCGATGGAAGGCTAATTGGAGCCAACTTGAAGAAGATAATCCCAAACTTCCTATATCTCCTGTCACAAAAATGATTTTAAAAAATTAACATTTGCCAACCAATGCTATCCAAATTCTCAGTAAAATACTATAAATCAAATAATCATTATTAGGTTGAAAATTTGGGTTGATCTATACATCGCTTCTTCAATTGTTTTCTTGCAAACAGAAATGCAAGGTACGTTGCTAGCTTTATTATTGAAGTAATTTGTATTCTCTTTGTGACTATTGCGTTTGTGTGTATAGCGAATCAGATTATGCGCAAGAATATATGGTGTAAGTTAAATTACGTAAACGGTACTTTTTTCTGAATAAAATTGAATAGAATACAAATGTGCGGGATGTTTTTGTGGTAGAAGCGAGCCCATAAATGAACTGCAGATCTTGCAATTTTTGCATAAGTCCAGTTGCTCTAATACGAGATTTTTGTCATTGATTTCTCAAAAACAGTATTGTAACCGAACAGTTCAAACTTAGAAAGTAGCGGTTTTATGCTACAGAGAGTCGAATCAGTCGACATTCCGGGTTTGGTACAAACGGTTATCTAATTACCATTCAAATGATCATGTTTATATACTTAATATCTCTTATTTTATTTTTTATCAGAACACAGGCTTTTCTGATAAAAATCTTACAAAACTTCAGAGAAATTCTAACTTTCCACCCCACAGATGTAACAAAGTATTGCTGTTCATCAACAGTTACACTAAAATGGCAGATGAAAGTTTAACAGTCACGTAACGTAGTGTTGTCAAGCTAAAAATTTTAAAACCACCAGATATGCTATTATTCCTGGCCTGTTATCTTAAATGTTCTAAGGTGCCCCCCGTTCAAATGCACCCCCTCTTCCCTACATGAGAATTTCTCTCGTTTTATAAGCTAATGAAACAGGCGAATAAATGAAATGAAACGAAATGATTTGCAATCGATCCTGGTCGATGGCAAACATTAACTTTTAGGCTGCCCTCCTAACAGTATTAACTGTATTAACCTGGATATATAACAATGTCGGTTGGACAATATCTTGTAAATTTTGTGACAATTCATTCTTCTTGGAGATTAGAAGAAAAACTGTTTTGTTAACCTAAAAAAAAAAAATCTGCGACAACTGACATTTTTGATCAAGCACTAAACACCACACTTTTCTGTGTGTTGTTATTTATGCTCAATCACATGTTTGGCACACAAATTTATCTGGAGATTTTCTACTCCCATTTACTTGATTACTTTGCCAAGTCACCAACAGGGCTGTTAGATACTTCAAAATAACCCCAAAAGATTTCAAAATACTTTCACCTCAGTTTGATATCTCAAAATTAATTATTGCCGATTTTTTAATGAATTGTCTGTGTTTTCATCTATCGGAAGAAATAGAAAATTATCTTTACACATATCGGATGAAATATGTTTTACACAATAATACAGATCCCATCAAGGCTTTAATTTTAAATAGTTTTTGATGTACTCTGAGAAGGTACTTGAACTTTCCAAATTGTCTTTCAAAACATTGTCAAAGACCAATGTAATTCGAGTACGTGAGTCATTTGAATATCTATCTCATTATGTAATCTAAATTGATCGCATCAGTAACAGAATATATATATTTTTGACAGAATATATATATTTTTGCGTGACAGAATATATATATTTTTGACTGTTCTTTCATGTCTGTATACAGGCATATTATAACAATTGTATCGGTTTTCATACCACAGCAAAGTCATTTCATTATCTAAATGATTTTCTGACAAGCTACGCATTTTTCTTTCAACTGGAGCGTTTCAAGAATTTATGCCAACTTTGTTCCACGTATCTTCTCCATCGAATAAAATGCATGAAAAGTAAGAAAGTGTATTTGCTACAGGACAGTTGCCTCCATTCTCACTTTTCACATACGATTTTATTTGTTGTCACTTGGATTATACTCTTCGTTAGGTAAATACGTGACATTAATGCCATCTATCGGGCGGGGTCACAACTATGTGAGAGCAAAGAATGCTGCTTCTATCCCTAGTTCTTCAGTTTATGTAACGTTTAAATCTGTTTCATCAGACACAAAAACGTGAAATGCGCCAGGTTTCGACATTACTGTGTCTATTCTCAATAGAATTAATAATAACACTCCCGCAGCTCTAAAGGTAGCGATAATATTAAAATAATGAGACTGGAAGTCGACAGCCAGAATGTATCCGTCGGTATATTTCCAAGCTTCATCTAACTCTTGAACGTACGCAACCACAGATTCCTTCAGTCTCAAACTCGACTCGGTTTGGACATAGCGTTATAAATGTAATGATTAAAAAACGTGTGTGTATATTATTGTTATAAATGCACTTCTCTTTGGGTAGTGAGTGGGCATAAAACCGTGTACACTATATTAAAATCTGCGCCTAAAATTAGTGTTACTCACAGACTAAGATGATTCTGTATTATTTATAAGTATATTAGCAGAATACCCGTTCTTTGCACGGGGAGAATGCATTTCATTTTGGACATAAAGGACACCAACCAACTTAGGAACCACAAAAACTATGGATTCGGCACTAATGTCGGCTATTTTCAATTATTTTTACATGTCACCATCTCTCTTTAGGAGTACTAATGGGAGCTGAATTTGAATTTAAACGGCATCGGAAGTGTAACTGTTCATCTCAGTGACCTCGAAAACTATGGATTCGAAACTAATAACGGCGCGTTTTGATATTTTTTACATATCTTCCCCTCCTCCCTGTCCTAAGTTGCACCGTCAAAGTGAAATAACAAAAAACATCCCAGGTCCGAACTTCATCTATGTTGAAAATTTCACTGTGAGTGGTCGGGTGGTTCAAGAGTTATTAAGTCACAAACATAGTCACCTTAATTATTATTTAGATAGATAGATATGCATTTTAATATAATTTACTGAAGTAGATTATTCACTTCGTTTCAGATCGAGAATATCCTTACTACTCTCGGATTGCTGGAATGCCTACACACTCCAGCTGGCAATCTTTCTGGTGGGCAAAAGAAGAGGTTGTCTATTTCCTTGGAATTGCTAGGGAATCCCCAAGTTATTTTTCTGGATGAACCAACTACGTAAGCTATATATACTATTATTATGTAAAACTACTTTGTCGTGATTAAAATCTGCGAGAATTGTAGTATGTAAATGGTTGATGATACATATCATTACATGATTGTTAAACTGCTTTAGGAACTTTATAATTAAAAACAACTTTATTTGTTGTTACTGTAAACGAGAACTCCATTATTTTAGAAAGAATATTAGTACTCTAAAGATATAATTTTAAGTCATAAAGTTTCCAATCTTCTGACATAAATGGGAATGCATGCATTAGCTACAATCGTAGATTAATTCGCATATTTTTTTTATGTACAGTATATTGCTCTCATAATTCTTTCTTTTATTTTACTTACGTTTTATTCTGATTTCTTGTTACAAATGTTAACATGTAATGAAACACAGAAGTCAAAAAATGCAATTGTAACGAACCGAATAGAAAAGACTTGATTTAGGCATAGGAATTTAGTTTCTTTAGCTAGAATTATTTGAAAGTACTCCAGTGAGAACATGATAATCTTGGAATTTTTTATGTTATGCAACATAAGTGTGTCTACATTTATTGTTCAGTACAAGCTGTGAAATATTCAACTTCTCTTTTATTTTTCCACGGTTTAATGGAATCATGTGCAATCACGAAAAAGGCATGATATTTTGTTATTCATATTTTCTGCATGATATTCAGCTTTTCATGGAAACAAATGAACTTTTGGTGGAGACAGAACATGAAAGTAATTTTTCTTAACTCCAAACCTGATCTCCATCATCTCTTGCAAAATTATTACTGGTAAAATAAGTACAAAAAAAGTATTATTAATGTTTGATAGGGTATAACTGAGTAACTATCAGAGATAACAGCAAACATTGTCATCTGAAATATTACACCCAAAAAATTTTATTATATCCCCCAGTATTCTTTAGAGTCTTCAATCCTGTAAGTTATGCACGTTTTTCACAATAGCTTCATTGCTGTTTCAAAATTGAAACCAGTATTTTCATTTTTTTCAGGAAAATTAAATGTGATAACGAAAAGCACCTAAGTTATTTCCAAAGATGTTTGTATAACGAATATAATGGTATTTTTCATGCTTCTAACCCAAGCAGTTTTTGCTGTACAACCAAGAGTATGGTTTTTCGTTTCACAATTACCTAACTTGATCCAAAACGGACTTCTGGGGGGGGGGAGGGTCGATGGGTTGTAATACTGTTACTTAGAGCTACTTTTAAGAGCTCCAAACTGTGGGATGGGTTTTATTTATATATATAAAATAAGAAAGTTTCCTCTTCTGGGGGGGGGGGGAATGCCCCGATCGCCTCCTCTGGATCCGCCACTGACTTGATCCTATCCACAAAGCATCAAATAGGAATATGAGCAAGGCATATGTTTGCAACAACAGTTCGTAATCAGCTCATACAACACAGAATATTTTCACACGTTTTATATTTCTATTAATTCTTTGTGTACATTTTAATCAGATTTAGAGACTCTCTTAAATTTAAAATGACACTTAATGTGAAATTATACTTAACTGCAAGTGGCGAAATAAAACTGATTCTGTGCAAGTGGTAATTAAAACTGTGTAACACACACTGAATAAATTAATGCAGCTTGGTAAAATTGTCAGGGGTTGAAAACTAGTATGCCTATTCTGTAAACAGTTTACTGACTTTTTTGGTATATTTTTCTTATAGAGGTTTGGACAGCTTATCTTGTTCCCAATGCATACAACTTTTAAAACTACTAGCACGAGAAGGACGTACAGTAGTCTGCACAATTCATCAACCAAGTGCTTTGTTATTTGAGATGTTTGACCAACTTTATTGTCTTGCCAAGGGCCAATGTCTCTATAGAGGCAAGACATCTGAACTTCTACCTTTTATGTCATCGTTGGGACTTGTGTGTCCACCTTACCATAATCCAGCAGATTTTGGTACGTTATTATTTTAATTATGCATTATTATCTCCTTCTAATTTAACATTTCAGAGATTCATATTTGTTGATAATCACCCTCGAAACAGTTAAGGAAGATTGTACAAAAGAGATTAAGACCCAACGTAGCTACATACATGATGAATTTAGAAACAAACAAACAAAAAAAAGTCCCTCAAGAATGCTCTTTGTTTTGTTAGCTGAGAAACGCCAAATCTTAAAAGTCTTATCTTTGTTCATCTTCTGGAAACTTATTCAAGTTCGAAGGGTAACTCTAAGAAAATAAACTGTCTCATTTTAGAAGATACTAAAACGGAAGTACGTAAAATTCGTCATAGCAGCGTAGCCAGAAGCAAATAGTCTACGTGCCCGTTAGAAAACATAAAACGTTATTTAGCAGAGTTATGCATGAACGTATAATACAACAGTTCTTTCAGATGTGACTGTATTCGCAAATAACTTGGAACATTATTGGCATAAACCTCATTGTGCACTGTAACTATTCATAAAAGTATTTTACGTATATAACTTTATGAACTGAGTAGTGAAGTATATTCCTATAAGAAACTGGAACCCTAAATGCAACCTCAACAGACGAAGCATGCCACAAAAAAGATTGTAAGATTCACCGCGCTAAAATAAAAGTGTATTGAAAACTTTAAATAATGAATTTCTTTTCAAAGAAATTAAACCGTGAAGGTAAGAATGTTAGAATAACAATAGGAAAACGTTAATTCTTTCTCGGTCAATTTCTTGTAATAGAATAACTTCGGTAACTTTAGCTCAAATCACTTGTTGCCACTATCTTTTGGGGGTGATTAAAGTTCTAATTTATTCTTCTATGACCTGCATAAAAAAAAAACAATCTTTGATATAACTAACACAAACGCTGAAATGGATCCGTTACATTCACAAATATTATTACTAATATTATTGAGTCACTAATTGCTGTCGATTTTTTCGTTTCTTTTTTTTATTTCTTCATCCATACTACTGTATTTCAATCAGTATACCAATTATTATTAGTGACAATATGACCCATTTCGTAATGGTTTGCATCAACACAACGCAAAATCTGCGATTTCATTTGTAATAATATGCATAGTAGTTAGGATTGAATTTCACATGTCTTGTGTTACTTTGAGTTGCGTTCTCTCCACAGTTTTCGCAAAAAGTGGTACGGAAAGAGCCCAAGTATTAAGCTGCATGCCGTCATATTCAACGTCATTTCTGATTTGCTGCTTTCTAAAAGTGAGATGGAGTTTAGTAACACAGTTCTTTGCACTTGAAGGAATTTGTAGAAGATGGACGAAACATCTCACATACGAAAATGATCATTCCGAAGATAATTAAAGCAAGATCGTTTCTTAATTATTCTTGTACTCAAGAGTTTTAAGGAAAACATTTGTAATACTAGTTGTAGAATTAGTCATAATGATAATAATAAATAGTAGCCTAGTAGTAGCATTATTATTAGAAACAGCAATGTAAAATTGTTTAGTCTAACAAATAATTGTTAAAAAAATTATATAACCATTACGTTTGCAACTTCTATGGGATTCCTATATTTTTCTACAATTTATTTACTTCATTTTATTTTTGCAACTCAATAAAAGCTTGATTTGATCTTGAGTTTAGCGTCCTTTTCAGCAGCAAGACTACATGAGACGTGAACCTACAGCTTAATATGGGGTCCAAACCACATGAACACACGTCAGGAATTCAACCCGGCTCTCCCACGCCAAAAACGTGTACGCAAACCGCTTAGCCTCAACGGAGTTCACAATAAAAAGTAAATTTATACTTATGGAAACCAACCTTTTCTTTTAAAAATGAAAGAAAATAGGTTTTGAAAATAAATAACAATTTATATCATGTTAAATTATGTCATAAAATGTAATATTCTTTATTTCAGTAATCGAAGTGTCATGTGAAGAGTATGGTGCTAGCAACCTAGAAGCAATGGTAAATGCTACCAACAAAATATGTATAGCACAAGAGGGTCTTGACAGAGCTAATGCTAATTACATTGATAGTCGCACAGAAGATATTGGTAAGAATTTGTGTATATATGTAAAATTTTTAAGATTTTCAGTGTTTCTCACAATATTGAAAACTAACCGTCTCACCATTTTAAGCTTCTTACAGCTTTGTAGAAATAAACGCGAAAAAGAAAAGGTTAAGTAGGTATAAAGTCAATTAGTTGTGTAAGTTCCTATTATAAAATTATTATTTACTTTAACCTCTTCACTGTCAAGTAATAAAATTGTCCCATTCCTTTAAATTGAACTAAACTTGTACTGAATCATTTAAAATGCTTTAAGTTTTGTGTTGGTTGTTAAAGATGCAGGTACAGCTCATGACGAGAAGAACCCTGAAACAGGGGTAGCGGGAAAAGGTCAACGACACGGTCAAGTCCATTTTCGGTTTTTGAGGTGTGGTCTATACTTAGATGTCGTCTGCTAGTCCGGGTAGTTATCGGTGTGCTATTCCGTGGTGTCATTTCAAATCCACGTACGAAAAGTGGGCGAGCCCATACCTACGTTACACTACTTCTGCTAAGGTTCTTCTCGTCATCTCTGAGCTGTACTTCCTAAATGGGTTTGAATGCAAAATTAATATAAGTATAAATTGCTCTACAACAATTTTGTAATTAGGCTCTGGTTTTGTATAATTTTTACTAACTACTTATGGATTTATGAAGGATATTGGTAATACTACTACTAACATACACAAACATTGCTAACAGTATGAAGATGAATAAACAAGTTTAAAAATATTATCGTAGATAGAACTGCTCATACTTGTTTTTTAAAATCCCTTATTGAGCTAGGGATACATTTATCCCAGACCATAACTAGTGATTAACTTGTAATATCGATATCTTTGGAATCTACATGTCAGCTTTAGCGTAAATAGCTCAAAAAATCTTTTCTTTCTTTCCTACAATTCCTATGGTGCTGCAGGGGTTTAACTGTAATACAAAGGTTAAGACAACTCTCTTACTAACTCAATTTAATTAACACAACTTGATGACAGATATATATGCTATCTTTTGTTTTCAAGATATAAAATTACCAAATAAAATTGGAAGTATTTATATGCTATAATCATAGGTAACTTCAAATAATGTTTAGGATTTTCGCTATGCTCACACTCGCATTTTTAAAATTTTAATCAGAACTTTTATGATGTAGAACATCAAAAAGCATAACGTAATAAACTATACATAGAGTTTCCATTCTACTTGGAAAAATCTGGAAGCAGTCATCAGTTTATTTAATATCACTTTGAAGACCATATCTGGGCTTACTTTCTACATGTTTTGTTTTTTTGTGTAAATTATTTACTAAAATTATAAAAAGAAAAAGTTTGGAAAGAGTAGTGAAGTCCCTTAAAAGCATATTATTAAATATTCATAAGTAGTATAATAATACTAACATCTTTGTCTTAAGAAAATGGAAACGAGTATTAAAGGCGATAGAAATATAATGTTCGAAAGTACTGCATAATTTCATCATACCTATCATTTGTGAGTTTTGAAGAGAAAGAATTAGGTTACATAGTTTCTCAATCAGTCAGAACTAAATTCAATTTTGTTTTGTGAACACAATTTATTTTAGATGAAAAGCTTCATTCGGTAAATACTAGAACCCCTAGGAGTTCCTAGGAGTCAAGTAAATTACACAAAATTCATAATTAGAAATTGGACAAAAAGAGTCAGAAAAGTTGATTGCAGCGGCTAAAACAGGCAATAGTTAAATCAGTCATTCTAATCCATAATAAGTAACAAAGGCTTAAAAAAAATTCTGATAGTAAGTGATAATCTTGAGTTTTCTAAAATATTTGATAACAAAACTCAAAATGACAAATAAAAACCAACTACTAGTAATTTTCCAGCACATCTACATAGTGACTTGCTTACCAGTATTGCAGTGCATAACATTGCACAGTCATATAGCTGACACGTATGTTTACTGCAATAATTAAACAAAAACGCTTTTCCATACTGAGAAAAATAAAAAAAAAATTGAATGGAAATCTCTCTCTCTCTCTCTCTCTCTCTCTTTAGAACAGAAGTGTGCTTAAATGGCACTTCTGTTTGGGCAATTCCGAGGAACTTATTGATTGAAATAATCAATAAGGCATGTACAATCCGCGGCAAAAAACCTGCAACATGAGCATTTAAGTTTATTGTGAAATGACGAAGTCTCTTGCTCCAAAATAAGTGTGCACGGGGGGAGCCCGAGGTTTATCCTGGCGTGATTCGTTCCACTTAGACGTTATGTTCATTCCTGTGCTGTTAGGCGTAGTTTCACAATAAACTTACATCTTCATGTTGCAGGTTTTTTGCCGCGGATTGTACATTTAACCATATATTTACATGTGATGCTCTACTACTTGTGTTGTTTGAGAAGTCTTCGCTAGTTCTCGCTCAATATTATTCAAATTATTTGAAATTTAAAGAAGACCGCTTAATTTTAGAATTTGTATTTAAGTAACATTTTGGATTCAAATATGATTAATTTTGCCATAACATTTTCATCCGTTTTTTAAATATATGACACACGTGATAATATTTTATTTATCTCAATATACTATTTGGTCATATTAAATCCAGACTGCAAAATGTAAATGCATGTATAGCTGTAGAGTTAAATATAGGCAACTAAAATATAAGCCTATTTTTCTGATTTCTGATATTCAGCAAACCTGTTATATGAGTTTTATTTCGAGGAATATGGTTTATCCTGTGGTACTCACTTCTCAGTCCTCCCGAGCTTATATCAATTAATTTTACGTATATTGTTTTGGCACTTCTCTCCCGAAGGTAACAGCAAGTATTGACACGTTTATTTCCTTTATTTGGAATTCCAGAAAAAAGGCAACCGTAGTTCATAATTGAAGAACATATGGTTTTCTTTGCTACAATACTACTTAGGAATAATAGTTTGCAGGCTTGTGTAAAAAGAATGATGTGTGGAACATGTAAGACTATATATTTCAACCTTCAAATAATCTTAACTTTTTAGGCGAATTATTGATTTTGGAATACTATTAATATATATTATACATTTTCCTCCGTATATAAAATGAGTTTACAATAGTAACTTCCAATATTATCTTTCTAGAATGTCTTTTCTAAATAATATCTGTATATAAAACACTGCATTAGTTAAAATAAATAAACCAATGAAAACTACTCTTTTTCAATTAACTAAGAACTACTAATACGAACACTAATACTGAATCTATTACTAATATGAACAATCTTTAATGTTTATATTTATATTCAATATGATTTTTTAATTTCATACAGTTGTGAACAAGAAGAAAGTATCTGAAATAAAAAGTATCAGTGCGAAAGAGTTTCTCCAATGCAAAATGAACGAAGAACTTATTTCCAAGATATCTCTTCTTTCTCAACTACGAATTCTCTACAAAAGGAAGCTGATTTGTATGTCAAGAGATAAGGTATGTAAATTTAATGAGTATAGTGAAAAACAACGCCGTATTTTCACTCATTGAACTCAGTCTTTGCTAAATATATTAGAAAAATAGGTTCAAAGCAACGAAAACAGAAGCATTTACTTCTTGCAAATTCTTACTTTACCTACAAATAAAAGTAGAAGGCGAATGTACAAATTGTGTGAACGCGACTGTATGTGATACCTACTTTTAGCTGCAAGTGGAAAGCTATTTCTGTTCCTTGATTTCAAAGATTACATCTTATTTTCTTCTACTGTATGTTAGGTGTACTAATACATGACAAGGCGTCTAGGTAATATTCTTAGAATGTCTCAAATTCCCTTACATATCTATCTTAACTTCTATGTTCAAGAGAGCTCCCTCGTGGCTAAGCGGTTAGCGTACGCGTCTTTGGCGTGGGAGACCCGGGTTCGATTCCCGGCGGGAGCTCATGTTCGGATTCCACGTTAATCAGTAGGTCCACGTCTCATATAGCCTCGTTGCTGAAAGGGACGCTAAACTAAAATCAACTCAATTCATGTTCAAGAGTTTTATTTTTGTTCGTAAACATGAATATAAACAAACATTATATCATGTGAACATCTAAGTTAAGATAGACATATAAGGGAGTTTAAGATACACTAGGAATATTAACTACCTGTATGTGCCATTGTGCCATGTATGTAGTGTATATACTATTAGCACACTATAAATTCTACATGTTCAAAAGATGTACCATATAAGAAGGATGTCCATTAGGTATGTTCTATAACTATGTCCAAGTATTATTTTAAATCTTTTTAATAATCCCTCTTTTAGGCATTGATAGTCATAGTGTAAGTATTCAAAATTTGTTTTCTATTTCTAAAATATTTGTTTGCTCTTTATAAGTTGAGTACAAAATAGCTGTTCAAAAAGTTTTACTAGTAATTTCGGCTAACGTATATTGAATGCAAATTTAAGAATAAACTTTTAAAATAATACACCCATTACTTGTACACCAATTTTATTTAATTTGTATGCAAATATTATTACTTTTCATATGCCTGAGAAGTGACATCGCTCAAGTGAAAAAATGATTGAATGCCCAAGGTTGAGATACTTACGTATGAAGCAATACTCGGGCATTCAATCATTTTTTTTTTTTCATTTGAGTGATTCAACCCTCGGGCATATGAAAAGTAATAATATTTGCATACAATTAAATAAAATTGTATATAAATTGCAAGTGGTAATGATCATGATCTAAGATTAATATCTATGAAAGTAATAAGATTTATGTACGTTTGACTGTTTAGTCCAATCGAGTTTTTAATGAGGAAGATAATTGTATGAAGTAATTGTAGATAAGAATAGTTTGTTTCATGAATTAAAACATTATTTGCTAATATTTGAAACAATAAATTTCACACTTCAGTCGCTCTCTTTTTCTTCGCCTTCCTAAAAATAATTTGTCAAGTTGTAGTTTTAAACAATCTCTTCATTTTTTAAAGCACGATCTTAAAATTGGATTACTGACCAAAAATAGACTACAGTCATTTTATTTACGCCAAATTAAATCACTAATGTGATAGGTCACAAGACTAATATAGATTTCGTAAAGAACAACATAACTAAATTTCCAATACGCTTATAGTTAGAAAATTAAATACACATACACAGTTTACTTCCTCCACCTCTAAAATAATTTTTAGTTCTCTTCATGATTTACTACTTACACACACCACCTTAAAATTATTCAAAAAAAACTTATTATTATATTTGCCATGCTACGTTATTAAGTTTTTGACGAGTCGCCTGTTGCAACAGCATGTAGATAGTAAGGCAATATTTTAGCTTCCCCAATATAACATATGTTTTAAGAAATTACATTTATTAGCACCAATAAGAATCATTGCAAGATATTTATTCTTACAAATTAATGCAATGAAAAACATGCGAAATGCTATTGATGAGAGTTGTATCTTGTAAGCATAATGGTACTCACGTCAGTGAATCTTTATTAGATTTTTAAAAGCAGATTACATAGTATGTAACTGGACAGTTAAACCTGAAAAACCTTACCTGTGCCCATTGTATAAAAAATCTTACTATTCACCAGAAAATTGAAACTATTTATTAAACATAACGCTAAATAATCCAATATTCAATCCTTTTCCTTGCAGAGAAATAGTAAACGCTGTTGATTTTTTTGTTGTAATCTTAGGAAACAGATATATTTTGGGTATTTGAACTTTTCCATGGAGTTTACTTTCCTGAACGAAAAGTTAAATAGTACTGGATCGTATCGCAGTTAACTGGTCTGAGGAGACATTGGAGCATCATTTTCAAGGTCAACAATGAGTATATAATTATTACTAGGAGAACATTTATTAAAATTTGAAATATTAACAAAAATAGTCTTGGATTCAGTACTCGGTATGATTTAATCATCCGCCATGAAAATAAAGCACAATAAAATGTTGACACTATACACATTTAGTGAAACTTCAGAATAATAAACCATTAAATTAGCAATTGAATTCTATTCGATTTTAATTTTAAAAAATATCCATTTTCTTATTGCTTTGAGAAAATTTATAGAACTCTATATTATTCTAGAATTATCTAATGACATAAAATTGCAATTAATAAAATCTTTGTTAAAAATTATGTTTATTATAGGTTTTCATTATAAATGAAGAATTTAGTCAAATAGATGACTTGAATTACTTAAGTAGCATTTATTTCTTTCAATAGGTGTTTATGCAATAGTTTTCGTTGAAATTTTCAGATTACCATGCCCTGAAAGTGATAGAAATTTTCAGTTTCTACAGATCCAGAGAAATGTATTTCCCTGATTTCTCCCTGATCTTTGGCACGGAATTCTCTGACTTTCATGACAGGTGCCGGATAACATTCACATACAAATAAGGAATAAATGACAGTGAATATTTATATATAAGAACATTTATTCTGTAGAGTCAAATAGTAATCAATTGCTCATACGTACATTCCACTTACCACCTATGAAAATCTGGGCAGCGTTACATACTGTGATCATTGATGGTTGGCTAAGCTGAAATTGGTGTACAATTAATGTTAGAAAAGATATATTTTTAAAATTTCCCTGATTTCCAGTCTGTTTCGCTGAGTTTCTTTGACTTGCAGTATTTTCCCTGAGTTTTTCCTGACTTCCCTGACCAGTAGGAACCCTGAATACCATCAGTGTTTCTAAAAAAATCTGGCATGAGATTCTCCTTTATCTAAAGTGACTTGATTATTTGTGAATTATAATCTTGAAATATATTTTTGTATTATGTTTACTGATCGAGAAGTAAAAATTTCTTTACAGACCAACATGTTTCTTCAACTAGGTGTAAGTGTAGCTGTGGCTCTCATGATTGGCACTCTCTACAAGGGAATAGGACCAGATGGCCATTTTGTGTTGAGCAATTTTCGTTATCTTTTTGCTTGCATAATTTTCCTCGTGTACATAGCTAAAATGACTGCTATTTTAGTAGGTATGTATTAAATACACATGAAAAGTATTTTTAAAAAATTGATATGGATGATGCCTGTTTGTAGCTGTTCTAGCAATGTTATAGTGATATAATTAGTTCAAAAATCTGAAATTCTCTAAACCAGTGTGAAAAGTGCATTCTATAGTCTAAAACCTGGCAGTGTGTGCATTGCTCATTAAAGTACTTAATAGCGCTTAACACATTCTTCGCAATATATACATTTTAAAACTATAAAGAACGTATTTTGTTTAGATGTTATTTCAAATATTTGCATCGTCTAGGCAAAAGTAAATAACATTTCCTTCTACTCTGTATATGAAACCCCATTTTCTTCTGCCAGTGACTGTATATCATAGTTTTACTTATAATATGATTCCATTTAGTATCCAGAACATTACAGTTTCATTGAACATATTTTAATTGATCAGAAATGACTTTCGAATTTCTAATTACAAAATATTTGCAAACCATATAATATCATCATCAACTCCATGAAGTTAGTAAATGTTACATAGCTGTTGAATAGTGACAGAAACACACAATTTAAAGAGACGTCATTACATGATTATTGCCCTTGCATCAAATTAAACTAAGAGAAAACAATAATTTCGTATGCTTGCTGTTGTTATTTACGATGGACCATTTCGAAGCTTGTAGTGAATTCAAAACCTTTAAAATTTTGTTAGCAGTATCATATTGTACATGAGCTAATTTATCAAAAATAAAATATTAATTAAACTTTTGTGAAATTTTAAATTGGATTAGATAGGATACGACCAAGAGTTTTCTATTTTAAAGGAAAATAGATAAAGTATTAAACCCTGAGGTATCAGTGTGCTTCCAAAGTTTCCTTTTTTTTATTTTAACAACTAATGTTTCACAGAAGTAGTAGCTCAAGCACCAATAGGCACTTGACACTATTATTTTATGTAATTGACACAATGAGGTATTCCTCACAACGAAACTTCTGCATACAAGTGAAACGCTAGAGGGTAAATAAAATGTGAAAACTTTTAAGTTTTAGATTTCCCTTGTTTCTCGTTTAAATAGTTATATTCGAAAGAACTTTCCCTGTATACGTATAGTAACTAATACTGACAAATAGTAGCAGATAATACAATTTGTATTTTGTAACAAGTCACATACTTCTGTTGAAAGCATTGTAAACCATGCAAACAAGATTTACACATAAACGTGGGTTTCAGTTTCCATCCCGAGATCTTCAGTTGCTTTGTTATTTTAATATTGAGTTTGATAATGTGAAATAATTGTGGAAATAAATGAATCAGAAAGGTAATTAATGATATAGTTCTTTGTATTAAGTAATCTCAGTGTGCGTGGAAACTTCAGTCTACTCGGAATAACAACTCTTCCAGCTTTTTAAGCTCTTCATTATTTCAGAGAGCAAAAAAGTTTACGAACTGTTGTGTTTCGATTGTTTATTTATTTTCAAGTATGTTTTAGGTGAAAATAATCGATTATGGGTATGATTATAAATGTGAATATAATTATGGTATAATCAGAGTTTCGAAACTAACGAAAGAAATGTAGCCTTAGCGCGTTGTTTATACCTATATATTCAACATCTATACGTACATATTCTTTGGTATAATATTCAAAAACATTTACAATAGATTGATCAAAATTATTATTGTTGGAATAGTATTTTATATTAATAATTGTTTCCATGAATTTAGTTTAAACTGGTAAAATGTTTTCTATTCTGAGGAAAATACTAACAATACATGTAATGAAACAGTGAAGTATATCATGCAGAATATAAATACATTTACAGTGGTTTATTTATATGCGTTTGAAACTACTGTGCTTCTTCTTCCCCAAGTAATTTTACTTTGAAGCTGAATGGTAAAGATTATAGTCTACTTCATAGATTTCTTATGTTCCTATGTTATTTGCCATGTTCGTAATACAACCACCTTTAACATACTATGTTTCACTATGTAATACATTTTGCGTAATTAAAATGGAACAGTAACATTTCCTGCGCTCTAGTATCAAGAACCCCTATTATTCACTCGTATCGCTGCAATACAAACTTAAATTTAGAATACATTGACTGAAGCAATATTTAATAAAATAGTTTATGGATGTAATAAAATATATCTTGAATTAAAAATATTAAACTAGTTATGCTTTAAGCCAGTAAATGCAAATTTTTGTAACTTAGTAGACGTTAATGTAAGAATTTAATGTAATACGGATATTTTTCTTCTTATATCTGGAAGAATAAGAATTAAATATAACTTTTTCTTCCTTTATATTGGCAGTTCCGTTGGAAGTTGCAATAGTTCGTCGAGAGTATTTCAATAGGTGGTACTCCTTGTTTGCGTATTATATGACCATCATCTTATTGGATGTTCCAGCACAGGTAAGTTTTTATTTAATCTATTTTACTTTTCTGCAGAACGTAGTTTACATCCCGGAGATTACATTCGGAACAACCCATTCGGACTATTAAGTGCCCATATAGGAGGGAAGGTGTGATTAAAGCTCATCTCCTTAGCTCTTTTATATAATAAAATAGATCAGAGCTGTGATTTATCATAAGGCTGTTATAGTTAGCATATACAAATAATAATATTAATATTAATAATAATAATAATAATAATAATAATAATAATAATACAAATGATAATGATATTAGTAATTTTGTATAATTTGCACTTGCATACTGCTTTTAGTTAAAATCGTCCTATAACTTTGTATATTTATATTGTTACTATTATTATTTTGAATAAGGCAAAGCAAATATAGGGGTCATGTGATTTTAAATGAAAGCAAAAACTGAAATATGATGCATTATTTTAGTTAATTATTAACATTGAGAATTTATACGAAAAGCCAAATTTGTCAATGGATGGTTTTCTTCAAGGAAAGGGCCTTTATTTCTTAATTGAAAAATGAAATTTAGCTTAATAATAAATAATTTGATTTTTTTAAATTTCTACATAATACAAGAATTTTTGGTGACAAACTTCCTTTTATTTGTGGTTGGGTGCTCTCAAGCAGAAATCCGAAAAACTATTCGAAGTTCGTTCTACTGATTATAATCACTTGAAGAGCATCTGCCTTGCAAGTTCAAGTGAATATATTAGTAAATGTATTACTGTTCCACTTCAGCTGTTACTTACAACTTTTATGTTGCAGCCACCAGGTATGATTTGGGTGGTAAATAATTTTGGGTGATAGATGCCTTCTCGCTTTTCTGAGTTTACAATATTAGTTGTATGCTATTAGTGGAAGACAAAACATAAAAACAACGCAGGCCGAATTTTGTAGGAAGCACAAGGAAATAAGTGAAAAATCATAGGGGGAAAAATCAAATTATGTGAGAATATATTCTTTGCTAATATGAACTAAAACATCACATAAATACAGGGTGGATGTAAAGTATCTCACCGATGACATTAATAACAAGAAAACTAAAAATGATAGACGGATTCAGTTTGCGGCAAATAATAGGAAAACTCAATTTCTTTTACCGGATTTGGAGAATTCCAGCATGTTCCATTAGCTGCTCATGTGAAGTCACATGCGAAACTTGCGCGTCGGGGACGATCTTCTTGTGTTAACGCCTTATATGCGTTTAACTTCAAACGTTTGTGCAACATTTTTAACTCAGTTGACTTTTGGGTGTCTAGTTCACGTGATGCGTGATTTTGGTAAGCTTCGGTTTAAAGCAACACGAACAGCTTTCACATGTTCCTCACTAACACTCGGTCTACCGCATCTATCACAATCTGAAACACTTCTTGTTGCAATAAATTGGCTATTCCATTCCTTTATGCTCTTAACATCTGGAGGCTGCTGTCCATACTCTCTCCTAAATATTCATCGAACTGTGACGGGAGATTTTTTTCATGATACCACAATACACATTTCACTTTCTGCTCTGCTAACGCAATTTTTAAACAAATGACTGTTGTACTGTGGCCAGCTGTAGTAGATGGCAGCACAGGTTGTGGCAAAATCTTGAAGTATCATACAAGCGATGTTTTCAGACTGCATGCTTCTATCATTTATTGTTTTCTTGTTATTAATATTTGCTATCAGAGACAGACTTCATGTTCACACTGTATTGTAGTAATAATCAGTACTCACATATTTTGATAAATTATTTTGTTTCTATTAATACTTCCATTTGAAATCTTGAGTAATCATTCGACAGAGAGAAAAATAATTTATATGTTGGACAACAAAAAAGTCATTAACAACGAAAAATGTTAGATAGTATTTGATAATTTCTTCTGTTTATTTTATCTGCAGCTTCTATATGGATCTGTTTTCCTCGTCATAACATACATTATGACATCGCAGCCAATGGAAATTACAAGGATGTTCTATTTTATGATTGCCTGTCTTATGACGTGTCTCACTGCTCAAGGATTTGGGTTGTTTCTAGGAACCAACTTATCAATAACGGTAAGGATTTAAACTGAATTGTTATACAATATCAATGGTAATTTCTTTATCTATTTTCTTATTTATTTTAAAATGAGACTCTATATTAATTAAATGGTAGGAAGACATTTGTTTTATATTAACGTATGTTCAATTGTATCCATATGATACATATGAGCATGGATTTCATTTCCGTTGGAGCACAGAAATTTCGATATTGATGCAAGATCGAGGTTATTTAAATTAAAACGCATAGAACAATCTCTGCGAACAGTTCGTACAATTTCTGAGCACTGAAATCATTGCTGAATTTAGGCTATCTGACTCCCTTCTAGCCATATCGTCACCATCCTAGACGTGGATGTCAGATTCGAGAATAAACATTTAAAAACAAATATATTAAACTCACCAACAGCATGCAAGAAGCTACAACAGGGTGATCAATATAATGACGTTTACCATTTTATTAATTTTTAATTTCTCTTTGTGTGATATTATGAACTCGATATTGCATAAATTCACTACGAATTTCATCTGCACCCGGAGATTAGTGTTTTATAAATAACTTTGTAGCAATTTAGCAATCGGTCAGGCTCGGAAATATACAGTTCTGCTGTTTGTACGTCACTTTCTCCAAATACATTATTTCTTGGCTGCGTGTTGAGCAAATATTCAAAGAAATCTTCCAATCGTATCCGTGAGAATTATGGCGTGTACTTTCTGTAGTATATACGCGCGAGATTAATAGCCTTTCTTAAATATATATCCAGGATATTTTTATTTTCACTATTATTTTATAGTTCAATAATTTTAGCTTTCAGAAATGTCACGTTTCTTTCTTCTAAAAGTTTCTGAAGATTCTCGCCTGATGTCAAGGAACTTTTGTGGAGTTTTATCGTTCGTGACTTGCAGCCAATGCAATTTTGCCTGTTTTCTCTTCTCTGCTAGTTTAGAGCATTTCTGGTCGAATCATGGTGTGTTGCTACGTATTGTCACGTACCCCAATTTTTCATTTCCTGAAATTCCCAAGTATCCTCAACACTAGTGCAACACTAACCCATAATTATTACAATTTTAGTTCAGAAGAAACCCACAACTCCCGTTACTACATATACAAAATGTTAAGCTAGACTCACATTTTGACATGTAGCGTTCACGTAACACGCATTTCCTCAATTACACAATTCCTAGATTCCATTAAGTACATACTGAAATTATAAGATATTCATAAATTTTATCCATAAATAACTATACTATACAAAATAATCCGAGCAAGTTATAACTTTCAATTATAAATAAATTTTTCGAATATTCTCACAAAGTACAATCTTTCCTCCATTCCTTACAGAGACCCACTAGTGTGTCCTCCATATTTAGCCTTATTGCCAGAAAATGATAAATATCTTTCCTACATGTCTCAAAGTAAACTACTGCAAGCTATTTAACTTGGATATACTATTCACAGTAACTAGACTTCTGAATCTTTCTTGCCTCTGCCTGTATCAATGTCAAAAGCATAGATACAAAGGTTCTTTATGTTTTACACCAATTTTACATGTGTACATCCCAGAACTCATTTGCACATGTACAGATGATTGGGCATTATCATGGCAATTCTTTTCACTTCAGTTTCATCTATCTCCCAAACTTACTGCTGTATGTGCATTTTACTTTAAAAAATATAAAAGAGTCTCTACCTATAAGCATCAACAATCATCATTCTGCAATGGTCAAATTTTCCATGTGCCCTACTCGAACACCACAACAACCACAAATTAAAGTTCTATTTAACTTTTCGTGTTTCATTTGAAAAACCTTTTATTCAAACTCCACTTCTTTTCCTAGAAATACACGAAAGCACATACATTCTACCATTTTGCTGAAAATCATTGGCCTTCACTAACCAGCTTGTAACTTTCTTCATCAATATTTCCTTCCTAATCATTGTTTCCCTGTAGCAGTGTAACAATAATAAAAGTAACATTGGGAAAACTTTGTGATTTTTATTTCTATAGCTTCTCTGCTTTTTTCACTAATTTTGTTGTTTCTTTCTTATTTCATTCTTAACTTCCTTAATGTAAACCATTTCCATTTTGTTATACCTCTTAAATTTCTCTTGGTACACCACAGCTTCCTCATTTCTCAAAATGAAATATATATTCATATGTCATTTTATTTATTTCATCTAAGCACATACTTAAAAGTTGCATTTTATGGAGTGTATCTTTATAGCTGAGGCTGTATACATGTGTGTGTAAGGCGTGTCCAGAAAAAAATAGATTCACTATATATTATGCAATAAGTTCCTTAATAATATATTCACGGAGAAAATAAAGTGAAGTTTAATAAAATGAATGTAATTTTTGAAAGATTATCTTACGACAATTACTTTCGTTAACGTCTGTAAAATCTTGACATTTTCCACGATGATAATTAATCTCAAGGTGTAGATGTATAAGTTACGGATTTATAGGTGTAACATGTAGACCACTGTTTAATTCAGAGTATAGAAAATGACAGAATGGAAGTCTGGAAATAGTGTTTCATTTTATAAAAAATCCATATTAAATCGAGAATATCAATACATACAGGGCAACTGCTATATAGTATGGTTTCCCTGTAATACCATTACTTTAGTTCTAATAAAATGTCAATATGTAAGTATTTTGTAAAATATGAATTTATTATTATTATATGTTTAAAATATTAACAAAATTATATTCAGTGGTACAAAATTTCTTTCAAACAATTACTGTATATTTATTGCGTTTATTTGGAAACATTTGTTGATAACTTTTAAGCATTGAAGTGTAAAAAGAACATGACACTTTATTTGTTGAAGTACCGTCAAATGGGGTGAAATCGGACGGATTTGAGACATTTTCAATTGTACTGGAACTACGTTACCTTATTTTGCTAATGTAAATAGCTATATCGTGGGGGATGTCTCTCGGGAATAGAATACAAGAATCAAAAGAATTTTTGACCAACTGTGCACATAGTTAAAAAACATTAAAATGTGTCCGATGTCACCCCACATGGTGGGATGATTTCGGACACTATAGTATTTCTGCATATTAGTCCAAAGCTGTGTCGCTATGGTGTGAAATCGGACAGTAAATAATATTTAACAGCAGAAAGGATGGTTGTCAGACATATATTTGAATACTTTCATACTTGCAATTACACATTTTAAACTTTATTTAACATAGTGAAATACTAGTATCCTAGATCAGGAAAAATACATATTGGTTTAAATCAATAGAACAAGTAAAAAGTATTTTACAAACAATCATGTTTCGTTGGTCCATTAGTGCTTCAGATTAATATACACTTTCTTGGAAGTAGGCCTAAAACTTACCCCTTACTTTACGTGGCTTAGCTAACACTTAGCTAGAATCTGTTCTTTGTCGACCTTATCTTCATCGTCAACTGGTGGAAAAACAAATACCGATCGACTATTCAAATATGGACGAAGAAATTTCACCTCCACATCCTTTGCTCCCACATCTGTCACAACTCCAACATACTGTCTTGCAAGTTGTTTTCCAGCCCGCGAGTAGTAATAATTCACCACAACAAAAGCTTCTACGTCCAACGTTCCTTCCTCCTCTTCTGTAGTCACGTTACACACTTCACTTTCCATTTCTTCGTTTTCTTGGGGATCACTTGGTTCTACTTCCTCTCTCCCACTTGCCCGAATAGCACTTTTAAGTCGCACAGGGTCATAATTTCGTTTCGGCTGAACGCCAAGCTGCTTCTTATAATACCGTGGCATCGTCCGAAGTCACCCCAGGTCACTCCACTCCACTTCAAAACTGGCACTACGTTGCAAAATGAGAGATTACGGTTTGTATTATCAACATATATTTTTCGCAAGTAATTGAGTGTTGTTACTTTTGCCAACAGATCCCATACCGTTTAATAGTTTGGGGTCCATCAACATTATTTTTCAGGATATATTTTTTCTTTCACCACAAGGCATTTCAACCCATGTGTATAGGGGTGGTAAATTACACTATTGCTCCGATATCTATGGTTAATGCACGTGGCATCATCTATTGACCACCAACCGAAAACGCGCCTTTCTAGCTTTAACAGTAGCAGTTTAAACTACAAAAGCAACTAAGTAAGTTATAATCGTCCGATTTCACCCCAGCGTCCGATTTCACCCCATTTGACGGTATCACTGTTGTTATTATTGAAATACACTTAAAATGTTTACTGAATTCGTTTGTTTTCCAGATGGGAGTATTTTCTGGCCCAACTATTTCCGTTCCTTTAGGAGTTTTCTCAGGATTTTTTGCTGCTAAGTCAACCATTCCTACTCTACTACGGTGGATATATTATGTCAGCTATTTCCGATGCGGATTTGAAAGTGTTGTTTATGCCATTTATGGATTTAGTAGAGAAAAATTAGCCTGTACACAAAACTACTGCCATCTGAGATATCCAGAAACCTTGTTGACAGCTATAGATATGACCGAAGTAGATATCTTCCTGAATACAACACTACTTCTAATATTTACAGTTGGTTTTCATGTTTTAACGTTCTGCTCGCTTTGGTTGAAGCTTAACAAACGTTGAGACTAATGTAAGCAATTGGTTTTATTTCATCATATAAAATATTCTTTGTGTATTGTATACATTATAAAAGCGTGTATGTGCTTTATACAAATATTTATAAACAAATTACTCAGAAATCTGAGGTAACGACTCCATTGGAGTAATGTGCTCAGAGCATGAAATGAGTGATAATTTCGTTAGGAAATGAGTAATGTTTATGCAACGAAGTCCTTACTATTGCTTGGTGTGATCATTAAACCACACAGATGGAACTAGATCTTACGTTAAAGCATTCTGACAAAGTCAGACAATTGAAGCATAATAGTAACATCGTATATGCAATTAAGAGAATATTGCCATTTAAGATTAAATGCCAGTTTTATAAGGAAATTGCTGAAAGATGAAGAGCAGATAAACTGCCTTCACTCTTTCTATTAGAAACAGTATTATTACCAAAGACATTTAATGTTGCCGTAGAAATACTTATACAGTAGTATTTTGAAATGACGGATCGCTTCCGTTTTAACGGTGTGGAAAGTGATCTCCATGAGATCAATAACTGATACAGAAAATACGAAGGGATTCATTGATATATATATATATATATAATTGTTACGAAAATTTTCCAATGTTGGAAACTTTTTAGAACTGAAAAATTACATGTTATCAATTTTTTGTACTAAAACAATACTTCCTTTACCTTATGTAGTATTAACACTAAAATACTGTTAAAAGGTCTCCCCGTTCTGTGAACAAAAAACATGAGCTGATTTTATGTTGCTTTTGTTTCATGTTAGAAAATATTTTCTAATTAGTCTAGTCTCTTTTTAGTGTCAACAAAGATAGTAAAAAATTAAACTTGTAATATTAAAAGTTCATGATCAAATACATATACATAAAAATGGTCTGTGTTTTATAACAAATAAACAAGCAAAAGAATTGTTTGTATACCTTGATCAGTAAATTTGCTGTTTCCGTTCTTGTTTAGAGTCATATTAACTGACGGATAATATTTTTCATTATATATATTTATGAGCTCCTGATATTTCATTCACATAATAACTTTGCAAGCTTGAACAAGTTGAAACGACAACGAATAATACATTGAATTGTGTTCTTAGGAAATATAATTTATTTCATCTTGCGTTGAAGTTTCATTCAAACACTAAACGTAAAATGTAAGGAAGTGTTATGTAAGAAAACTAAAGCTTCAAGTATATTAAGTTCTTAAACTCTAGCTATAGATGATAGTGCTGGTAAGCCTGGTTAACTGATATTTCATACACAAATAATATCAAAAGCAACCTTTAATTTTTGGTAAATAGAATACGAAAAATGTAATCTTTCAGTTAAACACCCCACGATTATGCCCTTCAGGTTAACAAGTGAATGATGATTAAAGAATTTGGTGGAATAAGAATATGGGAAGAAACGAGAGTACTCCGAGAAAACCCACGGAAGCGATGTTGTCTACCACAATGAACCAGGGACCTCACACCCAGTGGTAAGCAATCTACCACTGAGCAACCTGCCCTCAAAAAATAAATAAAATAATAAATTTAACTTTCATGTATAGTTTCCTAGTTCAGTTCCAATTACTATTCATGCAGTAAAGTGGACAAAGCATTTTATTTATTAAGGAGTATTTTTTCTGAATATTGTATTGATATTGGTGGTACATGTAGGAGTTTAGTTAATTAGTGCTATATTGCTACATAATCTATCCAGGAAAGAGAAATTCATTTTAAAATCCTACTTTTAAAGGCCATACAATTTAGGCGTAGCCAAATATGACTTTCCCTTGTTTCAACATACATTACTCTACTAAACTACATAGATTGTTGGCATTTAGTTCCAACTGTGGAATAGTATTTTGGTAACTAGGGGTTTGAAACTACTAAACTCATATGCTTTTCACAGTTGTCTTGTATTTATATAAATTTGATTTTGAGTGGATTTCTGTGTTTACAGACTCCATATAAAGTCTATATGGAGTTGTTACTAATCACAGGGAACGCCATATATATAAGATTCAAAGTGATAACATAATTGTAAGGTACGATAGGTAGGACCAAGTAATACTGTTGTATAAAAATAAATTAACGATTGTATTAGGTGAGTGCTTTACCTTTTTGAAAAAGAAACTTTGAATGAGTACTTAAGAAAACTGTTTTATATGACAAGAATATGAATGGAGAATTGTCGGGAGGACAACATACAAATACTGGAATAGGAGAGAACGCATTATAAAGATATACTAGGCTATAGTTTATATTGAATAAAGATGATAAAGAAATATCAAGGTTTCTGTTTTATGTATTGTAAACTATTCAAGTTTAGCTCACTTCAAACACAGGAGATACCTGATTTGTATATAAGATGATTTAGCTCGTATTGTAAATTAATATCTCGTTTATTGCTAAATTGTTCTGTTTTATTGTGTAATGTTACAAATAGATGTATAATATGCACTATAAATGTCCTTCGAAACCCTGTGATATAGCATTTTTATCGTTTATTTTCTTGGTGAGTTATTGTATTTATCTGAGAAGTGCATATTCGGGATGGCTTCGTTCGCATCATGCCACGATATATACTTTTATAATCTTATGAACTCAGATAATACATTAACTCATCAAAGTTGCTCATAATTAATATTACATACGTATATAGACATTATAACTACAGCCATATACTAATTATAAAGTAAAATAAATACTTGTGACTAAGAAAAAATCTATGAATGAAAAAATATAACATCAACGTATTTACGTGTACTGAGTAGTTAATTCGTTTGTAAATTTCAATAATATTTAAAAAATAATTTTACGATAGAACTGTATTAGTTAAACTGTTTTTCGTAGTTTATTATTATTATTATTGTTATTATAAGTAAAATATACGCATAAATTATAATTGTGATATATGGTAACAATATATCTTAAATAAATTTGTAAGAAATAGACTGATTGTAGTTTCTTTTATTTATATATAGATTTTTCTGTTTATTTACTTGAATATGAAAATAAAATGTTATGGTCAAATTCAATCTGATTTTCCTTTTAACCGCAAGACACTTTCACTCTCAAACACTTAGTGTTCTTATAGTTTGTTGTTTAAAATATATAAAGACGAGAATATTCTTGTGGTTTCAAAAGAAGCACGATGGCTGCAGATTGAAAAATTACTGGTTATGATATTGGCTGGGTTTGGCTTCGTGAGCCATCTCTAACAGTATTCATTGAACTACCAGAGAAGCTTAAAAGCGTACAATGTAAGTTGAAAATTTTGAATTAGAAAGTATCATAATTCATTGTGCAAACGGTACTGCTATATTTTGAACAAAAGTGTTGGATTTTCCTGAGAAGAAACGACGTTTTGTCAGAAATTCAGCCATTAAAGTAGTCGGATGCTAATATCTGTGGTTATGTTTGTGAGAAAAAAGTGAAGCAAACTCGTATTTAAATACTAATAGTTAAATAGTATGGCCAATTTTTTAAAAAAAAGATTTAAAACTGTACTCATGTTGAACTATTGTCAATAATGGACTGAACAACTTCGACAGACTGGTACTGAATGTCATGTGTTACGAAACAACATTCCACTTTGTAGTAACACAGAGAACTTTTAGAATAATGCTACAAGCAAAAAGTATGGGGACACTAACCGTTGGTTCCTCTTCTGTGTAAAATCTTTTGGTGCCTTTTAAGCCTTCCTTCTTCAAGTACAGCGGTGAAGCTATAACTGTTATTTTCGTTATATTTTTGTTTTAGTCCTGATTCTAACATTATATTATCTTGTTGAGCCACAGTGAGTAACTAAATTGACAATACAAAATGTCGTTTATTGTATACCTTCCTTTTTACAAATGTTATGATTCTTAAAAGGTAGTTGACATGTCTAACTTTGCTTCTGTTCCCATAGTAACATATAAATATGTCGTCTTGGTGATAACAACAAAACATCCACTGACTTAATATATTTATTTATAATATTTTCTTTTTCTTCTTCTTCTTAACCTAGCTGGCTAGTGCATATTTTATAGAAAAGATCACACATTTTGCCCAAAGAATACAATTAAAAATACAACATATCGTTGTAAAGCGTAATTGTTTTTCCAGTCATATTGCTGAAAATTAAACATGAAGAAATAGAAACTACATACAAAGAGATTGTTTTCCAATTCCCACTGTTACTCCTTTCTAGTTATAAGTTCAATGAGGAAAATAGTAAAAGTTGACATTTACCCATGTGAAGAAAGGCAAGGAGAGAAAAAATTAGCAGGAACAACGAAGAATAAGTAGAAGAGGTGTGATAGTAATAACAAAGATAAATAAGAAAACCTCCCTTATAACCTCATCCCAAAATCTTAATTATTCACTAGCAAAAAGGACGTGTCGTTTCTAGTTGAGAAGAACATATAGAAGTAAGTGCAGCAGTTTAAAATAATATCTTGGAGATTTGAAACCGCTTAACATCAAGTGTTGAGAGCACAAATATGTCGAATTTTATAAATTTTTCAGGAGACTGTTTCGAAGTTTCAAAAATATTGATAGAAATCAGAAGCGTGACTGAAATATTTGAACATTGGGAATTAAGTTAAACATGTTATTGGCTTTTTGATGCACGCTACTGAAATTGAATATATTATGTGTAACTTCAGTTACAGCTACTGTTTGGACATATGACATGCGTGCTCGTTACCATTATTACTGAAATGGGACTAATGATCAATCCATTGGGGTTCAGTAATAATAAAACGCATTACTTTTAGAAACATATATTATTATGACAAAAAGAACTGTATTGTGCAGGAAACTTGTTTAAACAATACGAGCACAAGATAAAGTATGAAATTTACTCATCTTCTTCTTCACTGTCATGAACACCGGCAAAGGCATTTTAGCTGGCACTCTGAAACTGGAAGGCTGTGATTCATAAAACACAGAGTAGTTGTTTTTTTCCACAAGAGACATGTTTTTTTCTTTTTTTGACAGCTGCAATGGGAAAACGTTCCTTATAGAGCTGCATTTCACCGAGGTTTTTGATGTTCTTTGGTCTTCTCTGGGGTAGAGTGCTGAGTGTTTTGAAATCCACGGCTGTCCTGATGCGATACTTGTACTGAATGATGTAAAATTGCTTTTCTCAAATCTCATCCATTTTAACAGTTGCCATTTCACAGTTTTTCCTCTCTATTTTTCAAACGATTCTTCATAATTTCTGTAGCAAGGCTTTTGAAGTCCCTGAAGCCTCTGAACAACGTACTTTCGTGGGTGGGTTCTATAATGTCGAATCAATATTTCCCATTCTCTTGGAGTGTAGATTTCTTTCTGCTTACAAGCTTTCTCAATTGTAGCATGTGTGGAATGCTCCTCTAAATAACTGTGGCCACATTCCATGAATTTTAGATCTACTGTTTTCAAAGTAGGATGAGTATGGACGATGTAAAGGACTGCTCCTGCGAACTGATTTCTGTTTTAGTCCCGCATGTATCAGCACACGCACACACACACACACTCACACACACACACACACACACACACATATATATATATATATATATATATATATATATATATATATATATATATATATATATATATATATATATATATTAAAAATGAGCGGACACATGTTCCAGCGTTTCTGAGAATTCCTATTTTGAGGGACGCAGACCGCGGTTATCTATAAGTTTTATCTACGGTTATCGAGCCGCTCTCGCTGTCGTATTCGGAAAGCTCTGTCGTTGTTTCTCTAGTTTTTCTCCCTTACGGACCTTCACGAACCCGTACGCAGTAATGGAATAGCTTCACGATCATGGGTACTGCTGTCAACAATCATCTTCGAAATTTCAGAATAATTTAGGACGTAATTTTGAAAAATACTGTACTGTGAGTTTTTACTCCTTACTTTTTGTGTCTTTTTGTTTTACTTTTCAACTTGCACTAGAACGATTGAACATGCTGTACAAAGTGTATTATCCGAGCCCGGATTCTCAGTGTTTAATCAGATCCACATTAGCATGGACCTACTGTACTTCTTTGCTAATAATGCAGCGTTTGACTTCTTGTAACAATTAATGAAAGCACTTTATACATAGCGTAAGCAGCTTGGAGGTTCACCGCAACAGAGATAAAATCTATTTGCTGCTATCCTCTGGCAATCTATCCAAAATTTTGATTTAAACAGTATTATTCTCACAATTACTTGTTCTACTCAAACATTTTCTTTCAGGCATCTCGACTACAACATACTACAATCCTGTGCACAACGATCTATTTTACCGTATTACCATGTCAGACGTATCATTACATTATTCGCATGACATTCAGTTACCTGTAGTTGGCAATAAACATCTTATTCTATAATGTTATTAAAACTCATAATCTGTCTATTATATAAAAGAGCATACGTAACTGACTCGTCATTATCCTAACCCTACTATAGGTAGAAACGAGAAATTTGGACAGAATACTTCTTTCGTCACGAAATCAAGTTATGAAGTATACTAATGATGCTTTAGATGTGGGTAAAAATTTTCTACCAAAAATGAATATCTCGCAAATCCCTGAATCTAGAGACATAGCTATGACCCTATTTGCATAGACCCGATCACATGTTGTCATTTTGGTATTACAAAAACGTGATGCGACAGGGATATTATAATCGGACTACATATTGCTGGTAAGATGCATGACGTAGGAAAGCCATTGGAGGAATTAAAAGTGAACATGGGTATATAACATTAAGAATAATGGAGTACAATGTATCAGAAATGGAATTAAATATACAATTTTATATCACACTTTCGTTTATTCTTCGTTGTTATATTAGGTATTTATACCAACACACAGATTTTTGTGTAACAATTAAGATCATAGGTATTTGTCCGTGATCAACAGATTATGTTATTAAGATTACAATTATTCTCCATTTTTGGTTTGTATTTATCTGAAGAGTTCACTATTTTTATGTTCTATTGGATCAAACGGTCCAAAAGGGTTGAGCGGTTCAAACGAGTTAACTGGTACAAGTAGGTAAAACATGTCATAAGATCCTATCGACACAACCCGTTTCATACAGGCAAAAAGGCAATATCGATCCATTGATGGGCGGGTGATTTAGGATACATTCAATTTTCCGAGCACTATTACGTTTAGTACAACCTGACAGTAGAGTAGCATAGCAAATTATATGCGATTACTTTAAATCTATATATATAAACTATGAAACTCTTTCCTTCAAGAGATGGTTCAAGAGGTACAGGGTTACGAAAAGAATAGAACCTAGCGTATCTAAAGGTGTGATTTCTTAAACGAATGTTATACAAAGTGGCATTGGCAGAATCCTATAAGCTGAAAATTTCTACTAGGTAAATACAACTACAAAAATTGGTCGTCCTCTTCAGCGAATATTTTATATTATCATGATCGAACAAAAGTGCTTTAGAAAGCGTGTAATTTAACCTGAGATTCGAACCACTTTGGGTAAAATGCTATTCTATTTAAATATATTTTGTACAGTTCGCAGCACAGAAAATGATACAAAAAGTTTAAGTCCAAATTACTAACAAACTCTTGCGCAATGTGCTTATGCATTCAGAAACTCGTTTCGACCGACTTTCGGCTCCTGGTATGAAATCCAACTTGCTCTTTCCCTCTTGTCTAAAGCAGTCTGTGTGACATAATATAGTCTTTCCAGTCAGGCGGAAAAACAGAAACCATGTTTACAAGCTTTATAGCTCTAAAACTCTCTTTCATTCGTTTCTTCTGAAATTCCTTTGGAGAGCTGGAATAAAAAATTGTCACAAAATGTTCCCATAACTTCATAAACGCCTTTACTTGCATTCTTTCCCTTCAAAGACAGCATACAACATCAAGCTAGGAAGATGCTCCTTGTGAAATCTATGGGAATTGTCAATCACGACACTAGGTTTTGTGCTTCCCAAAGTCTGTAATGCAGACGCAGAGTTTTAGAAAGTACTGAGAGAAATGAGTGTTATTCACTGATTAATTCCATTTCAGTAATTGCAAGCAAATATTCCAGAGGTGCCATTTGTGCAAGACAGGAGGGTGTAATTTCCCTGGTTTGGTCAAATGTATACTAAAACACTGATATAAAAATGAAACTCTTATGTCAGCGGAGAATCCCACCGAACAAAATCTAAAAATGAGGCTGCATTTAGCAAGAAACCTATAGAGATACGATAGCCCATTGCTAGAGTGCTTACATTTTGTTCCAAGATTCGAAGGTTTGATTCCACGCTGTGTGCGTTCATAGTGGACGACATTGTCTAAGAGATTAGAATTTAGATTCGGCATCTCTGGCCATGTTATCGCGTCACGTGTGAGGGTTGTCGTCTCTCGGCGAGCACACTGCCCAGGGAAAGGGAAGGAAGGAAGCGGCCTGGGACCTGTATGTTAGGTACCACCCGGCATTTGCCTGGTGTGAATGAGGAAAACCTCATTCAGGATGGCTGGCCTGAAAAAACTTGTTTCTCGACCGAGTGTTCCCAACGGGAATCGAACCTGGGACCGCTCGCATTGTGAGAGATTCAAATATAGAGACAGAGAGGGATGATTTACATATGCAAGTTTAGAATTGGAAAAATTGATTGGACACCATTCATAGTGTGACGGAATTTGAGATTTTGTGAAAAGAGACAGAAAGATTCTGAACCGCGAGAATCACATTAGGCAGTTGTCAAGTGAAGGTGAACTCTTTTTAAAGCATCAGATGATAGAGAAGGTAAACAAAGATCTTAAGATATAGAGAATTAAGAATTTAATAGATTTTCACCTTACGAGACGGGTTCCAAACCACGAATCCCTTTCCTATCGAGCCATGACTTTATCCATTTAGCCACGCAGTCGTTCATATATTTTTCCTTTAGCTATATTGAGAAACTATAAAATGGAATATTTCAAGAGTTGAGTCGGTGGTTTCGCCATTAACATTGAACGTAGACCTCTTGTAGCTTAGTTACAGTGTGCATATTTAACTTCCAGTTGTTCAGAAACACTTAAGGCAGTAAACATTTGTAACTACTGTGTTGATTGAGTTTTATTTTGATAGAAGCGTCTGATAATGTAGTGCTAAACCACATAAATCACATTTTTCGAACTCTAGTGGAAAATGCAACTAACTTGCGAAAACATGTTAGACTTTGGAAGTTTTTTTTTTTTTTTAAAAAAAAGCAATGGGAATGCGCATAAGAGATTCGCTTGGATGCGAAAATATAATTTTAAAATACAGCATGTTCACGCCATTGTTAGATGAATGATTAGTGTAAAGGACTACCACGTGAATGGCCCTAGGTTGGAATCCCGACCGTTCTTTTTCTTCTTTTAGCTAAGCTCATACTGTGCATTCCGGAAGTTCAATTTTGAATTAAAAGTAGTCGCAGTTAGTTTCTCTCGGAATTATTTTCAAATATGAGATTTCTTATTACATGCTTTTCTTTAACTTGCGAGGTTTCGACCTTGATATTAAATCTTAAGCCTTAATTTAACTCATTTTCCCACGTCATATCATCATGAAGTTTTGTATAACGACGACAGTCGGGCGGTAATACAATATTCCATTGTTACTGTCAGTGGCGTATTTTGGATTTTGTTTCGGAGGGGCTATGCATAACACGTGAATAGGCACTTACATTTTTCCTTTTGGTTGTCAATAAACTTTAATGAAGTTTTGCATATAACAAATTTATTTCGGAAGGGGGAGAGCTTGAGTCCGATAGCCATCCCACCTAAGTACGCCACTGGTTACTGTAATATATTTATATATCTTTAGAAACTTTTGACTCAACATGGACTCTTGGAGGAATTTCAAACAAATTTAGTACATGTATATTACCATCTGAAAAATATACCTGTGGAGATAAGACACTGAAACCATTCCTATGAGGGGAAGGGGTGACATGTAAAAGTAATATGTTAAAAAGATATAGGTGTTGAATGCAAGAATTTCTTAGTAATTTCGACTTAAACTTTCGTAGCATTTTCTATGCCGGGAAGTGTACGGGATATTATTGTAAACAGATTTGATTATAATGCTTGCGTTTTCATGTTTTTCGTTAGTTGTTATAAATTTTTACCATTTGTAAAGATGCTTATTTTATCACAGCTTCAGTTTTTAAGGCGGGTCGGAGGAAATAATATTCATTATACTCAACGTAAGTTATGAAGAACAATGTAGTACTTCGTACTAACGTCCGTAGCAAACGGGGAAATAATTTCGCGAATCCAATGTGTCTGTAATTACTACGCAGAAGGGAGCTACACAAATAGGTCCCTTGAACATTGAATGTAAGTTATGTTAGCTTAGGTTATATAATGGATATTATCTGGCTCCTTTTGTAAGTTAACCCCACTTTCTTGGTTGGCTTGACTTAGCTAAGTATCAGATTGAAAAGACTACTACTTTCCTGACCGCAGATATGATACTTCATCAAACTCTCTTATTAAGGAGTCGAATTATTTTTGTATCTCTCTGTAATAGGACAACCTCCTGTGGAACTTTTATCCCTTTTGATTAATATGTTGCACTAAGATTAGGAAATTTGTACTTTCTTTGGGCTTTGCACATCGAATGTAAATTAGGGCAGGGGTGACAAATAGACGTGATGTCTGCAAAGATGATGTAACCTAAGCTAATCTAACCTAAACTTGATGTACAAGAGCCAAAAATCTTTCCAAGGACTATTTCACAGGATCCCACATATGCTACATATCCTAAGATATTACATTTTGTTGGGTTATGTAAAGGGTAAAATTAATTTCATAAAGCAGAATCTTCGTAAGATTGGTAAAACCAACAAACTAGGATATTATCGGCATTGGGTAACATCCACTTGAGATGGTTTGTTTTTACAGCAGTGAATCTTGGTGTTCCTTCAATAATAAAGTAAGAGGTAAAATTACTGGACGCCATCTGTAACACCAGGACGTTGATCTTGACTATTAATATTTATCCTGTTAGGTCTGGGTCATTTTAATATATGATTTAGTTGAATTTATGAGCATTACGCTCATACACAACACAAGGTTATAAAGGACATGATGTACTACTCAAGTCGGCTCCCAACCATTATGAGGCCTTGAATCTTGTACAATTTTTGGATGGATAGGACATCATGCAAGAGCACTCTCTTACAGTAAAGACTGTTACCCACCACACCCTCTCGCCACTATAAGAGCTGGAATACACAAACACGCACAAAGGTATAGATAGCATTGTTCTTGCAATAGGTTACTCTAGAACACTAGAAGAAACAGGTACTTTATTTTCACTGGATGAGGGGTAACTGTTTACGTTCATTTAGTAATGGCGATGAAATATTCGATCACAGGTCTAACAGAGCCTCATGGGATACTACAAAATGAAATCTTTGAGTTTTGCGTCCCACGGTTATGCCGGTTAGGCTAAAGGAGACGGTGATTATGAGAAATAATTGAAATGGTGGAATGAAGAAAGTGGGAGGAAACGGGAGAACCCCGAGGAAACCCACCCACACGGTGTTTGTCCACCACAAAGTTCACTTGGCGGGAGCAGGATTTGAACCCGGGACCCCAAGCACCAGAGGTGAACGCTCTACCACTGAGCCACCGCGGCCCCTCATGGGATACTAGAGATAGTACCACAACGCAAAATATGCATTCAGAGCTTTGGTGGTGATTTTACGAAGGATACATGCTAAACTTTCACATGTATCAGAAATGTCTGATACTTTTATTTCTATCGAGATAATCGAGCAGAATAGAATCTATTCTTTAGATAATAAATCAATATCAAAGGGCGTTTCAGAAGAGAATTCGTTTTTAGAACGCTCAGCCAATATCAGTAGACCGATCTTCGGGGTTTTTGCTCTTGGGTCAAAAGTGAACCTACTAAAAAGAGGGATAGGGCCGGAGCAAAACACTTCCAGTTAGGATGTTGAATATGCGTACTTATATTTTTCGTTATATATTATCATTTCTCTCCCCATGAATCTAGAGGTAGCACCTCTGTTTCATTAGAGGAATATGTGCGAAGAAGGAATATATTATTAATTGTAATATGCATGTCTGTTATATGTTAATACCCAAATCGGTAATAGTTTCTGCGACTTATAGATTTAATGCAAGTGTAGGTATTCAGGTTTCATGAAGCACTACCTGGATATGCATATGTAAATTTAAAATTTTTCAAAACAAAGGACCTACAAGCACAAATCATATTCAGATAAGTCTTTTTTTTAATAGAAAAAGGTTAATTTAAGTGCAAACAGACCAGAATAGTGGAAGTTCTAGTGATCAAGGAAAAGTTCCAAATTTATTCGATCTTGTATCATTTATGCTCTAATAACGATCAAGTTTTAGAATCAAAATTGGCAATAGTAGATCTCTAACACACTTGCGCAGCACTGAGACACTTTAGAGAAATTATTTCAATAATTGTGAGATGACAACAACCGTGTCATAACAAGCAAAACTGAAGTCTGAACGAAAAATACAATGTTCACAATCATCCAAGCAGAGAAGCGTGTTAGGACTTATCTTAATATTTAGAATTGACCGTGTTATGAGATTTCTCTTGTTATAAAAGAGACTTCATTAGATGACAAAGTTATTAAAGATGGAATTGAATGTCATTGGATTAAGCAAAGTAAATTGCGAAAAAATGAATCTAATTGAATAATATATAGGGGAAAGTGTTTTCCCTAGGGACAGTATGTACTTGGGGGTCATTAAACCTATACTATTATTTATTCCAGGCAACCTGGTAGGAAACTCCCCTCTCTCCAACCACTCTCCAGTACAGAGGGGAAAGCAAGCCCTCATAAGGATGGAAGCTTTTCTAATAAACAAAATCGTGTACACTCTAAATTTGTACGTCAATTCACTCGCACCTGATGATGAAAGGCACTGCTATTTCTTTTACCTGTCAACTCCGAATAACAAACAATTACTGTTTTTAATTTTTGTTTTTAAGAAAAGTTTTCTTTCAATTTATGTATTAAAGTTTTGTGCGGGTATTTGAAGCTTAGTTGCCACACGCGAACAAATGTGTTACAGTCACTTGTGAGTGGTGTGGCGTTTTGCTGTTTCCTAGTATACTGTAAGCTGTAACTTAACTGTGGCGTGGCAAGAACGCGTTGCAGACAAATTCATCCTTTAGCAGGGCCGGCGCGAGGGGGGTCGAGCCGTGTCACCGCCCAGGACGGCAAAAATTGAAAAGGAAAAGAATACCATCAAAATATAATGCTTGGTAATGGGCCCACATGGAAAAATAAAACTGTGTTCATCTGAGAATATAATTGAACTTACTTCACTCACACTTAGGAAAATACTCACTCAGGAAATTAGGAGCATTTTTCCTCATTTTCAATTATCAAACAGGTATCGTTCAATATTTCCCTTGCAGCGAAATAAATAAGATTTTCAGATAGGGTGGATAAGATTATCAAGGTATATTTTATGTTTTTCTATTCAACAATGTTCTAACGCTCCATTCCAAGTATGCAAAAGGTACACTCCCACTTGAGACCCATGGGAGGACCAAATAAATACCACCATTATTTAGGAAAAGATGCCCAAACTGGAGTCATTCAGATTCTTAGTGAACAAATAAAAAGTAAAATGCTGTGTTTGTTGAGAGTTCGAAAATAATATAGTATAATACTAGATATACTGTACGCCAGATATTTCTGGTACCGAGCAAATGACAATAATCGGTCATGTACGAATTACATACAGTAATGGAGAATGCCCTGTAAAAATTTGAGAACACTTTCTTGGTTTCGTAGCGGTAACAGACACCACTAGTCTAGGACTGACAGAAGTAATAATTAAACATATAAAGGAAATTAACATTCCTATCGAAGACATAAAGGGCTAAGGATATGACAATATTTCCAATATGAAAAGCAAACATTCAGGTATTCAGAAGAAAATTTTAGAAATAAATTCCAAAGTTTTCTATGTTCTTTGCAATAGTCATTCACTAAACCTTGTCGTTAATGATGCAGCCACAACATTTCAGTACGTCGTTCCAGTTTTTGTATAGCTAAAAATGTTAGAATTTTTTTTCTGCATCGGTTCAACATTGGGCCATACTAAAGGAACATATTAGCAGTCTCACTTTAAAACCATTGAGCACCACAAGATGGGAGAGCCGAATTGATGCTCCGACTCCATTCAGATACGAGTCCCTCGTATCAAACAGGGAAAGTTTATGATGCCTTACTTCAAATAAGTAATGGCAATAGAACAGATAGAATGGTCGCCGTCGATGCTCTGTGTATAGCAAACCAGCTGCATAACTTTCCTTTCCTTTACTCACTAGTTATTTGGTCTGATTTTTTACTCCACATAAACATAGTAATTAAAAGTCTCCAAAGCACTGATTCTCGTGTGTTGGATGCAGTTGGGGTTTCTTGACAATATATCTGAATACTTTGAGAGGAGCAGAAATGATACAAAGTTTCAATCTTACTTAGTTGATATGATGGAGTTGTCATCAGCATTAGACATGGATGACCCACGGATAGGTAATACAGTGCAAGCTCGAAGTCGAAAGAGGAAGAGACAATTTCAGTACGAGGCAGAGGATGAAGCTATTGAAGATCCACAAACAAGATACAAGAGCGATTTTTATTACAAAGTTCTAGACGTGATTGTGTTAGCTTTAAGAGAAAAGTTTGAGCAACTTAAACATCTCATCCAGTATTTCGATTTTCATTACGATATAAGTAATCTTAAAGATATGTCACCTGAACTTTTGTCTGAAAAGTACTGAACTTGCCGGCATTTTAACACACGAAGAATCGAAAGATATTAACCCCAGTGATTTGAAAGACGAACTAAAAGTGTTATCCGCTATAGTTAAGCGTAAAATTTCAACAAAAGAAACTTTAAAATTAATTAAGGAATATGACTTTACTCCCAATGTTAGTGTTGCACTTAGGATTTTGTTAACCTTACCGATAACCTTGGCAAGTGGAGAAAGAAGGTTTTTGAAACTTAAGCTTATTTAAAACTATCTAAGTCTTCCATGTCTGAAACACGCTTGAAGGGCCTAGCGATGATATCAATAGAACACGGATTGGCTGAAACATTGAACTACGCAAATGTTATACAGAAATTGCTCATATCAAAGCAAGAAAAGTTTCTTTCAATTAAGGTATGTTAAATTCATGTGTCACTATTGTGTTCTAGTACATCATAAGGCTTAGGCTAATCATTTAATTTTGCCGTAATAGCTGATTCACTTTATTTTCATGCTCCATACTCTATTGGAAACACCTTTGGCGTGGGAGACCCGGGTTCGATTCCCGGCGGGAGCTCATGTGGTTCGGATTCCACGTTAATCAGTAGGTCCACGTCTCATATAGCCTTGCTGACGAAAGGGACGCTAAACTAAAAATCAACTCAATCAACCAACTCTATTGGAAACACCTTTTGATATAAAATAAGTTTAAAAATTAAAATTCTTAGTTGTGACTAAAGCACTCTTTTTTTAAAAATTATTTTCTGTATGCGCTGCTGTATATCACAGGTATACAGCGAAATCGAGCACACTGAATATTGTGTTATATATGGAGTCATTTAAATATTATGTAATCATTCGAGAGAGGTAGTTCAATTTTTGTTTACTTTTACATTTCATACATGTTTTTAAACGGGGCATCCTACTTTTCGTGACACTTGAACGTTTTCTGTCAAAATAAGGTTCCGGGTTGATGGGGCGGCATGTGAAAGTACCGCCCAGGGCGGCAAAACTGCTAGCGCCGGCCCTGCCTTTAGGCAGGAAGCGTACCGAGATAAAACAAATGTACTCTAAATGAATGAAATAGATTGGCCGTTTAACATCTGGAGAGAGGAGAAGCATGTAACTACTCTCTGTCCCAACCTAGGAAGATTATAAAACGGAAATGACGTTGAATGAGACGTCTTACAGCGCGACGTTGCCACTTATTATGAGTACGCGGCGGCCGATTTGAGAAAATATAAAAGGAAGAACATAAACCAAACAGCGCAGCGGTAAGCGACTCAATAATAATAATAATAATAATAATAATAATAATAATAATAATAATAATAGAAAAGTAAGTGTAATTACTTACCATAAGTATCCCACTCCTGCAGACAAGAAACACCCAATGTTTACTCCACACAAGTTCAGTGGGAGAAAGTTCGCAGTGATGAGGGGGATACGAAGAACTACGTCCATACCCTCAAACTATGGATTCGACACTAATATTAATGGGCTTCGATTATTGTTACATACTAACCCACTACCAACTCCTCATATACTAAAAGCCCGCCCTACCACTAAAAAGGGAATCAATGCGTACGCCAGGAACTTTTACTTAGGGGGATATTTAACATAAAAGGGTGTACTGACAAAGCAATATTCTGTAACTCAACTATTAGTGATAATAACTGGTTTAATGGTCTCCACGCTCTCAACCTTCATTTATACGTATCAATTAGCTAAAAGAAAAGAAAGAAAGAAAGAAAAATTACACACTGTAACAATTTTGCGGAAGGGACTGCGGCGCCCAGAAAAGAAGAATTAAGCATGTCCATTTTATTAATTGTCTCGATCGAAACTCCGAAACAATGAAATCATGCCTTTCACAAAACCAAGCATGAGAATGTGTTTATTTCGATTTTGAAAGGAAACAAATAAATCAGCAAACCTATATTGTTTTTTTAATTAATGCAATAAGTATATTATACTGATTTATAAAATTGGATTTTCTATCCAGGGGTGTGCGTAAGAAAGTTGATTGTTAGAAGGGTCTAGAAGTTGAAGGGAATTATCAAAAACACTAAAATTGCTAGGCTGTCTGCTTATTTAAAAAATGCCGAATTTCATCTTTCTAAGTTGAGCGGCTGGTGTGATGCTCAATCTTTTGCAAAAATTCGGACTCCTTCCCAGTCCCCCTGATATATTATTATAGTCAATATATGATAACATCTCAGTTGGGACTGGGGTCTAATATAAACTGAAAATCTTTCATTCTGCTTTGCCGTTTTGCCATAAATAAAATTGGATTACACACACTTTATGTTATTTAAGTAAAGATACTGTTATAAATAACTACATAAAGTGACTTGTGTCAATCACTTCCTAATTGTTTCGCGAATAGAGGCAATCGTAGGGTCCGTAACCTTGTTGTATGAGACTATATGCACATGTATAAAGGGAAAATAGTCTTAAATCCTTTCTGACAGAAAAGTGCACTTTTTGCTACTGGCTACACTGGTTTGACGTACTTCCGTTTTATAATCATCCAAGGGTGGGACAGAGTATGACAGCTGGTGTAAATGTTGTTAGTAACACAGCTCCTCCATGATCTGTTTCTGAGAGTACATCTAAAGCAGAAACTCTTTAAAGCAGCACTGAATCGTTCAATAGGAGCAGCTAATCAGAGCGGTTGGTCAAATGAGATATTTGTAAAATATTTTCAGCATGTTAAATCTACTCCTGAAAACCCACAACTTCTCTTGATGAGCAGTCACAGGAGTCATATTTCATTGAAAGTAATCGATTTAGCGAAAAAGACAGGCGTGATAATCTTGACATTTCCTTCACACGTCTCGTAAATCACAGCCCCTCGATTGTAGTTTTTGGCCCACTGAAAACACCGGGAAACCAGTTACAATTTACGAGGTCGCCGAATTAGTTGGTAAAGCATATGAATTGGCATTTACCCTAAGAAATATTACTAGTGGGTTCTGAGTGATAGGGGTAGTTCGACTAAATTCAAGCATTTTTTCAGGACCATGAATATATGAGCCCAAGCATCTTCAGTCAATTTCCAGGCCATTCTCCAAGCAACCAGGTCCAGGAATTATCCATCAATTGCTCTCAAAAATGTATGTTATCAACCAGCTCTTTTCATCAGAGGACACCTCCTGTGGATACCTCAGAAGGAAATTTCAGAGCAACTCCATTGATGAGGGAAGAAACAAGAAGATAACTTCTAGAATAATTACAAATACACCAGAAAAGCAAAAGATACAGCAGGAACGCAAGAAGGTGACCAAAGTAGTTCGTCGTTTGACACCTAAAATTAAGAAAAGAAAAAAATATTACACAAGAAGCGAAGATGAAGATTAAGTATTCTTGTTAATCCGCGTCAAGATGAATTAGAACTAATTCAAGAGCTTATGGAGAAAGAAAGTAAATTTAACTTTGAGCGTGATATTAACCTCCCGATGATAACAGAGGTTATACGTAACCCCAGCGATAAAAATTTTTTGTATGTACCTTGCACAACTTTACTAAGCTTTCAGCGCCTTTGTGTATTCCTGGGAAAAGGAAAGCGTAGTTACTGCTGAACTGTTCGCAGTGGAATTCGATTTGTCTACCGAGAAATAGAGCTGTTGGGTGGTGGGTCACCCCTGTTCCCATTCATGTTAGTGAAATTTTGTAGTGGAATATTAGTATTTTCTTTGTATAATGACTGGTGTCAACGTGTTTTATCCACATTTTAAGGACTTTGTTTCCTCTGTGTTAGACGAAGAGACTGAGGTTAGTGATGATGATATTTCTAGTGAAGAAATCGGAGTGCAATCGAAGTCAGAGTCTAAAATAGAGGCAGAAAATTTAGATAGTGAAATCGAGGAAGAGTCATTTAATATAGTAAAAGGTAAAGACGGACATGATTGGTCCACTGTGCCTCCAAAACGTTTAAGGACCGCTGTTCGTAATATTGTGCACTTTTCTCATGGGAAAGATCCTTATGCTAATATATCTTCTGAACAGGATGCATTCAACAAGTTGATCGATAAAAATATGATTGTTATTATGAAGAATTCAAATGAAAAAAATCTCGCCGTAGTTCAAATTACAGTGACTAAAGATTTGTTGGTGATAGGAGGCCAAGGTATCTCAGTGCTAGAGCGTTCACCTCTGATGCATAGGGTTCCTGGTTCCATCCCAGCTCACGCCAAGTGAACTTTGTGGTGGACAAACACTGTGCGTGGGTTTCCTCGGGGTTCTGCCGTTTCTTCATTCACAAATGCAGTAGAAATTTTAGCTCTTATTGGCTTATTGTATATATATATATATATATATATATATATATATATATATATATATATATATATATATATATATATAGCAGTGGCAAAGAGGGTCATCTAAATACTTGTGACATGTTTTCTTCGTTTGAGCCTTCGATTTACAAATGCATTATGAGTAGGAGATTCAAATTTCCCCTTTTGTGTTTGAGATTCGAGGATAAAATAAATCGAGATCCTGAAGACAAATTTGCAGCATTTCGTGGCTTGTAGGTATTATTTATAAGTCACCGCCGTGAATCGTACATTATACATGCATACATCTCTATCGATGAACAATAGAATTTCCTGGTAAATGTCTCTTCTGTGTTTATATCGCTTCTAAAGCGGACAAATACGGCAAAACAATCGTAATGTGTGATACCAGAATATATTATAAACGGAATATGCTATATAGGGAAAGAAGAGCGTTACTCTATTGATAGCTTACGAGCATACTACGTGAAAACCCTTTCAGAAGCGATATATGGTAGCGGAGGTAGCGTCATATGACAACTGGTTCACTTCCGTTCCACTAGCAGAGACAATGCTGGAAGATCATAATCTTATAATTGTTGGAACTCTTCGTAGTAATAAAAAAAGATTCCAATATCCTTTTTACCAAAACGAAAGAAGCCTGGTTTCATCTCAATTTGGGTTCACGAAAAAAAGAAACGCTTGTATCTTTCACTCCAAAGGTAAGTCCCTGCTTTTACTTTTTACCGTGCATGAACACTGTTCTGTAAACCCTGAAACAAAGAAACCTGAAGTGATAGTTTTATAACTCCATGAAAGGTGGTGTGGATATAATTTATAAAATGGTTCATGCATATTCTGTTTCACGAGGCACTCGCCGTTGGCCATTGCGGATGTTTTACGGAGTATTGGACCAAGCTGAGATCAATGCCATGATTATATTCAAGTCTGCTACGAATCCACGAAAATATAAAAGATCGCTTCTACAGAATCTGGGACTTACACTTGTTCGACCTCATATGCAGCGGCTTCTACCTCAAACCTGACAGGCGGGCTTATTACCAATATCAAAGAAATTCTGGGTATTGAGAACAAAATCGATAATAATAAACCTCTTCAGACACCGTTCAAGCAAACAAGATGTGTAATCTGTCCTTGTACAAGGGACAGAAAGTTAAAACAGCAACTTACATGCAGTGAGTACACAAACAATTTGCATCAATTGTGTGTAATGACTTACGAGATACCGAAAAACTAATGCAGTGATTGATACTTCCATATCAAAGTGTATTTTAAAAACATGCTTGTATTAGAAATTAGTTATATAAGCGTTAACATTGCAATTTTAGATTATATAAAAAAAGTGATTTTTCAATTCAATTGGGAATATTTAAAATGTAGGGGAGAGGGGGGTACATTTGAACATCTGTTTTCGAATATTCGTTTTTGCTTCCAAACACCCAGTAAATTTCCTTATAGAACTGTAACAAAAGCTAAATATAATATACATTATATTTGCCATAAAATAGAGTACTTGTCATTCTTGATCTTGATCTTGTCATTCTGTGCAAGGGCGCAGGGGGTGTCGTTCAAATGTACCCCCTTGGGGGGTAGATTTAAACAAACATGGGGTAGATTTGAACATACGTGGGGCAGTTTTGAACAAACCATTATTTTACTACAATAATCGTTATTTTCAGGATGAATTCGTTTACGAACAACAAGGCTAATGTAACAAAGCAGCATTAACAGTTTAAGGCACAAGAATTAACCAATCGCGTATGGCAAGGAAATAATAATAATAGTAATAATTGCTGAAACATATATGCAGGCCCGTATTTGTATATTGTGCGCCTCTGTGCTCTAAATAATTTGCCTTCCCTTCGGAAACACATCTGAATTGAGTTGAATTCATAGTTTTTGGGGTCACTGAGATGAACAGTGACAGTTATATTCCAATTCAACTTCAAGGTTATACTCAACTCCCAAGTGAGGCGGACGAGAGTTTAAAAGTAATCGAAAACGACAGACAAGAATTAGAAAGTCCACACACAATATCAGCAGTTGGCACTGAACATTTGTCTTCATTGTCTGAGAACACAAACATGTTGCTGGTACTTATAACTTTCAGAAAAGCATAGGTAGAACAATGTTCAAATGTGCCCCCTAATTTTTGTTCAAAGCTGCCCCAACCGGCATGATCAAGCAGAATTTGATAATACCCAGATAGTACAAGCTATTGTGAAATACAAAGGGCAACATTGGATAAGTAAACTAATGTACTTGCTTCTGCAATGAATGGCAGATAATATCAAAACACAGGCTTCTGTCAAAAATCTTACAAAACTTCACAAAAATTCCAACTTTTCACCCCACAAATGTAACAAAGTACTGCTGTTCATCAACAGTTACATTAAAATTGCAGATAACAGTTGACCGTCATGCAACGCAGTTTTGCCAAACTAAAAATTTTGAAACCACCAGATATGCTATTATTTCTAGCCTGTTATCTTAAATGTTCAAAGGTACCCCCTGTTCAAATGTACCCCCCTCTCCCCTACTATCATTTTATAAAGCTCTAGCGTTAGGGATATGTGTAACCCCATGTTACCTAGCTAGGGTGTTCAGTTTGTTTCACCCACGGAAGGAAATTTTGGTACAGTGTTGAGGACAGGAAAGCTAGGCATTTCGTTGTAAAAATTGTAAATAGAAATGACAATGATGTAGGTTTTGCTGTGAAATACTTGAAAAAATTAACAAAAACGGGTATATTTGTCAGTGAGGAGGATTCAAAAATGTTTCTTTTACTTGAGGATATAAAAAATTACCTGAACCCCAAAGAGTTGGCGGCACAAAAAGAACTATGAACCAGTTGAAGTTTTCAATCGATTTCTCAGGGTTTAATCTTGGCTGAGGAAGTTGGCGAGACATGAACACAAGGCTACCGAACTTTCTACCATCAGCCAGACACCAATGAGAAAATTACGAGTTGAGTGAACATTTATGACTTCATATGCAAGTCCTTATGAGTGTTATATTGAATTTGGAATTCAAACTTCTGTCTTAATCTTACCAATTTGGTGTTATTATCGTCTATTCCACATAGTTTTCTTTGCTCCCTTATTCAAATATTAGAGTTAAAATATATGAAACTGGGACCCAAAGGAACACTATTATTATTTTTATTCTAGAAATTTAGGGAAAATTATTTTTCGTAGTTTAGGATGCAATCAAAGCAATCTATGATCAACATATAGATCAAAGATAGCACATTATTAGAATTTTTATAGCAAGCTATCTTAAACTGTGAAGTTGCGTTTTAGTTTAAAAGTATATATCGTTTCTATCTTTTAAAAAACATATAATTTGTTTTAATCAGCATTTTTTAATTAATCCTATCTCACAGTTCCTCAAATATTTTTTTAAAAAACCTATTGCTTAGAAATTTACTAATTCTATTGTATCAATAACTATATTATGTTTGTGTCCCTTGATACAACGCAAGGGTTCCCTAGGTACATCGTATAGATGTACCTAAGGACAAACGCCCACCACTTTCTTACGTTAGTGGCTACCAATATTATTATAATTCTGGGAAAAGATAGAATGTATAAGAAGCTTTGTTCTCCTATTTTTATTTGCATGTATCATATAAAATAGTATTGCAAAACGAAAAAGAAAAGTAAAAATACGAGAAAAAGTGTGTCCCTAGGTAAGCATCTTTTCCTATCGAGGACATTACAGACGATCAGAGTGTAGCAAAGCAGACATGCGGGTCTTCTTTCAACGCTAAGAAGGAATCCTTGCTGACAATGCCCTTGTTATTATAAAACTATCATAGAAACATAGGGTAAAAATAGATTAAATGTATGCCATTATAATCATTCGAAAATGGAAATTTAAGCAATTCTACGAAATATATGAGTTGAATAACAAAAAAGATTTTGACGGAAGACTTAAACCCAACAGCCGACAATGTGACATGGAACATCAATAAAGTATTGGAGATATCACAAGGAGAGAAAAACAGAACAGTATTTGTCGGACGCGAAATGAAAGTGATCTAGATAACTTGACAAGCGATAAGAGAGTGATATTGAATACCTTATGATCAAGAGCTATCTATGTGATTGGAGAAAGAATATTTTCCACAATGTAAAACTATGGAATTGTAAAGTGAGAAGTTAGTCTGACATCAAACAGGTAAATTAGATCAATGAAGGGGAGACGGCTTTTTTAAGTCAAAGGCAAGGGTTTGCATGTTTACGAGAATCCATTTTTACTTCACTATCTGTTGCCAGATCAGCTTATTTCTTAAATTGTTGTTTCTTCGGCCAAGATGCTTAAGTACTTACGTCGAGTGTACTATCAATTCGATGGTCCATGATCTCGCCTTACAAGGAAAGCCAAATAGTAGATCCCACACTACTCTAGTCAGTAGGTTATGAAAATATTTTTGTTGAAAGAAACTGAAAACACAAATACTTTTTATAACTATAACAATAGATCTTAATTATTAGATCAATTTTAAAAGTTTAGCTTGTAATATTTTAGTGTTCGTTTTTAGACCTGAAGTATTGTCTTGAGACGATTTGTCGAAAACAGTGGTTTCTCAGATGAATGAGTTATCAAGTGTAATTACAACATCGACTTAATTCTAAACATTTTTCCACACTGTCGGCATGAGTGAGAGCTCTCACCAGTATGCAATAAAGCATGTCTTTCCAATCTTGTTTAAGAGAAAACGCCTTACCACATTGCGGACAGGAATGTTATCTTTCACCGGTATGAATTAACATATGACGCCGAAAGTTGGACCTTATACTGAATACCTTTCCACATTGCTCACAAAGGTTCGGTTTCTCACCAGTATGCACTATAATATGTACTTTCAAGTCTGATTTAGGACGAAACGCCTTGTCACATTCCTGGCAGGGATATGGACTTTCATCTGTGTGAGTTAGCAAATGCTGTTGTAATTGACATTTCATGACAAATGACCTTGCACATTGTTGGCAAAGGTTCGGCCTCTTTGTTTACTCTTCTATATAGCATGTGTCTTTTAATTCACACATAATAAAAAACTTCTTATTACATTCCTGACAGGAATATTGTATTCCACTTATATGCATTAACATGTTTTTTTTCCAAACTCCGTTTTTGACCAAAAATGTCACCACAGTCCTGGCAAGACAATGATTTCTCATTTGAATGCATTAAAATAGACACACAATGGGCAAGAATGTGATCTCTCATCTGTATGTACTAAAGTATGCATTTTAAATCAACCTTACTACGAAACATCTCCCACACTGAATAGAGTGCTTCTTTTCATGTTTTTGCATTAGCATACAACTTTTTACGTGATTATCCTGAGACCTGAAATACTACTTATGTGCACATGTGAAAGAAATCAGAATGATAGTTTAATTTCATATTAAAAGTCTCACAGTAATGCAACACTACACAATAGTTGTTTCAACGGAGGTTTAAGATTAAAAATCAAAGTTATTTTTGCGGAAAACTAATATTATCTACATGTGGAGCGATTAAATAAAAAATAGCGCCTTCTTTCTATTACATCGATAAAATACTATGTTGATATTTCCCAAAAAGTGTAACATCTCTGAAAATCTAATATTTCGTTTCGAAAGCAAATGTAGTTTAATGCATTAAAGTAATAAACGCACATAAAATAGAAAAAAATAATACTACACATCAAAATGATTGTCATATTTTGAGAACATAATTTAAAGTTCAATTGTAAGCGAAATATTGAAAATTTCCGTTACTTCTATTCTAGTATTTATTATGTCTCATATGATGGCTAAAGCTATCATTATGTATCCTACAATATCAATTTTAATCATTTAGGTATTTACGAAGCGATGTTTTTAGTGTGATGTTTACATTGAATGTTAAACGTTTCGCAACTATTAAGAGTTGAAATGGTTCACCTAGATATAATGGTAACTACGATTACCACTCTTTATACATTTAAATAATATGAGTAGGCATATAGTTTTTGCTTAATTACATTTATCGTTAGTTTTCAAGAAATACTTTCAAAGAAAAAAGACTTGCAATGTATATTTTATTTTGTTTTTGTCAGTTTATTCCGTTATCTGTACACCACAGCAACCACTTCGTCCACATAATCCAATTTATTCTCGAACATAATATTCCTACATGTAGTTCCAATACTGTTGTCCTATTGATGTACCTTTCGTATTTTGTCGCATCGTAACGATTGTAATATTTTAAGAATTCATCATTTACTTTAAAGTTGAACATTCAAACGAAAAATTTATTTTCAATTGTTACCGACTTTTACTGCAGTATATGTTATGAATCATATGAGGGTTAAAGCTAACAATATCGAATCTATATTGTCAATTTTATATTTCCCAATTTTTGTGAAATTATATCTTCTACTGTGATGATCGCCCTTAATGCTGTAATATATTGTGCATTCATAAAGAATTGAAATGGTTGACATATTTAGCTGGTAATTACGATTATCACTGTTTATATATTTAAATAACACAAGGATGCATACAGTAGGCGTGAAAATAACTCTAGTGAAAACTTAAGTATAAACTTCTTTCATACTTAACCCATTTTTATGACACAAAAAGCATTGTTTTCTTATATTAATGATAGAATTTATTGCGCTACATTTCATTTTTGGAATTTTAGGTATCAATGGCGGACCATGGTGCAATATCTAACCTTTCGTGAGCGGGCTCAGTTGGCATACCGGTACCAAGTATGGCTAGTTGTGGTAAAGTGCAGAGATGGCGAAGTGTGAAAGGATCTTATCGGTAGATACAAAGACCATAAGGAATAGGCATTCAAAGCTAATGGACATAGATTATTTAGCAACGATTAGGAGACTCGGTCGTCCCTCTACATTCATGACGGAGTAATATATGCAAGTTTTTAAGGAAATCTTAACTGGAACTCCTCAGAAATCACAGACGGGCATCTCGTGAAATGTGATTAATCCGACACACAACCCGAACCGTTCTGAAGGAAGAATTGAATTTTCGCCCATGGAAATTACATTACTGCTGGAATTATCGCCGGAAGACTATGATAATCGATTGTAGAATGGGGAGGTGATCCTTGCTCGGTACGCACATGGTCCAATCCTTACAATACTATCTCACGGTGTCAGATGAAGGCATGTTTCATGTTCAGGGATTAGTTAACCACCAAACTTATTATCGAGAAGAAGGAGATCCAAGAGTAATTGTTGTTGTAAAAAGTTAACATCGCCAGAAATGCACTGTGTGGTGGGGCGTGACATCCAAACACGGATCCGAAAGTTGAATCCATACGTCGTTCTGGACCCAATCAATGAAGAACTTACCGTGTTTTGCTTGAAGATTATGTTCACGGTATTGTATCCACGTGGGACAATTACAACAACGCCTAACGACCTGCGAGTTCTTTCACTGGAGGTGAGAGAAAGAGAATGTTTGTCCCACAAAACAATAAACGCCTGATGAACTGGAAAAGCGAAATCGCCAAGTTCTTAAAAATGTACCATTAAAGGACTTGCAGATGTGTGTAGAAATCATCCCCAACGTTTACGAAAACTGGTGGATAATGATTGGTGGTTTTAACAATGGGAGTTTTAACAATGCATAACAATTCTATCACATAAAGAACAAAATGCTTTGTTTCAAGAGAATTGGTTAAGTATTGTAGTTATAAACAATTTTCAATTCCTACCCAACGTGTATATACGTTTATTAACATTCATTTCAAAGAAATATTTTGAAAGCAAAGTTATAAACTTACACTCTTTAACTTATTCACAAACACAGAAATGCTGCGAGAAAATACAAAATAAAAATCACAGACATAAAAGCCTATATGCACACAAAATAGTATATGAATGTTTCTTTTAGTTGACGAAAAGAAATTATTACTGAAAACTAATAAAAATTTAAAAGGAACGGTTCCTTGACATACAGATGAAAATCTAGAATTGAAAAAAGGGGTCTCGTTTAATGAATCAATAATACACAACAATGGCTCTCCTGCTATTTCGAATAATTATCATTTCGTCACTAAGTTAAAAAAAATCGAGCTCAATGGATTTTTAACGCCGTCAAAATTTCCGTCAAATAAGTGATACGTCAACAATTCATAAATTACTCAACAAGCAATCTTATATACTGGAAACTTACACCTGAGCATCGCTCTTCATATACGTGAGTTACAAAATCTATGGATAATGTGAACATACGCAGAAACTTCTGAAATTGTTTATTATTGAACTAAGTGTATGTTTTAATGAATATTCACAAGCTCATTATACCAGGAGTCTTCAATGTAAAAATATTTATTTAAGTTCAGTACTTTGGAACACCATATAAGTTATTACAGTCTTTTTAGCTACAACCTATGGGGAATATCTAAACACAATACAAAGGACCTTAATTTATTCATCAGTTTTAGTTACTCAAACATGCAGTTTACAACATTAGCATCCACTTCGTGTGTTTCTAAATTTGGTATATAATGGTCTAGAAATAGTATTTTCTTTTTTACTTAGTTAAGAAACGAAGAATTTACTTCTTCACACGAAAGTAACTCGAATGCACATGCATGTTGTCGTCACGTGGTATCATTTTAATCAATCAGGAAGACGTCCACTTCAATTCCAATGCATTTCTTTATGCTTACTGCGTTTGGATCGAGGACAGTAAGCAGCTCAACTAGTCGCTGTTCGAATATTGTTATCAAATCTGCGTATTTCACTAAATTGTCGATTGATTTAAGGTAAGTAAGGATCTAAAAGTATAATAACACTATCTACCGATATCATTGCCTTTCTCAACATTATATATATTTGATAACACAAGGATAAATCAATATACGTCACAAAGTGGTATACAAACAATAATCGTACAGAGGTACCTGATGTATGTTTATTTCTCGACGTATTCATTTGTGTACATACAGGATTCTCCCAACGTTTCACGGCTTTCTCAAAGCCAATAGTGAATGATGTTCGAGCTTGTAGTAATAGCCAGCTATGCACTTTCGCCATATTCTAAAATCAATGTCCATCCGTGTGATTCTAAAGTGCTCACAAGAAACGGAACTGAGATGGTGTCCAGGCTGCAATGGTGTATGTTGCAGTCGTTCAGAATGTAACGACCGTATGATCAATTTGGTATTGGTACTAGCTTTAGGAGCGTTCTCACAGAACATAAGAATTCTTTCTCTCAAACACTTGGATGTTTCCTGTAAATGGCTGATCGAAGCTTTGTAAGGTTTGGCAATAAATGGTTTCAGTAACAGGATAACCCCAGGGCAGAAATCACACTAGCAAGGTATCTTGACTGTTCCCAAAAGAAGGTAACCACAACTTTCCGTCCTGAATGGGAGACTTTATGCTTTTCTCGTCTTGGGTGATGAGAGGTGTGTCCGTTCCATACTGACCTGCTGTGCTTGCAGTTCAAACTCATAAATAATGACTTGGTCACCAGTGCCTATGCCGTCTAGAAACTCAAAACTCTCTTTTGGGTATCATATGAGATGCTGTAATGACAGGTCTATTCTACTTTCTTTGTATTGGTTAGCGAGCTTACGGGGAACTCAGCGTGAACATACGTCGTCAAAATCCAGTGAGATGCACAATGTATACTGTTCAACTGTAAACCTCATCGACATGCCTGGATCATTTCTTAAATTTTCTCACGGAAGTGTCACTGTGAAAATCTCTCGGACGACCGAGACTCCACTGATTGGGAAAAAGAAATATTTGTTACCGTAAACAAGTTCTTTTCCTTGTGACACTCCTAAGCAGATTTGCCCTGTATCCACACAATTAGAATTACACGTAGCATGCATATAATCAGCTTACTAACACACGTCCCATCTTACCTACTTGATACTCAAAGTATTCTCCGCCACATGTCAAGCGCCACTTGCGAAAAATGGTGCTGCTGCTACCCACACTTACACTTGCGGAAAGGATCAAGCGACGAGAAATATTCTTATAAAAAGTTTACGCTGGACTAATGAGAATCTTTCATTTTGGGATTTATATATTGAATTATATTCGTACATGAACTTTCAAGGATCAGACTTGCGTTTCTACAACGTCTTGTGTAGTGTCCGATTATGTATGAAGTCAAGAGACAATAACACCAATGTGGGAGATGATATATTTGTACGTGAACTAAATATTGCGAGTGATAACTAGAAGACATTCAATAAAATTAAACTTGAATAACAATATAATTCGAAAACTAAATATCAAACCAACTGTAGGCTACAGTAAGTACTCATATGCCGTGAGATATTTTTTTGAAATCCTCAATAGGCATAACAATTAACACTTAATATATATTGAGTAAGATAGTCTATATTTGAAATGAGTAATTTTTTTTTAGAATCATGAATATTTTATTATTTTTGTTTGGGGCTTTAACAAATTAAAATTATATTGTTTGGTTAAAGTTTAATGAAGGACGTCAGCACCGAGACTAGTTTCTTCTGTCACGATAAAGCTAATGGCCGACACATGATTCATATTAAAATTCATAATAAACCTTTTAAAAACTGTAACTGAAATATAAAATCTGCTAATTCAGAGAATAAACCTAAAAAGAAGTATAAAACAAAGGTTGCGAGAACGGTAAGGAAATAGAGAAGAAAGTATACTATATGTAACAAGAAAATAAATGAAAAAAGTAGCATCAAAGGTCCTAATAAGAACAAGTCAAAAAGAAAACTTCTGAGAGCAAATTAACAATTCCATTGGTACAAATAGACGTGGACATACGTTCACTAAAACAGCGTTCTTCCCCAAAATATGGTTAAGAGTTTCGGTAGTTATAAATGTTCTATATGATGTACTATAGGTATTCAAGAAGAATGTGGTGAATACTCAGTGGAATGTTAGTCTTCAGGGATGGTAAGCACCATGCGTTATATAAAAATGTGTGAATGCCTAATAAGCACGCGTGTCGCGATCACTTCATTTCGCCCTCTAACACACGACGTCTGCCAATTGCCCAAAAGCGGATTACATGATAGTTTATTTTCGCTGACTTGATTACATTCCATTTGCCAATGAGAATTCATCTAGTCGAGAAAATAACTACTAAGATTAGAGCATGAGAGAGAATGTGCAAAAAGGAAATGCCAAAGCGGCTTTCGTGGCGTAATGCCGAGACCCAGCAGGCAATAATGGGCCAGCCATGTTTTAGCTGAGGACATCCTAAAAGAATGACGAGCTAGGGCGTGTTTGCTAGACATTCTGTGAACTCATAATAATGCTTTGCGAGTCCGTGCAGACAAGTTCACGAGGTAGCGAAGGGTGAAGAGCATAGTGATAGTAAAGCTTGACTACTGTCAGTTCAGCAGTAATTGATTAATATAAGAGATGCAGTCTAAATTCTGAACGGTTTTCGCCCGTGAGGCAGGCAGATCAAACGGAATTACTATTTTGGAATTCTTATATACACAAGGTTGGTAAAAAACATGGTTTTTATTGAAAAAAATAAAAAAACAGTTTTTTTGTTTAAACCCGTTTCTTTTATTTTTGTTTAAACCAGGTTTGTTTGGTTTAAATTATTTGCTCTATGTATTTATATTACATATGGGCAGAAATAGGTTTGTTTCACTTTGGTATTATTATGCAACAACTGGGTTATGCTGGAAGGTCACATAAGCTTACAGCGGAATCCAAACCGTTTATCTGCTTACATGCAAGATAAACTGTTCTCCATTTGAAATCGAAACCGGGACTAATTGGCCACAAAAAAGATGAGTCTGCCGACTCATTAACGAAGAACTCCTGATAATAATACGTTGTACTGATCTTTACACACTTGTTAATATAATTGTTGAGTCATTTCAGAAGGACAAAAGAATAAACATTTGCACAAATGAAACCATTATACAGAATTATATATAAATCGGGGAACTCCCGCTTTAGCTATTGGGAAATTCCTGTTATTACTTTAAATGCAAAGGATTCCCATTATTGTTTGGCATGTAAAATATTATGGACAACGTATGATAATCAGTACGCTAAAACTGAGGTATAAAATTACAAATTTAGTATGTAGATATCATTCAATTAAATTAAAACTGGAAGTCCAATCCAAGCTAATGTTTAATGCTACGTAGGCACTCGATAAATTTTGGCAATTTCAATCAATATATTTAAGCAGCCTCGGCTTCTTTATAAAACAGGCAAGCAGAAATATACAATTTAGTTTCGTTTCTGATGTTTAGACTTAATATCCTTATGAAATACCTAGGTTATTAAGAATACTCGCTTAAGTGGCATCCGAACCGCTACTTGGTTTACACTTGAAAAATGGGGTGTGTTTCGACCGAGAATTGAACATGGGACACCTTGATTAAAAGGTGAAAAGGAGATCAAATTAATGCAGATGGTTTGATATGTGGAAACGTCACCATGAATGTCATACGATTTAAAACATTTATTCTTTTTTTCTTTTTTTGGTTTAAACCATTTTTTTTTTTGGAAAAAGAAAACAGCTGGTTTAAAGCAGCCAACCGTACCTATACATCACGATGTAACTGGGATTCTGTTCTAGTAATGCTTTGAAATGCTGAGGAATTTCAGCATGCTTTCTAGCGTATTATTCCAAGCGAAGTTTGAGCGTGGGTAGAGTCAGCTGCCACTTGGTCAGCGGTAAAATTCATAAGCATTGAACATACTATGGGCGTGTAGCCGAGTCCACGCTACATATCGGTCGTAAATCTAGCCAGCATGCACCAAAAAGTTCCAGGGGGCAGTCAGAAGTGCAATATCATAAGTTGTACATTTGAGAAATCTCTCACTAATAGAATAGCATTGGTTTTGCACAAACGTTAGAAACACTCGTAATGCGAAAGGTATCCGTATCTAACCGAATTCCCAAGCGATGAACAGCGTTAAGTTGTTTAAGCAGGAAGGAACGAGTAGATGAACACGCAATACTATTGTAGTCTATCTTGAACCGGGTTAGACTACAATATAATGGTAACAGTGTGATCATATTTATCACTCCTGTAAATTGTGTAACAATATAGATGATAGTGTAAATTGCAAATGAGCTTTCTGCGAGCAGATAACAGCTGGTTAGTGTTCAGACACCACCTGTTGTAGTTCATCAACATGGCTACAGATGCCAATAACATTTCTTTACAGAACGCTATTAACGTTTACGACCAACGTTTCCTCCTGAGGCAATTACTGTTCACTCATGGGGCATCAGTTTATCCCCTAATACATTCGATTTCAGTGAAATCGAAGATGGTTTGAGAACTGCTGGACATTTTAGTTTATTGTGTGAGTTTATTCTGTAACCTACATAATGTGTATAACGTATATACTACGTAATACTGTAATTAGGACTATGCCTCTTGTGTTTTATGTCAATAAATCAATTAGAAGGTGGGATCATTGCGAAGATGACCAATATGACGGCTAAGTTGATGGCAGCAACATATGGCAAGTGACCTTAGCTTTAGACCATTAGTAAGGAAACTTTTTTTCTTTTATATAAGGTTTGGGAAATAATATGACGGCTGGAGGTTTGAGTTAAAAACCCTTACCAGTGGGAGTTCTGTTTGCGCGCAAACGTTACGTGTCTGAATAGCTACAGGTTTCCAAAAAGAGCAGCAACAGAGTTAAATGGGAATTGGAATTCTCTCTTTTGGACGAAGTTTCACACTGATTGCAAAAATCCTTTCGACTGCCATTCGCTATCGACTACACTTTTCTCTTTGAAAGGTCGGACAGTCTCAAAAGCAACTAGAATGATCTCTTTTTTTTACAATTGATATAAGAGAACTTGGTTGCTTTACAGAGATCCGCATCATGACTTCTCTGGCAACAATTCACACAAATATTAGTCACTGCATTACAGGGCGTGTGATGTACCTGAAATGGTGAAAATGAAACCAAACAGAAGACTGTAGGAATGCAGAGTCAAACTTTCAGTTGATAATATCCCACTTTTACAAACTCCGGAAGTGTAGGCCAGCTGAAAATAAGAATCAATGACAACTGAAAAAAGTTCACCTGATTTATTACTTTTAATACATGTCACTTCTGCAACATATTAGTGTGCTAGTTCAAGTTTAATATCCTCTTCAGTAGCATTTACGAGAATCCAACATGAAACCACTCCCGACTGACATTCAGTATCCGGTGAAATTATATGGTAACCGTTCCAATGCTATTCAATTTAGGTAGCTTCACTTCTCATCTACGATTTCCATAAGTACCATTTCGTAGTTTCTGAATAACTTTAACTTGTTCGAAGTTATAGGTGACAACTTTAGTTACAAAGAATGGAGACAGATCTTTATTGCTAATCGGATGGTTGGATTCGCCATTCACACAATCAGCATTTTTTTTTTTTCTGTAATTACAGAATATCGAACTACAACATTTGCAATACCTGTTTTTCATACACTCGCTTTAGAACATTAAAATTTGGTCTCATCCACGCCAGATTTCGACTCCTTTGAGAGGTTGAGCCCTGTTCCGAAATTAGAGATCGCTTATTCATTAGAATTCTTTATTTTTATTTTAACATTTGTAAAGAAAACTGTGTATGCTCCCCACAAGACCACACTGAGGACAGGTAACTCTACTCTCTTAACAATTTGGTGGACACTACCTCACTGAAGGATCAATATGGAGCTACTGCGGTCAAGGAGAATGGTTGGCGCACTAAACTAAGATGCCTCTCGACAAAGTACATGACTCTGGATTTAAAAAAAAAACATTAATATAAACGAAAAATGAGAATATATCAGAATAAACAAAAATACGACCCTTAGAGACAGAAAACAACAAAATCGAAAATATTGTCATTTTATACTTTTAGATAAGAAACACAACGCTGGACATACTTACAAGTGAGGATGGAATTATGCACGCCACTTCAAAGAAAGAAAGATGTCCACTTTCAAACTCTCTTCCAAAAATCCAAACCTCATCCAAGTCCTGCAGCTATTCAGGACTTACAGAGGAGAGACATAGCATGCAAATGGAGGTAATAAATGAAGCCAACTTCTGAGTCTCATCATCTTTCCGATGATAACGGTCCGCTGAATGCAAGGAACATATTGATATTTTAATTGAAACTTGTTTTTTTATCCTTAATGGACAATTGAACCCAATTACCTATTTTAAACTGTTATAATTAATGGGTGTAGATGATACTAACATGTAAAATGATAGTAGATATGCGTTGAGAATACCCTCGTCACTTTCATGTATCCATTGTTTACGGATAATATTGTAGAGGGGCTGCAAAATATTTGCATTTTTGTATTGTTGATTGAAGTAGAGTAGTAAACTGATAACTGTACAAACTTCAAATCCTGAAAGAACACGACTTACAATTGAGAATATTTTGTAATTATGTTTAAGATTATAAAGACCAATTAACACCGAAATCTGAAATATCATAATTTCGTACTCGTACTGTATGTAGTAGTACTGATTACCGTGAGCGATCTAGCAAAGTTAACTGTTTCCAAAAACGAAATTTGGTATTCACCTAATTTTCCTACACGATGTAATAATCATCAGAGAAAGGATATTGCTATTTCATGATAATTACCCTTGAAGTTTGTAATCACTTTCATCTCCCGTTTTTTTCTTTGCTTCATTCTTGGGGAAAAACTGACTTGACACTGCAATTTGGTTAGAGTCAACACACTCATATTCCACTTTATAGAGTACATCTCTTACATTTTATTCAATTTCATGTTCTCCCGTCACTAAAGGATAACCACTCCAAGGCGATGTATAAATTTTCATTGTTTGTTGTATTATTATCTGTGTAGACCGGTAACACAAGACCGTTGGTTCCAGAATAAATATCATTAGCTTTCAGTAAATTGTCTTCCATATAGTAAACATTGCTAACCTGAGGTGAATTTGAAGACCCTAAGATGGATAGTCCAATATCTGCTTCAGACTCCTTTTCCATTATTAAATACTATTTGTTTGATTTATGGCATCCATGCTGAATATTGTGATTGAAAATTATATTATTAAATATAAAACTGTATATAAGAAAAGCTCTTTTATTTTATTGTTAAAAATTTACTTCATGGAACTTCATTCCGCTGCAGCTACAAAATACCATAAAAATATTTATGTTTGGACTTTTATACAATTGCAGTCGATCCTCTACTTTCTGAAAGAAAAATATGTAAATATTTAAAACCTTTATTTCAAACTTTCTTGATCAAAATCGTTTTTATCAACAGAAAGGATGTACAAGTTAATACAAGAATATAGAAAAACAGACTAATATTTATAGAAAAAATAGACTTTTGCGAACACATTAAAAATTGTCGTAATCTTTTTGTTTATTCAGCTATAAATTTAGTTTTACTTTCGTAGACTTCCAAATTTAAACAAACAAACAAAAAGACCTGATCCAATAATAAAATATAGGTAAGTTGTAATTTGGATATACAGTAATCTCACTCCCATAGTCTCAAAGTTTCATTGTTGTCTTCCCTTTCAACTTAAGTTATCCAACCACCTTGTTATTTCTACTTTGGGGCTGCTTAACGTTCTGAATGTTTCTAAATACAGTTGGGTTTCCTAATTTGAACATAATACAGGCAAGAAAATCAACAGTAGTGCTATGTATAGATCTGGTTATAGAAATATGGAGTGCCTTCCAGAGTATATTTTCAAAAAAACATGACATTGAATCCTCATTTATTCCTTACATGCCTGACTATTTTCCTAAATTTTTGTTGGAAAGTACACGATAATATTACAGTATGTATACCAGAAAATATGTTTGAATTTTTATAAAATAGCAATCCGTCTTCTAAAATCGAAAAGAAAAATGTGTAAATATTTCGTAATCTGTGCGGTGTTCGATGAAACCATAATATACAAGAAAACTGGGTACTTCAAATCGTAATTTTAATGTATGGTTGAGGTTTTAAATCTAGAACGATTAAATAAGAGTGAAATAGAGGTAGGTACTTCACAACTGCAAAGATTAACTATTTGATTTAGAAGATTTGTTAATTGCTTCCCAGCCAATTCGAATGTCATTACGACAAGCCCCTGTCCGGTTACATTCCCTGTAGCTAAACCCAGAGTTACTTATCAAAAGCACAGATAAGTCAGCAGGGTAGAGGCAAAAATATTTGAGAACGTTAAATATAGGCTAGGATTAGGTGGGGGTGTCAAAAAGACACTTTGACCGGTGAAAATTTTGCTCATGAATTGGGCATCTGAACTGATAAAAGAATTTGCGGAAGCAAAAGTGAGAAAGAAACACTTGTAATTTTGTATACAATTTGTCGATTAAAAAAACCTGAAAATAGAAAAAATGCCATCAAGCGGTTTCACAAAATTTTATTTATTTTATAATTATGTAAAGTTGTAACATTCTATACGAGTATAGATATATTCATTTGAAGTCCTATTGGTAATACTGGTTGATACATTACTGTTTATTTACACTACCACTTAAAAAAAATCGAATTTTACGTAAATATATTTTTAATGAAGAGGACGCTCTGTCCAGTATATTTCTAAAAGACATACCAGTAAGTACGCCAGAAATTTTTACTTGGGGGTGTGTTCAAAATAAAAGAGGGGTGCTCTCAGAATAGTGATGTACATTTTTAAACAAATTCAAAGAAAACAGTACATTTTGTTACGCAACAATTACAATACTACCACCACCACCACTACCACTACTACTAATAATAATATCAGATCTTCGCAGTAGTAGGGTTCAATAAAGGAAGTTCACACATTTGAGCACTTGTTATTAAAGTCGGTAATACAGTGAAACCTCTCGAAACGGATTTTGGTGGAACACGATTATTTGTCCGTAAATGAGAGGTGTCCCTAAAAGAAAGGGTTCTTTCTCATAACACCGCACCATACATATTTATGGCATGGAAAAATAAGTTTGTCCTCTTATGAGAGTGTCCACTATTGAGAGATGTCCGTTAAGAGAGATTTCACTGTATTAGGAATTAACCACCACTATTATACCCACCATCATATGAATTGATTACATACGAATTATTGTTATCATTTTCGCAAAATTCTGCCATTATTTCAATTTATTCACTCCCAGGAAGTTTTAGTGGGTGATTTTTTCAAATTTTAATTGGGAAAAAAATTCCCTCATTCCATGCTGAAATCACATTCGTTTAATAATTAATACTGTACATAGTTGCAATTTCATTATTTTAATGTTCTAACCCTGTTGTTAACGTTAATTGCTGTAATATTATTTGATCTCTTACTCTTCGCTCCTGCCCCTTCCTGGCTAAGTTATTGGTTCTGAACATCTTTCATAAGAAAATTATTCATTGATTTAATTGTTTTCCAGGATTCCAGTTTTTCAATTTACAAATATTTTGAACCTTTCTGTTTTGTCTTTTAGTAATGCAGCCTAATTTTAATAATTCGCTCAATGAATTTACGTGAATAAAAATATACTTTACAAAAATTAAGCTACCGACAAATGCGTTCCTGCATAACACTAGACTCAGTCTAAAATATGTATAATTCTTTTTCGATCGATATCTTCATTTCTAAAAACGTTTTGACTACACCCTTCTAACTTCCGTCCGTTGATACACCACTTACAGAGTAGCACTTACCAACTGAATCTGGTATAGGCTTATCACTATATTGTCACATTTTTCCTTATTGAGGGGAGGTGGTGAATGACCGCTCAAGATGTTGCCAATTTCAGTCATCTGCATCTGTCCATAAAACTCTTTTCTCGGAAACGACTTCGGAGCCCAGGAGGGTAGGTATGAGCGGGTCTGTTTTGTCAATTGTTTTGGTCGAAACACCACCCGAAACAATGAGGTCATGTGGTTCTCGAAGCCGTACATGAGAACGAGGTGGCTTCGTATTTTGAAGTGAAATAAATAAATAATAATATTGGCTTCTTTCCTAAACGCTAAACCTTTTTCAACTTGATATAATAAATAACTTATATGATACCGATTGATTCAATTGGATTTGGGGGAGTATTCCTTTTCCATCCAGGGGTGTGTAAAAAAATTGGAGAGGTGTGAGGGGGATGTTGCGGGTGTAGATTACTCCCTGAGACATACCAAAACGATACAAAAAGAAAAACGATGAATAACGTCCAACTGAAATTTTTAGGTTTATGGCCGTTTCCTCCCTTACGCATAAATTATAGATGGTCATTCATGAGGCCTATTCGATGGATGAGTAGGCGCCACTAGGGATTTTGCCTACGGGCGGCAAAGACTACTGTTACGCCACTGATTGCAGTTTATACACTAATGTAAACACCTGGCGTTAGAAATACGTCAGATGTCTGAGTTGCCAATGATCATGCAGCGACCGCAATTTTGTACTGTTCGCGGTAGTGCCCTACGCCAACCTTAATACCACATCACAAACACTGAAACTGGAGTTTGCAATAAACTGGGAAGACGGTAATAGTATAAAATGGGCGACTTTTTCGAGTTCCAGGATGACATCTTTGCTGAAATCAAGTTTTGTAGGCTCTGAAATATACTTTACAACGTTTACAATATGCTTTTTCACTGCTTTTCCTTACCTTTCAAATTCAATTGCTAAATTCTTTACCTGGGAAACAGGAATATTGGAAGATTTTATTGTATTTACTCTACATATTAATTGTTAATATGGATAATACAGTAACACAACTAAATTTACGATGCTCACGTTGACACCACTCCGTACAACTATTAGATCTAGGTATTATCTGAGACAGCAACACAGTCACTGATAATTCAACAGCGCAATCTCAACAAAAGTCTAGTATTGTCACATCTAGAGGTTAAGAAGTAGTAAAAGAATAACTGGCTCTACTAGTATTGAAAATGTCAGTTTTATTGAAACTATTGTTCATTGTGAATAGAATACTCAACAAACAATTTTTTTACTGTATTATGTAAAATTAATTGTAATTTCAAATATGAAAACAAGCAAGAAGCGTATTCTTTAGAATTATATCCTGCAGATAATTGTTAAAAGTAGCGTAAGGCCCAATTCGAAATTTCGATAGAGAGGGTACTTTAAAATCGCCCAATCTGGCAACACTAAAAACAACTGGAATTCAACTAACGCTCAACATTGCCAGCTCGAGAGGTCTAATTCTGTATAAATCGATTCCATAATTTCCCGAATTGTATATTCCGTACCAAAAAGGGTAATGAAACGCAAAACTTAACAAAATAAATTTTAACGCCTATGCCGTAAACTCCAATGCAAATTTAGCGATGTTATTTATTGTGTTGGAAATCATTCGTACCTCAGACAAATTGTGCTAATTACTAATAATACGGCGGCTGTTGTGTACCTTTACTTTTATACGTGTAAATTAGTAAAACTAATACCATAGAAAATGTTATGAACATAAGTTTAGATGTACAAATAGAACAAGGAAATATTAGACTTGCCTACATTTCTAATCAGGTGAGATTCAAAATTGTACACATCTATAGAGGAGTTATTCTGATAAGAAAATTAATAGAATCTTATAAATTGGACTCATCGGTAATGCATCGGCACTAGTGAAATAGAAGATTGTATTCAGAAATATATTTGTAGTTGAAGACGTCGATTTGTATCTTAACACGGTTATAAAGGACTAATTGTAAATGTACATATATCGGCCTACGAAACTTCTTTTCCTCGAACGGCGGCCTGATGATTCATGCTTTTCTTCCATTTAATTAGAAATTAGGCGTTTTATTCCCGTCTATCCTTTTCTCTGTGAGTGCAATATCGCCTATCAGAATCAAGAGATGAACTTACAGTGAAAACTGGGATACGAAGCAGATCAGCTCCCAGCAGAAATCGAACCGGTCTCCAGCAATCACTATAACCATTTAGTAACTTGGAAGCTGGGCATAGTCCTGAAATTATAGTTTATTTAAGTGTAAATCTTCCTTTAACTATACTCCCTGGAATAAACAAGAGATTAACATGTGAGCTGTTCGTGCGTCTAACCAAAAAGCATGCCTTCACTGAAGTCACTGAATCGGAGAGAATCTGCAGTGTTAGGTCACATCCAACTACAAGATTATCATATCAACACTGTCTCAGTCCCGCAAAGTCGTAATATTACGATGATATAATCTTTTCAAATGTATATTCGTTATCAACATATTTTCGGACTCTCAGTTAACTTCTAATTTACATATTAATATGCGTATTCATACTCAAAATAACGATTCCTGCATTGATGAAAGAATGTGGACTTATAACTACATAACATGCATTTGTTCAACATCCACTGAACTCTAAAATATCTTTTACACTACCAACAAGAGCGAGATTTCCACCTTCATACATCTCAAGAACTTAATTACGCGCGTGATTTTTAATTAGTTCTTCAAAATAGGCACTTTAGCAACAACTGGGAAAGAGTAAGAAGGCACTCCAAGCACAGCTTTCTGTTTGAAACATTAAGATCCTTTTTAGTTACTTAGTGCAAAGTAACTCTTAGAACCGAATAGTAAATTACCAAATACACAAAACACTTGTTGTCGAAGGGAACACAACAACTAGTTTAGACTAAAAACAAAAAATTGCGAAAAACAAGGAATTTGTTAAAGAGTTCATTAGCTATCAATACAATTGCACGGTAACTCTACACTTGTTGGACCTGTGTTGGGATTCAATCATTTTGAACTTAGGTCAAATTTCACATTTTGCTTCTTCAAACGTTTCCCAACTCTTGGCTTAGAGTTTTTGATTTTATGATTAATTTATTTTGTCTTAAGGTGAAGTCAGGTTTTAGAAAACTGATAACAGGTCAGTTTATTTTCGACCATTTCACAACCATACAGAAACAAATAATCACAAGTCTCAAAAGTATAACAATGAAGTATACACAGAAAATCAGAGATGTTTCTTCTAGATATTCATTATTGATGAATAATTTGAGAGTAAGTATTGATATAAGCTATGATTACCATTTCGTACAAGAGGTTACAACATAGGGGAAAGCATCCGCAAGACAAGTTTCCAAATTTCTCAATGCTGAGCACAATCGGAAGCGAGTGCAGTATTTTTTCCAGCAATACTTACGCCTACCTGGTAGTTCGCCAATCGTCCTCACATATCTTTAACGAGCATATGTTAAATTCCGATTATTTGTCATTCTTGTGTATGGCGTATCTTACAGCAAATAGTATTGCAATGTAGGCAAAACGCATCTTTATTCCCAATCTTCACAGGCAATTATATTTTTGGAAGAAGTCCTGACCATCTCGCTATGTTCGCTTGTGACTTCACCATTTATCTTGCAGCAAGAAATCGTACACATGCAGAAAGACAAAAGGATAACAGATAAAACAGAAACTCCAAAGAAACATGTTGCCACATTTATTATCGTCAAATCTTTCTTCTTTCAACATTGAAAAAAAAAATAAAAAATACAGCAATGGTTCTAGCCGTAATGAAGGAGTTATCTCGGATCATAATGATTTCCTGAACTTCGCATTTTTTCAACTTTCTGAAAGTGTTGATCAATCTCAACGAAATCTTGAACTCAAAAGGAATAACGTTATGAAGTAAAGAAAAAGTATCGTGGCTTTGAAACTTATTTTTTCTTCGGTAGTAGAGATTTGTCAATCATCAAGAAATTCATATCATATTCAATCAAGAAATAATAATACCTTAGGTTAAAAAAAATCACCCAATGCGAGTTTAAACAGATTTAAACTGTTGAATTTCAATGTGGATAAACATCGCGCAAGGCTATGGAACCGAATATAAAATTGCTCTTCACTGAGATAATAGATAAGGAACTGCGTACACGCGTTACTTATGACGATTGCTTTGGTTTTGGTCCAAGGGTGTGGACCAGACTCACTACAACGAAGCTTTTAGCAGTTGCCAAGGGACATTTGTGTTCTATTTGCCAAATTATTTTGTTTAGATATTCACTTTTATGTAAAATTATAAATACATAATAAGAATTCAACATTTCAAACAGCATTCAATTTTCTGACGTCTCATTACTTCGCTCGCACGCGTTGTTACCAAACTGCCTATTTCATGGGACTTGAAAAAATTTAGGAACGCAATTAGGATTTGGAAGAATGCACTAACGTGTGTCTTTTCAAGATTGAAGTACGACTAAATGTTTTGCCACATTCATGACAAGGGTGTGCCCTTTCACCGGTATGAGTTAACATATGACTTTGTAAAGTAGATCTCTTTCTAAACTTTCTACCACAAGACTGACACGGGAACCGCTTCTCACTTGTATGTACCACCATGTGAGCTTTCAAATTAGACTTTCGAAGGAAACTTCTACCACAAGCTTGGCACGAGTGCGGTTTCTCACCTGTATGGCACAACATATGACTTTGTAAATCAGAATTTCGAAGAAATGTTCTACTGCACATCTCACAAGAGTGCGACTTTTCACCCTTATGTGTTAATAGATGATTATTCAAGTTACTCTTTAGAACAAAAGTCTTGCCACAAAATTCACAAGAGTAAATTCTCTCACCGGTATGTGATAACATATGAATATTAAGGTGGCTCTTCCGAGCAAACGTTTTCCCACAAGTAGAACACGCGTGTGGTCTTTCACCTGTATGTATAAAAGTATGATCTTTTAAATGACAGATCTGCTTAAATCTTTTACCACACTGCATACAAGAGTACCTTTTTTCATCTTTATGTGTTTGCGTATCATTCTCCAGGCGACCTGTTAGTGCCCTGAAATATCAGATAAACCAGTTATAGAAATGAGAATACTCTTTCTTACAGAATAATTAGACTTACATAGTTGCTTTTCAATACACATAAACGAAAATACCGAATCTTTCTGTGAATATGCTAAAGGCGTTCATGGGATATGTTTGCACTGTTTTGTATAGTTCCAGAGTCAAATTCATGTCTTGTGAACTTTCTGTATACCCTGCAGACTACGATTGTTCCAGGACTCACATCCTCCATCATCTGGTGGCTCCCTAAACATGTCAATTTAATGTATCAGTGTAGCGTATAAAGGAGGTTGGGTACCTAATGTAGTTAGAATGTCATCTTGATGTTCTTAGGAGTCGTTTGCTATCTTACAAATAAGTTTGGAACTTGTCGCTTCAACCACCTGTAAAATGGAGGCGTTCCTAGTTTACATACAAACAAGAGTATTGCAACACGAGGTTTGATCTATAATCGCACGCCTTGTAATTTACGTCTATTAAGAAGGCTGTGAATAAAGCACTGCGATTAGAAGGACAACATAAAGAATGAAATATTAGTCAATTCTCCAACGTTCCTTGTGCATGTGACTGCAAGATTACAACGACTCACCAAAGGTAGTCGTCAACCCTGGTTCGGCTAATAATATAAGTATATCTTGAGTGGCAGTATTCGTTTACACCTTAAAATATCTTTCGTAATTATATTCACTAGGACGCTCACCTTTTCTACTGAAATTACAAGTCCATGATAAGTATTAGATAATTTATTCGTTGATACTCTTTTAACGTATATTCACACAAACCGACTTGCAATCAAACATGTCCATTGAGTATCTATAAACAACTACATAGCAACCAACTATACAATAATAATGTATATTTCTTATATCTTAAAAACATTCTTCTTTTGTTATTTTTAAGTAACATTATATCAGGTATAGTGCTTGTGTAGAAGCACTTTCTGCCCAAGATACAGGTAATTATCGACCGATACAAAGTATCTCGTTGTATAAAAATGTCGCCCGATAATGGGACTAGATATAAAAGTTACAAGGTAGCTTGACTTTTATATTTAAGAACTACTGGTCCGTTTATAATGATGTCATAAGAATAGTGCTATTATTTACATTTTGATCGCACCTCATATATCATTTTGGTTCAATTATTTTATATAGATACATTTATATTAAAACATTTATCATTCCATTGTCATTTACCTTTGACAATAAAGTTTCAACACAACTCAATATAATAAAAATAGCCTTTGTGTTTAATCAATTATGAATCGACTTATAATTCTTCACATCAACAAGACAGAATTAAAATCATTTGAAAATTATCATTTGTGGAAACAAACGTGATAAAGTATCTAAAAGTCATAAGGGTTGTTTTCATTATTAATATTAACACATAAATTTGAAGATAAATATTTATAAGAATCTATAATTGATATGGGTTTAACCCTTACTACATCAACTGCAGTCAGTTTAAACTCGTACTTGCATATGATTCTAATAAAGTACATTGTACTGCACAATCGTGATTATGTTCCGCATTATTTTGTACATGAATTGCGTCATTGTTTTGATTTTGATATGAAGTGCCATCTCTTGAATTACGATTACGTCTATCGATGTAGTTTACTGTATTTCTGGAATTTCGCCATGTATTTCGACTGTTTTTGAGTCTACTTCGATTAAGTGATCTGACATAATTATTGTCACGATTGGTTAGGTTAGGTGGATTCCCATCATATCTTTGGCTATTTTGATCGTTCTGATTGTTTAAATTTACTGGATTTAGGTTATGTTCGGTATTGTTCACATTACGGATATTTAGATTCCGAACAGGTACAAGGTGATCTGAATTGTTTTTAATTTTACCTACTCCTGCTTGATGATTCAGTGCCTGGTATTGAGTTTCATAACATTGGACAAGCATTAATAAGTGATTAAAACTCATGCACTGCGTAGAAAACAGGATTTGTTGTAATTTAAACGGTAGTAGATTTCGAATAGATGCAATCACTCTAGATTCCGATTGCAACGGATTTACGACCTTTAATTCGTTATACGTATTTACAACAAAATCAACAACAGATTTGTGCAAGCGAGGATTAAAAGGTTGGTTTCTAATCGTGGCATCTCTGTTTGCAAGTAAAAAGTCGTTTTCGTAATTTGCAATCAGCGCGGCTTTGAATTCCTCATATGTATTGACGTGATCTCGTACTGCTTTAAACCATAAAGAACATGGTGGGAGTAATAAATGAGGGATTAGTTTCATATATTGCGATTTATCTATACACATTATACTGCACTCATCCTGAAATTTTTCTAGGAAAGAAGTAGCATTTTCATTACATTTACCACTAAACTTACTCATAGCACGTATTTCGCTCATCTTTACACTTAACTTTACATTCCTTTCACCATTTCGTGTTCGTGTTGAGTGACAATTTCTACCTACTGCGTTATGCGTGGTTCCACCATCTCTTTTCCGCCCATCTGTATTCCTTGGATGAATTCTTTCCACAATAATGTCCTCATCGGATGGATTACTTGAAGAAGAGATAACGTAAGGTCCACGTTGATCTGCTGCGGGTGAATGCGAGGTCATCTCTTGTGAACAAGGGAACTCCAAACGATCATTAACCATGTTGTTGTGGTATGCGTTGTCCTTAATCTGTAACGTCCTAATTTCCTCTTGTAAGGTAGATATCAATTGAGTATTTGCACGTATTTGGTTAGAATTATCAGTGACCTGAATCTTTTGCTGACGAACAGAAGATTCTATTACTTCCAAATCCTTTTTTACACAATTGACTTCTTGGATTACATGGTTGTAATTATCCTGGCAATCTTCAGGTAATCTTTTTAGCTTTTCATCAAACTGTAATGTGATGTCTCTCACCGCCTGGATAACAGATTGTTTCGTCTCTTCTGATTTTTGATCTATTTGCTCCAATCGTCTACTTAATTCTTCATATTGTCTACTTGATTCTTCGGATTTCTGCTGTACCGTCTGTTTTAGTTCGCCGGACATCTGAGCCAAATTTTGCTTCATGGCTTCTAAATCGTCTTTTCGGCTTTGTTCCTGTCGCTGTAATGCCATTAAAATTTTGTCTTCTAATGTCAACATTTCGGGTGTAATGGGAGCTATATTTTGCTCGTTGTTAACACTGTCAACAGTTTCATTCTCTGCTATCTCACCGATCATAATTTTTCTTGTGATTACTCTGCCACTTCTGAGAATAGTTGAGTTCGTATTCATGAACCTTCTTACAGAGGTAAATTCACCCTTACTTTAGACTTCGGGATTATGAATTTACAAGAATCCCGGGTGAGGTAAACCAAAAATTTTACAACGACTCACCAAAGGTAGTCGTCAACCCTGGTTCGGCTAATAATATAAGTATATCTTGAGTGGCAGTATTCGTTTACACCTTAAAATATCTTCCGTAATTATATTCACTAGGACGCTCACCTTTTCTACTGAAATTACAAGTCCATGATAAGTATTAGATAATTTATTCGTTGATACTCTTTTAAAGTATATTCACACAAACCGACTTGCAATCAAACATGTCCATTGAGTATCTATAAACAACTACATAGCAACCAACTATACAATAATAATGTATATTTCTTATATCTTAAAAACATTCTTCTTTTGTTATTTTTAAGTAACATTATATCAGGTATAGTGCTTGTGTAGAAGCACTTTCTGCCCAAGATACAGGTAATTATCGACCGATACAAAGTATCTCGTTGTAAGATCAACAAAAATATACGTGGCATGAGAACTTCGAAATTCCTTATATAATTGATATAATGAAGGCAAGTTTTGTAGAATACAATTTTTCGTTATGAAGTACCGTCTTTGAGGTGGAAACTAATCCTTTAATCAGCGGACATTTGGAGAAATGATGTCAGCATTTAGAATCAGGTATTCATATAATGTAAGATAGGGCTGGTAAACATGAGGGAAAAAATCTAGTATAAAGATTACAAGGTAATGGTTTAAGATGTTGGCTTGCTACAGTTTAAAATCTAGCTATTTACTTAACACACGGCTTTAGACATATTGTTTACACACTAGCACCATTTACTTTACTCCTGTAAGGGAAAAAAATGCCATCAACCCTTAAGTATATAAAGCTTACTATGAAGTTCTAAAGTAAGATGTGATTTAAAATAACACTTAAAAGACTAAACATATTAAAATCATGTGCTAGATTACATTTAATCTTCATAAAAAGGGTGGTAGATGGGCGTACAGTAAACACTTTCAACTAGTTCTGTGCAACCCATTTAGGTTTATTTTCTTTCATCCATAATGAATAATCAATGTTATGCTATATTTTAAATATTATACTAGCATGTATTATTATAGTGTACAAAAAAGAACTGAGATAACAATAACTAGTTTTATTACTATAATATAAATAATATTTGATCTGCTTAGAATAATTATACTTAAGGAACGTTATAAAAGAAAGGGCCAACGTTGTCAATTTAACTATCAATCATCAAGTACTCCATTTGATAGCTTGTAAATCCTAGAAGCATCTGGGACGAAGTCCGACTTTATACATCGTTTCCATGCAATGAACTTCCCCTAAACATTTTTCGTGTGTTCGTTGACTCAACTTTTCAAACTGAGGTAACTGATGATTGAACTCATTACAACGAACATCAATCATATGAAGGAGAACTGCTTTCCTTCACGGAATGTCTCAAGTATCTAAAAGCCAGAAGAGATCTTGTGCTGTGCTTTTAGATCTCTCTTCTCAGAATCCATGGATTCAAAAGCATTATATACAGAAAATACGCTAAGATTAGCCCGCCACAAAAGCCATTATGATGATGTTCGGTAAGTGCATTTGTTTTGATCCTTTTTATCAAGACCCTCATACCCTTGTTGTACAATAATATTGCAGTTAGTTCCGTAATCGTTTTTTGACTCCAACCTATTTAAGCTATCTACTTGATTGTAACACTAATAGTAAATATATAAATAATCTCAGAATAATATTACCTTGCGAATACATAAGTAAAATAAATTTACAAGATGATGGTATGAACTTACCTACATTTTTTTATTATTATTATTTCATTCTTACTTTATAAAGATCAAATTAAGTATATTCAATTCTATACTCTTTCTGTTTGAAATATTACAATATTCTCTCTTCTTTCGTATAAAGCAAAGTTGAATGCAAAAACAGTTAATATGTCCAATGTAAGGACCACTATTACAATGCAAGCAATGTCTAAATTAAATGTATGAAATAAAAATCGAAAGACTATCTAATATCAACATTCAATTGTAACTCGCTGTTGATTGATTGCCAAACATGATAAATGAAAGCGAATATATGAGAATAATTTTGAAATATAATGTGAGAGGAAACGGCGGGAGACCGAGAATACCCAGTCAAAAAATTTGCTTACCACCACCTCGGATGGTTTGTAATAAAAACCAAAAATTTTTTGCACTAGATGTGAGCACTCTATCACTGAGCTTATGTGCGCCATAAGGTGTTACCATTAATTGCAAAATAAAATCACCGTTTCAAATATGTTCTTCTAATGTGAGTTTGTGTAAATGAGGTATGGATACACTCCTAAATCCGTATTGTAAGAAGGTTATAAGAACACGTGTTCTCTCTTTACAGAAAAACTTAAGAAGAGCGTCGAAAACAAATTCACCATATTACGTAAAATGTAGAGGCCAACTTATAGAGCCAATCAAGGCTAAGTTATGAAATACTTCGCATTATAATGTTAAAAGTACAGACAAAAGTATTCCGTGCATGGCGACCAATTTCTCGTATCTAGAGATCCTAATGCTCGTATCTGTAAAGACCATATTATAACAAAAATAAAATGCATAAACGATCGCATTTGATCTCTGAGCTCTCGGTTCTAATATGAATGAAACCTAAGAGACAATAACAATAGTAACATTTAACTTACACCATGCGAGTCACGGCTGAACTACAGTAAAATATTTCAACATTTTTTTAGGATGCGATAAGCGACATTATTTTCACACGGGCGAGCGCCCAGAAATTTCTCATGGGGGTCCAATAATACGAGACAATACATTTAATACATGTAGATCGAACGCGTATTATTTTACAGTCGAAAAATAAATCATCAGTCTATATAAATATTTATTTGCTAAACTAGTTTTAACAAGGAAGTATACAAATGTACTCACAACATGCACCAAATTAAGTTCCCTCTGGCTCGAACATTATTTTTGTGTAAAAACTACTAAATTTACTTTTCTCTGAAACAATTCGCTTTTATGAACCACCAAAATATTGGACCCTATGCATTAATGGGTTGAATAACGTTTAGTATTCTCTGCCATTACCTACAGTATATTATTATTACTACAAAACTGTGTTACATAGACAAAAATTACCTGCGAAGGATCGATTCATTTCCATCTTCTAATTTCTTCCCGTCTCCAGTTTTGTCAGGGAATATTTCGCTCCAAAGTGTATACATATCAGATCCATCGTATCTCAGTTCCGTATCACCAGCAGCTACATGTACGCTATCGCCTTGAATTTCATGCTCTTCTTTCAACATCAAGGTACTTCTTGTACTTTCATTATCTGTTATGTTCTCACCCCTGATGTTTGGCAACTCAAAATCTTTTATATCAGCAAGAAATCCATCTGCCTCTTGACTGTTTACCTCAATACAATCAGCACTATTTTCAACCTTAATGTATATTTCAGTTCTTGAGCACTGTTCAGAATCGGTATTACATTCGTTCTGCATCACGACATTGTTTCTTTGAAGTAAGTAATAGACGTTCAGCAATATATTAAAACATGTCTCCCCTATTTTGAATGGGAAACGATGACTTCCAAATTCTATTCTTAATTATATGTACCTTGATGGAATTACTTACAAAAAGACCTACAAGAGTCAGAAAAAAAAAGAGAATTTAATCGCAACCAAATATTGTCTCCTTCTCAACAGAAATTAAATTTGTGAAAGATCACTTGAAAATATCCTCACCAACCATTTCTTACACTTAAAAAAGGGGGGAAATTATGAGGCTACGAAAGGACATTTATGAAAATAAAATAATTATTGAACAAAGAGACCTGTTTGGAATATTTTTGTTATTATTACTAGCAGTATTACAGCTATCTTTAAGTACTAATACAAAGAGACCAAAATTTCTTAAAATAGAAACGCGGTCGGAAACATCGTTACGTTTTGATTTTTACTAACAAAAGATGTCCTGTTGATATGAAAGATATCTGCTTCATATCTTGTTGCTCTTGAGTTTAACGTGCTTTTCAGCAGCGAGGCTACATGAGAGAGGATCTACTGTTTAACATGGAATCTGAGCACGTGAGTTCCCGCCAGGAATCGAACCCAAATCTCCCACGCCAAAAGCACGTACGCTAACCGCTTAGTCATGAAGGAGCTCTGGTTCATATCTTGTTACTGCTGCGAAGGAAATAAATGTTACTGTACTCACAGAATTACTTTCGTTGCTGATATAATTGTAAATACATTTTTTTAATAAAAGCATGGGGTAATTGCTAACGAAAAATCTTTCTTCTAAAGTTATATTCATATACTATAAAGGGAGCAAATATGTTTTAATGAAAACTACAAAAATCTGTTACTATACTGTAATGGATACAAACCACAGCAATAATCCTTACAAATTTGCACCCAGTTGTCATTTAAGCAGATAACTATTTCTAGACTGTTTTTTTCATAACTCCAGTGCGGTTTCAAATACACTGATGCAAACGATATTATATATATATATATATATATATATATATATATATATATATATATTAAAAACTATCTTCGGAACTGCATGTAACACTTTTTAATTATTTTAAAAATTGTCTTCAGAATTGAATCAAATACTTTTAAAGTAAATTTTGCGAGAAACAGGTTTTCGAAAATTCAAAGTTTAAATATTTATAACAGTGTACAAACTCAACTGAAATACATCATCTCATGATGATAATGTTTAAACAATGGCGCCTTGAATACGCACTTCAATGTCCCTCCTACTTACGCTATATTTACGCAGATCTCTCCAATTTTTTTCTCTTCATAGTATCGTAGAATCTTTTGTTTGCTCAACTAAATAACAAATATTGCTGTAGTGTCATATACAAATTTGAAATATGTAATAATCTGACATGGTGCAATTCAAGAATAAATTTAACTTTATGCTGGTTGTCAATAGTTTTTACGATGGTATTGGAGAGTATGAAACTCATAAACCCCCCCCCCCCATTTCCGTTGATATCTCTAACATGGAAAATTTCAATCTCTTTTATCTATTAGTTTTTTAAATAAAATGAAATTTTTAAGTTTTACGTCCCACGGTTATGTCGGCTAGGCTATTAGCAATGTTATACATTCTGAAATGTTGATTCCGTTGAAAATTAAGATACAGCGTGTATCAATTAGGAACTGTTCTCGAGTATTTACTTGCATATATAGTGGTGCAATAGTCTTTATTACTACTTATATAAATGCGTACGGTCTTTAGCGTAAAATCAAGTACGGCAATATAGACCTCTTAGTGGCTCAGTGTATCAGAAATGCTTTTCAAACGAAAATCTTAAGTGCGATGAACGATCTCAGATATAAATTTAAATTTAAAAAACTGGTATAGTTCATCTGTGCCAGCGGAAATCATGTAAGTGTGTGTGTGTGTTAAGCATCAATGATAAATTTTATGTAACACGCATTGCATTTGCACTAATTATGTCTTATATATTAATAACCACATCTCGTGAACATTTACAAGGCAACGTTCGCTCTGTGTGTTCTAAATGATATCCTAAGACTTTCCACAACCATATATATTTGTCGCATTTCCACATAATTGCGTAGTTTGATTATATGGATTTGACGCGTTATGTACGTAAGTACGCATCCAAACGAATGTCGCAAAAAATATTGTGCCAAAAAGACTAATTAGAAAAGAAATTACAAACCAAGCTGTGATGGTCACAAAGAATGACGAATGCTATGCAACGAATCGGGGAAAGGGTGCTACAGGAGGCCTTCGTGGTAGCCTGGATATGCGTTCCTAAGGAGCAGGCGCATTCCCGACGGAAGATATGTGCAGAAACAGGGTCAGTCGAAAAAATACTTATTGTCGCATGAATTGCTTATACTTATTGTTGGCTTCAGGTACAAGAACGATGAATTCAGAAAAAACTACTTGTTAACTCTTAACAACAAACCACAATGTATTACCATGCAAATGTACAAACACTCTGCCAATGAAATGTAATGTTAAGTATTTTTTTAAATTCAGTCACCCGTTTCCCCCGTAGCATAGCACGTGTAAATGTTTGACATTTGTAATCTTATAAACATAAAAGACTGGTTTTCTACATTCTACAGAGATACTCCGCCAGGGGAAATTAATATCCCAGACAGTTGTCTTGCATATGCACTTACTTTCAACTACTTATTTACTTTAAAATTCTCATTGTTATGGTGCTGTATTGTAAATCTGCACTGTATATCCTTGATGAGTACGATCCGCCGACTATATGGAATGAAAATCCTTTAACGTCCAACAAATACGTCAAGTAAGATAAAGGACACGGTGGCAGGATTCTAGAACACTGGTCCAGATCTTCACTGAGTTGTAATAACGAAAACCGGGTTCACTCGAAGAAACGGTTCTACCAAATAGAAAATTTATAGGTAAAATACAATGTGAAACAATTTTCGTGAAGTAATAAGTTTGCGAATATAAGTAATTACTGTCAGGGCTCAACATATTGAAATGATTTTTGACTCATAGTAAAAGCATTGTATGTGTTTTATGCTCTTCGACTCCCTTCGTTAATGCCTATAACCCTAGTCGCTGACGCGCCTCCTCCCTATCGACGCATCCCATGCTGCGTTAATGCTCTGACGTGGTTAGATAGCATTCGTGTTTTTTAAGTGTCTACCTACCACAAATTGGTTCGTGTTTTATATACTTTTTTTTTTTTTTTTTTACCGTACGTCAACACTGTATATATACACTGAGATTTCCTGAAGTAAATCTACAAGTCGTAATGGAGCTTCTGACGATGAATGCACTGCTAAAATAAATACAAAGCTCTAACCTAAACTGAAAATATAAGACATATGTTAAATTTTGGTAGAACCATCTGATCGATAATGCCAGGAAAACAATCAACCTGGCTACTAACGAACCTTCACTTACACGTGCTGACCAGCATTCCACCCCCTTTTTTTTTGGGGGGGGGAAAGTAAAAGATGACACACGTGCATCACCAGTAATTTGAGGGATTAACCGCTGTATCCCCGGACCAATATCAGATGAGTTTGAGAATTTATTTTGCTTTTTGAGAGAGTGGGTGAAAGTCAGGTGCGAGGAATAGGTGAAGTTAAGAATATACTTGTTGTTCTAAGTTCTTTTGATGTAGGAAGCGGCACTATATGTAGAGGTGGAAAGGACTATTTGACGGAGAGGTACACTTATGATTTATGGGAGAGGGAGTATGGGAATGGTGCGTAAATAACAAGATTGTTACATTTCGTCTTCGAAATTTATCGAGTTATATGAAAATAAGGAGTATCAGCTAGGCATGATCTATTAAGCAAGCAAACAGTTTGTCGTAAGTGTAGAAACGAATTAAAAAGGAGAATATCTAACCAAATATAATTTAGTACATTCTGGTACTTTTTTGGATGGCATTTAGTATCTTCCTTAAAACTGTGCAACACAAAGACCAAGCACTTTGTAACATAAAATATTTTCCACTATCCTTGTTTATGCGTTAGGCGCCTGCTTCCTACGGACACCTCCTCGCTGTCGCAGGTCCCCCTGCTATGCTTCTGCTCTGACTCGGTTAGAGATCACTCGTGGTTCCTAGCATAATTTGGTTTGCGTTCTATATACTAGTTTTTATGCCATACGTTCACGTTTTGAGGAAGTCACTTCCAAGCGTCGTACAAGTTGGCATTTTAGTGAAGAAATATATATATTCGTCTGGCCTGGCGATGCAGGAGTATGGCCATTTGCAGTATTTTCGGTGCAGTTGTACGGACCCACAGAGTGTAAAACGTATAGGAAAATTTCAGCGTTTTTAATTTGCTCATTTTATGTCGTGAGCACCGTTCTTACTTGTACTACTACTACTTAGAATAGAATAGAATAGAATACTTTATTAGTCATTAGACAACATAGTTGCAATAGACTTCGTCCAGAATAGTATTTAAATTGTAAAAATTATTGAAATGTAACAAACAAAGAAACTATGGCTATTACTAATTGATAGTTAATAACTAATTGAAACTGTTACTAACAGTTATAACACAATTTGCATTCTTCATATTTACATACTTCATATTTACATATAGACTTCATAATTACTTCATAGAAGTATTACTACATATATACTTCATAGAATGAATATACTTCATATTTACATTGTTGGAACTACCACATATCAATAAACAAAAAGCTTATTATTACCATTATTAGGGTTAAGCCTTCTATTGAATTACATCTTTCAAATTTGGGTGAAGATCCGTAGTAGCAATAGCAATGGTAACAGTAGCGATAGTAGTAGTAGATTAGGTAATGGCAGGTTTAGTTGATTACTGTTACCATGTTTGAATCCTTTAAGGAGGTATGTCATCTACGGAACTTTACACTCAAATTTTTACCAGCTATTTACATTTTATTGATTACAAATGCATTCCTCAAATTCCGTAATACTATATATACAATACTCTATTAATATATTACTAACGTGTTTAACAAACTGCTTGTTTTCCAAATTACGTATATGTAAAGGTAACAAGTTGAACAGTTTTATTGCATTATATTTAAAATTTTGCTGCGTCTTGCATAATCTGACAGACGGCGTTTCTAAATTATCTTTGTACCTTGTATTATAATCGTGCACATTAGATCGCAAATTATAACTAGTTTGGTTTTCCTTAATATAAATTAAACTATAATAAATATTTATTGAGGGAACTGTCATGATTCGGTATTCTTTGAAAATATTCCTGCAGGACTCAGTATCAGGTACACCTTTAATACAACGTAATGCCTTCTTTTGCCATTTGAATACGTCCTTTGCACCTGCAGAGTTTCCCCATAGTAAATTACCATACAATAAATGAGATATAATATTGATCCGTATAGTAAAACTGCACGAAAAATATTTATTTTACTAATTTCTTCCTTATTCATGCTGACATTTCGTCCTCAACTACGGCAGAGTATTTCCAAATTGTCTTCTTAAAGTGTTTCGGCCTATGTTTAGCAGAAGGGGTCCAGATCTTTTCTCGAAAAAAAATGTTACAATTTTGGTAACTTCTGTTCACATTCGGTTAGTTTAGGGTAGGTTAGGTTAGTTTATTTTATATTAGTGTAGGGGTCCCGCATAATTTTCCAAAAGAAAGAGATACAATTTCGCTTATTTCTATTACTGATTAGGTTGGTTTACTTTAGCTTGGGTAGTTTGTTAGGTTAGGTTAAATTTTGTTACGTTATGTTACATCTAAGTACTTACATTATTCATTTCTCCTGTAAATTTTGTGTTTCTTACGTGCTTTTGGACCCCTTGTACTAATTATAGTCCAGTGTTGCCATGCAGAGTACTGAATTTTACCTGTAAATTTTGGAAAATTTGGTGTGTCTACTCGCGACTAGGACCGTAATTTCAATGTGATTATATAAATTCAATACATTGAAACGAAAGCTAAACATTTCTTATCCGACTTAAATTATCCAACTTTTATGGGAAGCGTTTTTAAAAGACGAGCTTGTACAGATAATGCAGTTAAAATCTATATAGTTTTGTACCTTCCACGCTCAGCTCTTAAACATTTCATCAAATTACTGTAACATAGCCAAAAATTAAACTTCAAAAAAGAAAGACCAGGTTTACAGAAAATTGTGTATACAATGGAAACGAAAATTCATTTGAAAGAAACAAATATATCACTTTGCACTTGTTGTCTTGTCTTGAGACCACTATCGGTCAAATAAGTAGGTGCACCAGCATTATAGTCAAGTTTGCTACAATTTTTCTTATTTGTACCTCACACGGAGGATTTGTGTTTTAGAAACAACATTAAATAAAATACAGGACACAATTGGGAAGAAAGGGCACAATCGGGAAAAAGGTCAAAGTCACGAAAAGGTAAAAATCAGGAAAGAAGTTCAGACTGTGAAAGAAGGCATAAAGCCAAGTTGAACAGGGCAAATATTTAGAGGAAAGTGGGAAGTGTAAAATGAAAAATAAAAGTATAATTAAGGGGATGTATGTACGTGTAAATGTAAAAGAAAATGTAGGTGTATACAGTGATGCCAATTCCTTCAGAGCCGTTTTCCCTTCAGAAGTTTCAGAATTTCCCTTTTCCGGACAAAATTTCCCTTCATCCAAACCGTTCAAGTACTGTATTTAGTAATCGTATTATTAATCGTTTTCGCTTCCACCCCCTCGCCCCAATCTTATAACCACATACAAGCAGATACCTGACAGCCTTCCTTTGAGCTTACGCAGAATTTAAAGTTGACTTGTTGTTTAGGTATCTAAGGCGTCGCGATAAAGGAGGGGAAAGGATATGGAAAGGTGTAGATCGGACCTATGTTAAAGGTGCAATCTCTGCATTTGCCTGGCGTGACTGAGGAAAAACCCTACAAATACCTCGGTCAGGACGGACAACCTAAATAAATCATTAAAAATATAAAATAAATATTATGTAAATTTAATTTTTATCCTAGATATCATGCCAGATTTTAATATTAATGTAACCTAAGGTACAAAGAAAATATTAAGTATATATTTGGCATGTACTTACTTAAGAACAGCACTCCGGTATTTACTGAAACGAATACGAACAGTTACAAAGAAAACTCTAGCTGCTACTGTCTTTGGCTGTACACGAGGAATGTTCGTAAGCACAATACAAACTAAATCAAAGTTTAGAGATGCGGAATTCTTAAGAATTTATAATTCTCTGCGCACAGTCACCAGAAAATTTGTAAACTTACACAAACACACATACACTAATGTCCCAGTATTCGCCCATATTGAAGAGAGGTTCAAATTTCCCTGCAATATTGAGAGATTACAAGCAATTTCCCTTTTTCTCTTTTCTCCAAAATTTACTCAAAATTTTCCTGCGACAAGGGTAATTTCCCTTCAATTGGCATCACTGGGTGTATAGGAAATTACGTAACACTCTCTTGCTCACAGAGTATCACAACACACGAGGCACTTGCAGTAACGCCTACTGTCCAACTCCTACTTACTTCTAGCACAGGCAATAGTGATCAACATTGCCAGGGCATATAGTCAAAATATCTGTCCACAAGTAAGAAAGAGGGAAAAAAGTAAAACCCAGAGCTTTCAACTTCATTCAAAACAGTTAACGTCAACAGAGGCAAAATTTTCACTAAAATGGTAAAACAATCATAATAGTATTGCGTTTCGTTGAGTTCAGTGTGCATTAACACACTGCAAAATTTGTATTTTTGTTTGTGATGTCAGTGTCTGTTTATTAGTATTTTTATTGCATTATTTGCGTGAGTTGCGATCCTTTTTTGCCCAATCGTGACTAACGATATATTTGTTCCTTTAGTGCCCACTTAACCGTGATTGCTACAAAAGAGTTGGCTCCATCATCTGTTGGAAGAGGTACTTCAGCAGAGAGCGGCGCAGAAGAGCGGTGAATGTGCGTGGTAGTGAGTCTAGTGTGTCAAAAGCTGTCAGCAATGGCTCTTGTCGAATACGGCAGCGCTTCCAGCAGGTTTCGCAGTTCCATCGAGGTCAAATTGTTGCATACAGTGACTTATCTTACCGAGAGCTCGGTGCTAGAGTAGGGCGGAATACATCTACCATGACATGTGTGTGGGACCAGTGGGTGCAGGAAGGTACAGTAGAGGGACGTAGAATTTCCAATGTCTGCGTTAGACGATTGACCGCGGGGACAAACGCCTGATACACATGTTCCTCACAGGTCATGCGGCTATATCAGGACGCCTGATGCAGGAACTAAGGATCATTTTACAACAACCATTGTCTCCTCGAACTGAGCTTCGTCGTTTGGCGGAGCAGAGAATTTTTTCTCACCGTCCATTACTGAGGATTGCTCTGCACTTAAAACATTGGCGGGTGCACCAGACATAGTGTGAACACCATCGTGTATGGATTGAGGAATGGAATGCCGTACTCTTCTCCGATGAATCCCACTTCTGTCTACAGCATCACCATGGACGTATACGTGTCTGGCGCCACCGTGGCACTAGGCTTCATGACATCTGCATTATGCATCGTCCCACAGGCCCTTCTCTGGGCATCATGGTATCAGGTGTTGTCGTCTTAGGTGTTCGTTCGCGTCTCCTACGTATACCAGGGACGTTGAACAGCCAACGGAACATCACACAGGTGGCTCCCTATGTTGCTGCCCCATTAATCAATGTATTATATAACGTTACTTTCCAACAGGATAACGCGCTACTCCATATTGGAAAGAATGTCTTCGTATTCTTGGAAGCTAACCACATGTCCCTGCTTCCGCGACTCGAACGTTCGCCCGATCTCTCGCCGATTGAGCAATCTAGTCCAAGATGGGTCACCGCCTGGTTACCATACAGCGTACCGGCCCTTATGACGCTCTGTAGGGTCCCATATTCACTCTGTCCTTATACAAATTCATGAAGTTAACTCTCACAACCTGGTAGTATGTTGAATATATCCACACCAGCAACTGGCGTTCACCTTCTCTCCATTCGCATTCAACTCACAGTTAGGGCCAATTGAACACAGACCACCACTAAAAGCGACAGAACTTTCTTGGTTACCTTTATAATTACAAGGGTCAAGATAAATGATTCACTTTGAATATTCAACATTAAAAGAAACCAGTCATATATCCCAGTGTCCAAAATATTTTAACTCTATGGGAGCAATCTCTACATTAACGATGCTGTCTCTTATTATCACATGAAAAGGATGAACTCTTTGGAAGTTCAAAACATAGTTCGCACCTGGCTGGTGCTTGTAGTGTTTGAAGGATATACTGTGATGGAATTTATGTAGTTACGAAGAAATGGATTGACGTCAACGTCCTCTAACATACGATGAAGTTAGAGAATTATTTTCGGAAGAAAGTGGAGATGATCGACATGTGTCTGACAATTCATGGTTTCAAGAAAATCCGGATTTAACTGCATCAGAAGAAGACCACATCTTCGAACCTGATATAACAGATTCTGATGACAGTAATTGATGCTAGGACATTCAAACTAAGATCAAAATGCCTAAGACACACATTATTTAAGCTGTTACAACGCTAGTGTCTGAGTTTCACATCAAGCAAGCAACAAAAGCCCATCTTCGAATATGAAAGCGATTATATAGATGAAAAATAAAGAAAGTTCAAGGGCAATGACTTGGAAGGTAATATGTCACAAAGATGTAATAAGTTTCCATCAAATAAAGTGGATGAAAGGTTTTCACGTAAAAAGAAAGAAATGTATGTATTCTTCGGTGATTTAGAAGAGGCTTTTAACGACATGATACGGCTAATTTGAAAGGTGATTGAAATGAAATAAAAGATAACTCGGAAGTAATTTACAAACGAAATGAAGATGAAAAGTTAATACAAGAAATGATAGTGAAGTTGAAAGAGATGTTCGACAAAAATTCTGCGTTTCGGTGATATTATTTACTATTTAGAAGAGTAGCAAAGAAGAACTTGGTTAGGGTACATATTAATTTAATAGAAACTAGAAAGACTAGTATATTTGCTTTTCAAATAACACCGTTGCAGAATCTGAATCGAAAATTTACATAATGCTAGAAAAGATAAACGGTGAAAGTAATTTGAGATTAAAATAAATATTTAAAAAAATAAGCAATGGTAGTTAATGATTGAGGTTGTGTCGGTTGTTGAAGTTTAAACCAAGAAAGTAGAATAGATGGTTGTAATCTTCAATACTTGGATAGTATTATAAAAGAAATACAAAATTTAAATTATCACAACTTGAGAAATTCTGAAATATCTTTTAAATTGATGATGGTGATAATGAGAAGCACGTTAGGTGAGTCACTGAATGAAGAACTACAAAAAAGGAAGTAAATATACAGCAAAACTTAACGACATTACAAAAAATATTGTACTTGATTTTTATTTATTTATTTACTTATTTTTGAAATTTGTATGTTGAGGAGAAAGGGAAAACTTAGCTGATAGGTACGGTGAACGAATGAGGGGCCTCAACAATAATAGGGATGAAACAATATAATGTTCAATAATTAAGAGGACAGTCGGAGAAGGAATGGTAACGTGAAAGAAGCTATGATGAAGTAAAATAACGATGAAAGAGAAATATCGAATTAATGGATAGTATTATTCCTACATCAAGATGAGGTATTCTAATGATCATAGTATCAAAAGGGGTAAAAGTGTGGGGGAACGCGCGGGGACGCCGTCCCTCACCTTGAAGAAATATGTACGGCGCTCCCCAGTTCCTAAAACATTACAATGGGCAAAGATAGACAGGGGGAACGGCGCGAAGTCATGCCGCTACCTACCGTCCCCCCACCTTTTCACATCCACTTTTACCCCTGAGTATCAATATACAGAAACTTGTAAAATATAGGAAGTGAACTACAAATGTTGGAATAATGTTATGATTAGTTGTAATAGTAGAAGTAGAAACTCGATTACACTAGCTCAAGTAACTTCCTAATTACCTCACGATTTTAGATGTAAATTTACTTGGGATTTACAAATATTCTTTGTTGTAGTCGGCCCCTCAACTTTCATATGCCAGAGATGCCCTTGCAGTGAACAGTTTGTAATTGCTGGCGAAGACTAATTATTGCATTTTGTTTTCTTTCCAGCGATTGAAGACGAATGTTTGACTTCACGTAATTGTACATTCTAGACTTCAGAATTTCCTAAACAATAAAATTATCTTAACGTTGATCAATCTGCTGAATGAGGTAGTTAAAGAGATAGGTCCGCCTATTGCAATCTATGTGTTAGCGTACAGAATATTCAACAACTGTGTCACATTGTGTCCAAAGTATGCCGGAGCTCCATCTTACTGTATCCACATGACGCGTCAAATGTGAAGAGGCACATACTCTATTAGGTTGATTACTTTGCAAAAGCTCATTGTAAGGTGCTGCATTCCATGTGCCGTTGAACACATGAACTTCAATTAAATAATCACTAATCACATCAAACATTCACTCTGAAACGATGTTAAAAGTTAGTTACATTAATTACATGTGGATTAATGTGTGCCCAGGTATAAGTATTTCGTATGCCGTTTTTTGTGAAAGTTACTCCATCTGTTAAAACGTTGGTTGATAGGTTTGATTCGTCTTTGTAGTCCCTGACAAAACTGAAAACGTAACAATCCTCCTCGCTTATATGCTCCATTTTTTGCAGGTGAAATGGACAATATCCGTCTTCGTTCAGAATCAACCACTCCTGTATAGGTTTCATACAAGTTTTTGTGCTTAACCATAGCATGCTTGATTGAGGGCTTCTTTCGACGGCATCCAATAAGCCATTCTTACCATCATTTACCCTCATACTCACTTTTTGCTTGCGGAAATGCTCCAGTTTCCCTCAGCGCTCGAAATACATTGTGGAATGTTGTATGATGCAGAACATGGCGCTGAGGAAATCTGCAGCGATATTCTTCATTGGCAGCTCTGCTACTGCCATTATAAAAATCCGTAAAAAAAAAAATACAATGTCAAAACGCTTTGCAAACGAAGAATACAGTGGTATTCTTCGCTTGTAAAGTGTTTTGACATGGTTCAAACTAATCTCATTGTCAGTATATAAGACCACTATAAGTAACAACTGAATCTTATTCACGGACCACAACAGCTGGTACAAACAGCTAATAGCACCTAGCAACAAGGAAGGCACAAATTTAAATTGGTGGCAGCACCAATTTATCAATGTTGTCCACATCATAAGCAAATTACAAACAAGAGAGAATAAATTATATAGATCACGAAAGTACATTTTGAGACGAAAAGTTAAAGAAGAATTAATAGGAAAAATCTAAGTAAGCACATGTAAATAGAAAAGCTCACCCCAGTGATGTAGTAGCTAGCGCTCGCACCTTTGCTGCAGGTGTTCTCGAGGTTAACTCCTGTTGTGAAAGAACAAAAGTTGTATTTCAAATCATTCACTTCCTCATCTGCCTCCTTTAGCCTAAAGGGTATCATCCTGATACATTAAACTAGAAATTTTCTTTCGTTTTTAGTAAATGAAAATCTAAATCCTAGGAACAAACAAATCACATAATCAGATGCATAGATTCGAGACTTACTTCAGTACGGGACAGTGTGTTCCGTTTATTTTATTTTCGTCGTAGTAGGGGATTCTACGTAAGCGAAGTTCGTTTGATAATGGTCGCAGTGTATTCAATCTCCCGTTATCATCACTATCGCATAATTGTCTCTCTGTCTTCGAAACTAAGAACTTCTCAGCAAATCGCAACATACATTCCCTGAATTTATTTTCTTTGATGTGAGGAGAATTTGTGCAAAGTTTGTCGGTTTCATTTTTGAATACGCTCTATAACCGAGCGTTCTGAACTGCATTAATGACAATACATTAAAATATCAATGGAAGCAATATGTCCGAATTCCATCCTGTGCTGAAGTGTTATTCTAAGCTGCTTCTATTTTTTTTTTTTTTAGTACACAAGCTGATTTAATTTAATATATGTGAAAAAGATCGTGCGTAGTACAAAAAAATTTAAACATATTGCTAGCATCAAGTTTCCATTTTGCTTGTTATACTTCCAAAGGGAATTAGCTTCTGACCCGCTATTGGGGATTGCAGGACAAAAAGTAAAGCGAAATATAATGAGTGAAGAATATGCCAAAAAGCAGACAATGTTAGTGTGCTGGAAGCTAAGGGAAGGGTGGAATTTGAAGTCACTGAGTCACTTTGGTAGTTGCATGTAAGATGGTGTGTAAATAACACATAGCCTTTCCTCTATTTACGACATATGGAACCCCTTTGTGTTGCTTATTTCAACCCTATTACAACAGATGCATATTTAAACACTTGCACAAATGAATGGTTGTCTGTAAGGTATTTCCTATTAACAAACTTTTTATATTTATCACTTTACCTTCAACACGAAAAACGTCTAAAATGGACGGATTCTTTATACAGCATACAACAAATTAACACACTTTCATACAAGCACGTAAAAATATTTTTGAAGTTTATACTACTTATCGTTGCTATGTACTGTAATAAAAATTTAAATTCTTTATGTGTCTCATTTCTTAATCAGCTGATTTTTTTAGGTCTCCAAATACTCTAGTATAATCAAACGGTTGAGTTAGGCATCAATTGTGTTTGATAATGTTTGCAACCAACTCCCGTCTCTGGAATTCCGAATTGTAATTACATATTTCGAACATAATGTTGCTACATTTTTATGTGCATTATAAAATAATTTCAAAATAATTATAATGTGTTATATTGTTTATCGTTTAATTCTTTCACACCGAGTTCCACATAGATACGCCTAACATAGATGGCTGTAATCAGTGGCAATTCCATGAGATTTCATTTACGGGAACTATTAATATACTAGCAATGATTAGTAGTACTACAAAACTACTAGCAACCTTCACTTAACATGAACGATGGTATGATGCTAGAGATAATTTCGTGACTTGTTTTTCTATTGGCCGCTTTGCTAAATCACTGACTGCAAAATTCATTACAATTTTCTCTTTTGCAATACACTTAGTAATGTTATATACTTTAACATCCAGCTTCACGCAATATTGATGGTAATACGAATAAGAATGTAAAATGGAGGAAATCATGTATATAGGACTTGAGTGAATTATATTATCCTGTGCAGCACCGAATATGATTAAATACAAAGAAACGCATAAAAGGACTAGTAAGCCAAAAATGTTTAAAATTTGTAATAAATTATCTTACAAGTAAAGTCCACGTAGTTGTCAAGAAAATTCGATGCAAACATACGGCGTTTGATTGAGCAGGAAAAGAAATAGGGATCACCGAAATTTAAGCTGCTATGGATTATAGGAAGCGAAGCTAAGGAAGAGAACTTTAAATGTCGTCGAAATGAAAGGAAGGCAATAATGATGGTGAAACTGAATATCTTGCAAAGAGTGAATGTAAGTGAACCATAATTATCCTATCAACCACAGGGACGGGCAATTCAACATAACCTGTATGCAACGGAAAGCTGTCCTAAACAGAAATGATGGATGGAAACTCGACAAAGAGATTACATGGTGGTAGAGGAAGAGGTACAAATATGGAATACCATTTACTTTTTGTTTGACGAAATCAATATATTTGCATAAATTAACACAAAAACTTTATAAATATTGTGTAACATATCCTTAAACAATATCCAAATTTTGTGCTGCCTAAAGGAATGGGAAATATTTATAAACATCAATTTCCAATAAATTCTTGCAAAATTCTTACTTTAGAAAACGGGTTACAAATATGGAATACCTTGAACATTTGCGAACAAACACTTTCAACAAGCAAAATTAGTGAGCTAAAAAAGTTGAAAATTAAACCAAGTTATAGGAACAAAGTAGAAACGAACACCACTGACATATTACGTCATTGTACAGTTCTCTTACATAAGTCACAAACGTAATAACCATGTTCATAACCTGCACAAGCAGTGTGAGCCCACTCAGTGCACATCTGGCACATAATCCATTCTTCTCCTTCCTTATCACATGGAAATTTGCCCGAGCAGAAGATGCATTCAGTGTCCACGCTATAGGGTGTTCCACCTTCACCAATATCAATATCAGAAGAGTCGTCTCTCACACTAAATGAACTATCACTATCACTCGCAGTGTCGGACGTTTCACATCTTGCTGGTCTTCGTTGTCTCTTGTTTCGTTTGGCACATTGCTCCCTTGCTCCCAGAGACATTTCAATGGACGCTTTATATGGTGATGAAGTCAGAATATTGGCAGTTCCTGATTTTCTTCCCCTGTTTCCCCTTTTCTTCCCTACGTTGGGCACAGGCGATATGTCCCATGGAGTAATCACTGTACCGCTGGTAGATGCTCCTGCTTCATCGGCACAAGAAACACTCCCACTGCTTGACCCAATTCCTTTCTGCTCAGCTTCACTGACACTGTCCGTTGTTCCACTAGATGCAATGAAATCTGCATCTGTGAAAACATTCCAATTTACTGGGTAGAGCCCTGTAATTCGAAAGCCATTCACGGCGATCTCACCAGTCTGGCATTTGAAATAGGCCTTACCAAAGAGTTCAGCAATGTCCATGTTAGTCAGAGGCCTATCATGAAGCCTTACCCACATCCGCACTTCCTCGCTATAGTAAGACTTCAGTGAACTCATGAACGTTCTGTCCAGTGGCTGCATTTTGTGAGTAGCATAAGGGGGAGGCACAAAATGCAGACATTATTCTCTCGACCCAAGTTAATGACATCTAAATTTCTGGAGTGGCTATAATGACCATCCAAAATCGAGAGAACAGGTGACTCAGGTGACGGTTTCACTTTGTCGATGAAAGTGGAGGAAACATTGGGTAAAGAGATCATTCTGAATCCACCCTGAGGGATGACAAGCAGCGACAGACCCAGGCGGGGCACCTCTCATCAGCTGATTTTTCATGTTCTTGCGGGGGAAAATGAACATGGGTGGAACGAATATTCCACTAGCACTCATGCAAGTTACGACTGTTACCAGAGAACCTCTCTCAGCAGAACTTACTGCTGCCACCTGCCGCTTACCCTTCACTGCAAGAACTCGTGGTACTTTGCTCTGCACCACACTCAATCCAGCTTCGTCAACATTAAATATCCTATCTGCTGGGTATTTTTTCTTCTCTATTTCTTCAGTTAGGAGGTCGAAAAATTTGTTGACATTTTCCTTTGTGAAGCCGGTGGCCCGTTGGAAAGAAGTTGCTGTTGGCTTTCGAAACGAGCATCTATCCTTATGCCTTTTCAAGAAGAGGCGGAGCCATCCTCTACCAGCTCTGTCTCCCAGAAATGGATTTGGAATCCCGTTCTTTTGGCTATCTGAAAGGCCATTGTTTGTAAGTCTCGTCTGGTCTGTCCAAAAAATTTGCTTTCCATTGTTAGAGCATATTGAAGTAGTTGTTCTTCAATTTCTTGCGGCAAAACTGTCTTCCTCCCAAGCTTGGTTTTGGTGCCTTCATTCACTGTCACGTCTGATTTAGCCAGTCGGAAGAGAGTTGCGTGTGGAACATTAAATGTCTTGGCTGCCTTCAAATAGCCCATCTTTTTGTGTCGCACCGATTTTATTGACTCCTGCATAGCAACATCATCCCACACTTATCTAGCAGGTGACAATTTTCTACCTTTCGATGTTGTCGCCATATCTACAATTGAAACACAGTTCTAGAATAAGGGTCTAAATATGGAATACCAGGTATTCCATATTCGAGCCACTACTGTCTTGCGGAACAAAACGTCAAAACACTCACAGTTCAAACAATAGAAAAAAACTAGATATGTGGTAATGTTGCTACAAATGTTCCGTTTCCAAACGAACAGAAGTGTATCTGAATGGGCACGTGTATTAGAAATATACGACGAAATGCTCCTTACCTACAAAAAATTCACTTCACCGGAAAAACAATCAAAAGAAACCGACGCGTTGTTTTCGGCTTTAAACTCAAATGACTACTTTTGTTAACAAAGGAAGGAAGGAGGGATTGTTTCACAGTTTGTTCGCTAGAGTACTCACGTTACTTTACGAGATATTATAGTATTCCATATTAGTGCATCTATTCCATATTTGTACCTGTTCCTCTGTAGTATAGGACTAGAAGAATGACCCGCGTGGCGGCGGGGAAATGTAAACAAAAGCGTGCTGCAAAATAAAGCCAGTTGTGGCGTAATATGTCATGCTACAGATCAAAATGAGTGGAACTAGAGGCGGCTTGCACACGTCAGTGTCGGACTGGCCAATTTGAGGGCCCTTGGCGCAGAGGCCCCCATATAAGTCACTAACACATAAACTTGCACACAAAATAGCACTGTGCAGAATCAAACATCACTTGCTAAAAAATAAAGAAGTCAATAATTATTATCGTTTAACCACGTCCGAAATCCAGCGGCTATTAAAAACGATAACTTTACGGCGGCAAGCCTAATATCATGTATCCGTGATCCCACTCGCACAGTTGACTCTTCCATTTTCCAGAGGAGAGCCTGAAGAGATGAGTTTGGTAGTATATATGAACGATATACGCATAAGACAACAGGTGAAAGCGAATAAGTGCAAGGACCCCTAACGGACTAGAGGGAGGCTTCTGTTAAGTAGGAAGTTTTACTGACACATGGGGCCCTATTGATATGAGCAAGGAGACCCGAGAAAACTTGTTTCGGAAAGACGTACTTAGGCTTCCGCAATCCTTTTGCTAGAAAGACTCAAGAAAGCATTCGATCAAGGGCAATAGGTCCTGCACCTCGAGATCCCAGCGGGGCCCTTGGCGATCGCCGTAGCCAACGTGGCCAGTCCGGCACTAGCACACGTACAAAGTGCGCAAAGCTCGTAACATGTAAAGGTGTGAGATGGAACCAATGCTAATATTTGAGGTTGTAGGGGCGAGTCTGAGTGATTACTTGTGCTTCTGTGTGAGTATTCGATCACGAAGGGAAAATACTGGCAATGGAAACGGAGTGCAGGGGTACTTCGGAGGCTGATATGTAAACGTGCATCATATGTACAAAATGCGACAAGCTGTAATTGTGCAGCTGCTAGCAAATTTGTTCGGTATTTCGGAGGAAATTCCAATGTGGGAGGAACATCTCGTTGCAGAACAGATCAAAACACAGCTGAATGAGGACGAGGTTGTTGTGAGTGAATACAATAACAAAAAACGACGATGGTACAGTGATGAGCACATTGAAAGTAATTTCGGACGAAAAGGAACAACGCTAGTGCCAGAAAAAAGGAAATGAAATCTTTAAAATGAAATGAAATGAAATATTTGAGTTTTACCTCCCACGGTTATGCCGGTTAGGCTAAAGGAGGCGATGATGAGTAATGAATGAAATGGTGGAATGAAGAGTGGGAGGAAACGGGAGAACGCCGAGGAAACCCACGCACATGGTGTTTGTCCACCACAAAGTACACTTGGCGGGGCTGAATCGAACCCGGGACCCCAAGCACCAGATGAACGCTCTAGCACTGAGCCACCGCGGCCTCCAGAAGAAATAAAGTCCACCAGACATTGAACACAACGAAAGTAGTAGTTCGTCATATGCTCTATCACCACCAAAGAAAATGTCAGAAAATTCTCGAAAAATTACTTCGCCGATGCCAGGGGCAGATCCAGGACCAACTTCTGGGGGGCGGTGGGGTGTCATACTCCTACTTAGAGCTATATTTAAGAGCTTCAAACTCTGGGATGGGTTTTATTTATATATATAAAATAAGAAAGTTTCATCTGCTGCGCTCACTGCGAGAAATATTTGTGAGTTGACCAACGCATTCATTATTACTTTCACATCAACTGCAGCTAACTACGAATTAGTATTTTTCTCTGTTCTTTTCCTTTCATTTGTATTCCCTTGTGTTCGATATTCACGCACGAATATCACCCACTCCTTTTATGTGTGTATAATTAGTCTTGTTATGGAGATTGATGTTCCGAAATTAACTGAAATTTCAATATCTTGAAGAAATTTGAACTTATGTAAATATTATTTGATTTTCATGTGTTATTTGATGTCAAGAACGTCAGTTAAAATATTCGACATTGTGGATATAAGTTTTAGACAAGTGAAATAATACTTCGCTACACTGGTGTTACTACCTCTCCATTTTGCTCACGTTTCCATTTATTGTCCGTAATTCCAATGACGCTGTGAAGTTGACTCAACATCGTCAACCAGTTCGGCAAATACGTGTTAACAGTTAGCAAACTTTATACAATGTATCATTATATCTTCTAATGGATGGATCATATCTTTAAAAAAAAATATTCAACCTGACTAGTAATTGGAGGTAATATACAAGCATCAAAGGCTTTTAACTTGCTCTTCAAAACAAAAATTTATTGAAATGAACAAAAAAATTATTAGCTCATCTCAAAATCAGGTTTGTTTTCTTATGCATTAGCTCAGTATCAAGTTTTGTCAACATACATTAAGTAACACATCATAATACTGAAGTCCGTAAATGATATAAACATTCTTCCCTATTAAGACTGCCAAAATCAGTATATCAACATGGCGATTAGACTCTCTCGAAACGTGATCAACAATCTGCAGAGTGATTCCAGCACAAAAGAGTTGAAGAATTACTCATGATACGACTACCTATTGTCTAGGCAGAATTATTCATATACAGCAACCAGGAATATTTACACCCATACTAAATAAACGGTGTCTATAACATGCAAGAACTGTGTAAGAAAAGATAGTCCTTGCTGCAACTGGAATTTTACTCCTAAAGATCGTGTACTAGAAAATAATTGTTAGAGTTCCTCTTCCGAAGAACTACAATGTATCTTTACATAGCATTATGTGAGTAAAAAGACTACCTACCAACCGAGTCGAATAACAGATACACTTTTATTTTTAAGTACTGAAGGACGAGAAGCACGTATGAGCAGTTAAATTTATTCCACTTATTTGGATTTCTGAAGCAAGACCGATGAGGAAATTAAATTTGAAGCTATGAAGATCCATTTCCTACGCAGTAGGGCAATACCGTCGTTCATTTTTTTTAGTTCTGTATCACTTCTCGTACTCCGTGAATTGAAATTATAGTAAAATAATAGTAAAAATCGTAAACATGGATACTAACCACAATTTCAATAGACCATACGTAGAGCTGATTTTAAAAAAGCGAACATGGCTATTGCTAAATGAGCAGATTGAGGTCGAAAGCAGTTTTCTACAGAGATAATGGTAGTGCAGGTCAAAAACTTTTGGAAGATTAATGACTTTGTATTTCAGTAACATTAGCGAAACACATATTGGTATGTAACCATTGCTTGAAAACAAAAGGAATTTATGTGAGTATTAGGTTTAAAAAGAATGTAACCTTATTGCCTAGACGATCATAAGAGTAACATTACAAGTGCACTTCAATAGTAATCACAATTGTAGAATTTGTCTCTACATTGCATGTGAAATTACAAAACATCTAATCCAAAACATTTCCAATAGTTAATCATTCAATAGAAGAGTTGTCCGATTGTCAAAAGTATACATGAACAATACTTTAAACTTAATCAGTTCCATCAGCACACATGATGAATTTCCAGAACCACTCACGTAAGTATAAAATGAAACCCTGACAATTAAATAAAACTTTCATAAGTGTCTTTTAGAGCTACTGACAGAAGCAGCAGAGTCTGCTGAAACAGATTAGTGCAATTAAAGTGCATTTGAACACATTAATTGGTTGTATCTTGAAACAATTTAACCAAACGACAATTATCATTAGTCCTTTCTTGGTGACTTTAACAGTATTATGACGTAATTCCTTTCTCGATAAAAATTGCAAGTCTTCCTGTTCGGAATATTTGTTTCCAATCTTGCCAGATCTACAGTGCATGCTGAGTTTTTCACCGTTCATGTAAAATTTTTCTCATGTTTTTCGGAAGCATAGGATTCCTCCCATGATAGTGTCATTTATGTTTTACATACTAAAATTAGACTCAAAAGATTTTTTTTATTTCTCGTAGTAACAGAAAGTGCATTTAACTATGAGATGACGAAATGTACCGTTCATCATGTCTTATGCTATTTTTCGAGAGAAGTAAACTTACTAACAAAAAGATAACGGCTTGTCATATGCATTTGGTTATGTTGCTCAATATCTCACGAGTGATATATATATATAATATATAAAACTATCTGAAGCTGTAAGAACCGGCTGTTTAGAGCCTGCCGTAGCAGAGTTGGAAAACGGTAGGCCTTATAATGTTAATAAATTAAAGCAGGCTTGATTACTGTCATGTTCAAACCAAACCAAACTTTCCAAAATGTCAGTTTCTTTCAAATAACCAAGATATCAGGGCACTGAAGTCTCAGTCGTCATCCTACGAAGGCTCAACTGTGATTAGTTGAGGCAATACCCAAAACTACAAGCAGAGAAGAATCCTAAAATAGGTAGCTGGTTCGGAGATTAGCGTCCCTTACAACGTTGAGGCTAAATGAGACGTGAACCTGGAATTTACTGCAAAACCTGAACTAAAGTAATTTCTTTAAATTTCAAGGAATTTTCAAAAAGAATCGAACTTAGAACCCAGTTCGCAAAAGATTGCGCAATACAGAATCACATGGATCAGATAAATTAGAAGAGTAATGAATTTAACCCTTATAGTGCAGTGATTAAATCGTAGTTGACGGGCATATTTGCGAATTGAATAATGACCGGCTTTGAAAAGCAAAGCTTCACTAGATTCTTTGGCACAGATAGATTCTTCAGAAGTATACTGAAACAAGTTTGTGTGGAAAAATTGATCACTGCGATCAATAAAACGCGCAAAAATTTGAGAAAAATTTAAACTAACATTTACTCAGATATGAAGTGACTTATTTTATGCCTTGTTTATCTTTAAAAATAACCTTTAACACATGATTTTGTAAAGAACTAGAGAAAAAATAGTTATCAGCAACAAAGCTGAATCACAAGTCAAATCGTACTTCAACTAAAAATTGTACTGTTTCAATTTCCGCAAGGAATCAAACAAGAGTTTCGAGCCGAAATATCAGATATTGAGAATTTGCAGATGTTAGGAATTAGCCAAACAAGACCTCTACACAGATAATAATAATAATAATAATAACATCGCTTTCGAGAGCAAAATTTACAAAGTTGGTAATTTAAAGTATATTCACCTACGTGACGAAGCTCTTAAACGTCCATAGTGTGCACGTGGTTTAGTCAAATTCCTCAAGTGGTTGTACTTGTTTCCGAGAGTTGCTCAAATGGTACCATTCTTTAAAAATGGTGTTGCTCTCTCTTCTCAACTCATTTAACTGCGAGTTTGCGTACAATCTTGAACCTTTTGGCAACTTCGGTTTTTATACCTTATTATGTTTGCCTAGTTGTAACATTTTTAACTCTTGCAAAATTGCATATTTGTTTTATGAGTTAACATGTGTTTTCTCAAATTTGACTCAAGTCTAAAAGTCTTTCCGTATTTCCCACGAAGGTAACCTTCCTCACCTGAATGCACTGAGAAATGTCTTTTCAAGTTTGATTTACGACTAAATAGTTTACCACATTCGTGGTGAGGGTGTAGCTCTCCCCTGTGTGAACGAGCAAATGCCTTTCTAAGGTAGATTTTGTTCTATATATTTTGTTGCATGACTTAGAAGAGTATTCTTTCTGACCTAAATTAATGAGCATATGATTTTTTAAGACGAACTTTCGGCTGAAACTTTACCACATACCTCGCATGAGTGAGATTTATCACCAGTGTGGGCTACCATATGATTTTTTAAATCATACTTTCTTAAAAAGGTTTTAATACACTCCTGGGAAGAATAAGATTTCTCTCTTGTATGAATTAACAAGTGATTATACAAATGACTATTTGAAACAAATACCTTACCACAAAAATGACAAGAACATGATTTGTTAACTGTGTGCGTTAGCATGTGCTTATTTAAATGACTCTTTTGGACAAACGTTTTTCCACACAAGACATAGGAGTGTGACCTTTCACCTGTATGTGTTAAAGTATGCATTTCAAATGATATTTTCTTCGGAACACTTTTCCACACAGTTTACAGGAAAGTTGGCCATCTATGTGTGTTATCGCACTACTTTCGGCGGAACCTGCAGATGCCCTGAAACATTAAAAAAGAAAACACATTTATTCTGTATTAAAACACTTTCTAAACCGCTGCAATATTACAGAATGTTAGAGATTCGAAAAGTCCCGTCATCTGAAAATTAATTGTATTTCTCCCACGAAATCTCAAAACAAGGAATGAGTTTTGCATAATAATGCACAGGTGCTTCTAATTTAATTATTTCTTCTTTAAAGTAATAACAATTATTTTTCAGGCACCGAAATAGTCATGCATTAATGCAATATATAAAAACTTACTACCAAATTACTTCATCAAATGTCAAAAAACATACGATAATTTAATCTGAGTCTATTAGGTTTCATGAACAACCTGGACAAAATATTATATTTTTGTTTCTAGACTTGAGACCCGAAAGAAAACAAATCATTCTTGCAAGTAATATTTTCGCACTCCAAATATTGCTGAACCAGATCGGCTAGAAACTCACAAGAAATAATTTTAACAACATACATTAGGCTGTAGATGCGTGCCAAACGTTCTATAATCAAAACCAAAGATTTCCATCAAAATTACCCTAACTGGAATCAATTACATTGGTAAGAATGGCAATTACATTGCTTGAAATGAATAAGTACTACATGCTTTTCGCATGTTAGAGAAAACAATTACCTTACAGACTGGCGCGAAATATACCCGACATGAGATGCGATTTCTAAGTTTAGTCAATGTGGTCTTTTACTCGTTTAATCAATAAAGATAACAGCGTCCCATGAACACCGAGTCTATCTCGAAATTTTGTAAAGTAGATAGGGAAGGTTAAAGGAATCTAAAGCTTTAGATAAATTAAAATAAGTGGTACCTAGTTGTGTTTTGTAGAGAACTGTTGAAGTCATGGTAAATCTTGTTACTTAGGTTAGTAAGGAAAGAGTTATCGGAGACGAAAGTACTGTTATTGGACTGTGTTATTATAGGAAGGAGGAAATTTGAAGTCTTTGATAATTTTCTCGCAAACGACGGATGTTACAGAGACGCATAAGGCATATGGAATTATGTGCTGTTTTGGTCGGACTAGTAGCTGGGAGACACGAGCTGTTTTCTAACAGGATGAAAAATACTTTGTATGAATCAGTTGTTGAAAATCATCCAAAAGGGAAAAGAAATAACAGATGTGGAACGCTGAAATATCGAACTTATAGTGTCAGAGCCTAAGCATCTTTGAGATGGGAATGACAATAATCGCTTAGACTCTGAGAGTAGGAGAAGCATATAAGATAAAGCGAATGAACAAGCAAATTGAACAGAAAGGAAAGCCGATTATATATTTGCATTTAGGCATTTGTTACAGAAAAAATATTTAAAAATCGCTCTTTTCGCCGTGTTTTCCACTTGAGTCGCCCTTGTACATCACATGAGGGTAACAGAAATTTCAGACCTAGACCGCATAAGAGAAATGTTTTGGTTATCGATGCTGGCGTCTGAGATTTTCCGAATATACGCCTCAATATTTTTTTTGTCTTATATCAGAAAAGGTTTCGTAATTATGTTAAGTTGCAAATGAAGACCACAGTTCGCAAGGTTTTTTCTATTCCGCATTATGTAGAAGTCTCATTAACGTACACATTGGAATTAACTTTTTTTGTTGGGACAATTCTTTTACTGATGCATGAAAAACATCGGTTAGGTAACGCCCTCCTCATCGATTATCATTTCCAGTACAAGTATCCATGGCAAAGTAAAATACAAAAATAATCGAAAGCAAATGATGTTAGTCGTTGAGATGAAGAGCTGTACTCCGGATGTCGTTTGGGTGCAACTTGAACCTCATCGGCATGTTGGGTGAGAAGGAGCATTAACAACTTTTTAATTGCACTGTAATTCAAGTGTGTATCCTCAGGGGGAGGGATTCAAATATTTTCCACGTCATTTATCCTGCCCGTGCGAAAAGGCATTTCAGGTAGTAAGCAACAAAGCAAAATAGGAAAAGATAACACAGCATATGCAGCAGACAATGAAACAAATATAATATGCCAATATGTATTACCAATGCCGAATACGCAAATTTCCGATCACATAGTTTGTCACATTGCACAAAGTTATCATCTGAGAATGTTTAGAATATTGTTCCTTAAGAAACCTGAAATCAGTTTCAAGCAATATGCCCTGTTAGGTTTAAAATATTAACAACTAGACTGAAGAAACTGTTGGATTACATTACGACAAATTAGCCTCAATTCCTATACCCATTAGGAAACAATGAGTATAGGAATCATACAACTTACAATTGCTATGATACCAATTGTTATCAACAAGATAACAATATTGACTAGTAAATTGATATCGGTCGACTAATTCAAAAAATTCTTTTGAAAGTTACGTATTATGATAAATTGCTTATACTGAAAAAGGGAATAACTTCTGAAATAACGGTGGAATTTAATGCTGCTAACTTGACAAAATTTGTACGAAAATCGGAGGATTTTTGGCGTCTTTCAAAAACATTTGATACATACTCAATAAATACGGTATTCTTCATAACTATTTAACTCATTGAGATCCTTGAAATGAAAAGAACAAAACTTTGAATAATCAGGAAATATCATCGTTGAAAATGAAATATATATAAACAATTTACGAAGTTCTGTGGAAACACACTATTGAGCAGGTTGCTCAATACAAATCTCTGCATACAATGATAAAACAATGCTGTACTGTAGATGAAGCAGTTCGCTGTTACTGAGCACGGATACTCTGAGCCCATTTGCCAAAGTTGTGGTCAAGTGTTCGTCGCACTATAAAGTGCCTCAAGTTCATTGTGGACAATGGACAGGTGGAAAAGTGACCAGCGTGAATTGAGTTTAGGTAGTTTATTCAAGTTTGACAGAAAGGGTATTGAGCCTGCTTAAACCTGAGTCGTAGATTTTCATAATTGCTTACACAGGAATAGTTGTACGGCTAATGTTTACTGTCCATTAATGTTGGTTTTTATTACTCCGTAGAAAGCCTACACATATTTTAGGCCTATTCCAGTTAGGCCTTTTAGGCCAATCCAACCGCTTGCTGGATTGAAAATTGTGACAACATATTTTGCTTGTGACATTTTCCTCACGTCCAGAACGAGAAGAAATCATCCATATTTCGTGAAAGATCAACTGAAATATAAGTGTATCTTTATGTTTCATGATACGAGTTTGTTCTGCGTTAGCGTGATGGTAGTTAATAATTGAGGCAACAACCAAGTAAGGAGAACACACATTATAGTGTATAGGAAGTTGTACACGTACTAACGGGCTATAATAATCGGAAGGATAGCAATGGGCTACAATGATCATTGGGTTTTATAAGAGAGCATCGATCAGTACCGTGCACAACTAGAACAACTGCGCTGCTCTTTCTGGACCAACAGGACAATGTGTTCGTTCAACAACACAATGTCCGCGCATAGCAATTATTTATCCAGAGCGCTCGTCAACCTAATTATTATTGCCCCCACCCAATCCTATAAGGTCGTAATACCTTTACCCTATAGAGCACATGGGAAAAAATATAGTCTAGTCAGATCTGCAAGAGTTGATGATTTTTAGTTTAGAGTCCCTTTTAACAGCGAGGCTATATGAGACGTTGACCTACTGATTAAAGTGGAATCCGAACCACGTGAGCTTCCGCCGGAAATCGAACCCGGGTCTCCCACACCAAATCGGATCTGCAAGACAAGCAACGCATTATGAACAGATGGAACTCAGTTATGACCTAGGTGGAACTCAAATTCCACTGTAACGTCCTCCTCTAAGAATGTCCTCTCAAGAATGCAGGTTTGTGTTGAGGGGTACACAATGTGCAGGGATCGTAACTTGACACGCTATATATATTCTGTATCCAAGTCAAAGACACTATGCGCACAATTGTTTTAGTACATACCGTGCCTGTGTAAAGAATTTCAATCACACAGAAACTATTTCTGGTTGTGCATTTATTTTTTTCTCCTATTTATTATTGCCAATATAAACAGGTTCAGGGAATAATCTACACTCCCCCAACATCCCCTAACACCCCTCCAAATTTCTTTACACACACCCCTGGATGGAAAAGGAATACTTCCCCAAATCCAATTGTATCAATCGGTATCATATAGGTTATTTATTACATCAAGTTAAAAAAGGTTTAGCGTTGAGGAAAGAAGGCAATATTCTTATTTATTTATTTCACTTCAAAATACGAAGCGACCTCGTTCTCATGTACGGCTTCGAGAACCACATGACCTCATTGTTTCGGGCGGTGTTTCGATCGAAACAATTGACAAAACAGACCGCTCATACCTACCCTCCTGGGCTCCGCGGTCGTTTCCGAGAAAAGAGATTGATGGACAGATGCAGATGACTGAAATTGGCAACGTCTTGAGCGGTCATTAACCTACCTCCTCCTCAATAAGGAAAAATGTAACAATATAGTAATAAGTCTATACCAGTTTCAGTTGGTAAGTGCTACTCTGCAACAGGCTCGCAACCAGAGGGGGGCTAGGGAGTGCCTGGCGCTCCCTAAATTTTTTCATGTCCCCTCCAGACCTCAATACAAAATGCACAATTTAGATATTTGTAAGAGAAATTTTAATGACTTCTGCAAGTGGTGTATCAATGGACAGACGTTAGAAAGGTGAGTCGAAACCGTTTTTAGAAATGAAGAGATCGATCGAAGTAAGAATTATATATTTTTAAGACTGAGTCTAGTGTTATGCTTAAATGCATTTGGCGCTATCTTAATTTTTTGTTCTTTGTGGCGTACAAACATCGTGCGCGTGGGTTTTCTCGGGGTTCTCCCGTTTCCTCCCACATCTTCATTCCACCATTTCCTTCATTACTCATCATCACCGTCTCCTTTAGCCTAACCGGCATAACCGTGGGACGTAAAACTCAAAAATTTCATTTAATTTTTTTATTTTGTAAAATATATTTTTATTCATGTAAATTCATTGAGCGGAACAGGGCAGATAGCGAGTCACTTTTTTTTCAAGTTGGTCACTAATTTTTTTTTTCAAATTTGTCACTAAAAGTTACTTTTTTGAGAGGTAAAGTGACTTTTTCGTATTATTTATGTTTTGGATTGGCAGTTTTCTAAGAAAAGTATAAAAACAAATAGAAAAAGGCAGAAACTTGTTACTCATTACTCTTCTGAAAGCTTCAGTACTTGCTGCCACATGTGAAACAATCAGCTTTATTCTCACTTCAGCTTTTATTCTTTCTGAAGCACAGTGGGCAGTTGGTGGATGCTTAAGCTCTCAAGGTGGGGTTGAGAAACCTTCTGTGTCTGTTCTTTCTTCTATCATAATAATCTTTTAGTTTTCTCTCGTAATAGTTAACGCTCCGTTCAACGTTGTGTGTGTGTGTTAGTGTGGTTCATCATATTCGTCTTGTGTTATGCTTGTTGTATGTTCTTCTTAAGAGTAGGTGATGAATTTGAATATTTCACGTTCTTAAGAACTCTTAATGCTAAGTTAATGTAGTGTCTGTGATGAAGAAATTCGGAATTAGGCCAGAACTGGTTCTACTTACTCAGAAGCTTTTTAAGTCTGCTTACCGTAACTACAAAGCATACTTAGAAAACCTAAGAAAGGAGGAAGCTCAAAAAGAATAAGTAAAGAAGAAACAAAACAACAAACAAATAGAGAGGAGATAGAGAAATTGCCAAAGGAAAGGAAAAAAGGCATGATGAGATTTTGGCCACTTTTTCGTGTGCTTTTGGCCATTTTTGGTCACTTTTCAACTATTTACAAGAGACCAGACCACTATGAACACTGAGATTATTAAAATTAGGGTACATTAAAAAACACAAAACAGAAAGATACAAAATATTTGTAAATTGAAAAACTGGATTTCTGGAAAACAACTTCAATGAATAATTTTCTTACGAAAGATATTCAGAGCCAATAACGTAGCCAAGAAGGGGCAGGAACGGAGATTAAGAGATCAAATAATATTACAACAATTTTAACGTTAACAACAGGGTTAGAATATTAAAATAATGAAATTGGAACTATGTACAGTATTAATTACTACACGAATGTGATGTCAACCTGGGACGAGGGATTTTTTTCCCAATTAATATTTTGGAAAAAAATCACCCACTAAAACTTGCTGGGTTTGAATAAATTGAAATAATAGCAGAATTTTTCAAAATAATTACAATAATTCGTATGTAATCAATTCAAATGTAATTACTGGGTAAAATAGTGGAGGTTAATTCCTAATACAGCGAAACTTCTCTTAACGGCCATCTGTCAATAGTGGACACCTTCATAAGAGGACAAAGTTCTTAATTCTTCCATGCCATAAATATGTGTGGTGTGGTATTATGAGGGAGAACCCTTCCTTTTAGAGACATCTCTCATTTACGGACAAATAATTGGTTCCACCGAAGTCTATTTTGAGAGGTTTCAGTGTATTACGTAGTTTAATAATAATAATAAATGCTCAAATGTGTGAACTTACTTTATAGAACCTACCACTGCAAAGAGCTGATATAATAATAATAATAATAATAATAATAATAATAATAATAATAATAATAATAATAATAATTATTATTATTATTATTATTATTATTATTATTATTATTATTATTAGTAGTAGTAGTAGTAGTAGTAGTAGTAGTAGTAGTAGTATTGCAATAGTTGCGTGAGAGCACCCCCTTTTATTTTGAACACCCCCCCAAGTAAAATTTTCTGGCGTACTTACTGAACAGGTTCATAATGTGCACTTTACTGTGTGCTTTCAAAATCATCTCAAATCCATTGTATTTGTTTAACAACTGTTACTAAATAAAGCCATTACATTTACAAATGGCACTTGGTATTAACAAAAATTGTAAGTGTGAAATGAGACGAAGTTTCATTGGTTGACATGGCATTATAATATCTCAATATTTACCACTAATACTTTATGGTTTTAATAAAATACCTTCTGCGAGGCATTCCAACAAGCCTCACCCATGAAGCTGAAATAAGATAAATATACGAGAGGAAATAAAATCCAAATTGCAACTTATACACACACGTAGTGTAAATAAAGTATCAAGCATTGATTCGATTTCAATAAAATAGAACTGAGTTTATTTGAAGAATCAGAACTGTTTCCACTGATTTAAACTAAACTCTCTCAATAGTATCAGATGGTCGCACCTTTAAAAACTGGTCTACGGTTAATTTACAGTGTCTCGTCCCCACCTCCTTAATACTGAAAGTCCTATGTATTCACATATCTTTCTATCCGAGCAACATGTCTTCTTGTATAAAATTCATTTTACGTGTGTATATTGTAGAGTTTACGAAGGTAAAAGAAAATATTAAACACAACACTATTGGTAATTAAGAGATAATATGTCCGATAACAATTACTAAAAAGCATTGCAGTCTTTCATATTACAAATAGTATGGTTGTGGTGATAAACATCTTTCCAAGGTGAAATATAACACCTATGATTTGATAACAAAGTTGTATATTTATTTATACATATTCTGTACATTACCAGCATTTGTAACCTTAAGGTCTTCACGTTACGAGGAATGACGTCCTGCGAGCACGTATCCGGAAAAGTGGTAAAAGATGGAAGCAGTCTGGTCTGGGACGTGTAAGTTTTCATTCCGGTATTTTCGTTGTGTGAATGAGGAATCATTTTTGAAAAGTGGTATAAAAGTTTTACCGGAGATGTGGCATAAATATATCTCCGACGAGGGGTATTACTTGGAAAAATAAAACATAACCAAATATTCTCTAATTTTGCAGGTCAGGGCACGAACTTTCCAATCCACCTCGTATTATAAAGGGAAGCAGTAAAGCAGGAAGCAGTAAATTAATTAAGATATGCTTAAATGAATCCCAAAGTAAAGTCCGGGTAGGAAAATTTTTGTCCACGAGCTTTCACGTCGAAAATGGCCTGAAACAAGGAGATGCGTTGTCGCCATTATTATTTAACTTCGTTCTGGAATACGCTATAAGGAAAATCAAAGATAGCAACCAGGGCCTACAATTGAACGGTATTCACCAGGTTATGGCATATGCTGATGACGTAAATTTAATAGGTGATGATAGGAGAACAATAGAAAGAAATGCAGAGATCTTATTAAACGCTTGCAGGGACATGGGTTTAGAAGTAAATGCAGATAAAACTAAATACATGGAAGTGCGTCGGGACCGGAATACAGCAAATTATGGATGCATTACAATATTAAATAATACTTTTGATAAAGTGGATAGTTTCAAATATCTAGGATCAATATTAACAGAGGAAAATCATATTCACGGAGAAATTAAATGTCGACTAAAAGCAGGGAATTCGTGTTACTATTCGGTTCAAAATCTCTTGTCGTCGCGAATTCTGTCGAGAAATTTGAAGCTTAAAATATACAAAACGGTAATCATGCCTGTTGTTTTGTATGGGTGCGAAACATGGTCACTTACTCTGAGGGAAGAACATAGACTGAAAGTATTTGAGAACAAGATCCTGAGACGAATATTCGGACCCAAGAGGAACGGGAATGGGGAATGGCGGGAACTTCATAACGAGGAACTACATAATTTATATGGTTTACCCAACATTGTTAGGGTCGTCAAGTCTAGGAGGCTTAGGTAGGCGGGTCATGTAGCTAGAATGGAAGAAAGTAGAAATCTTTCAAAGTCTTGGCAGGAAGACCAATCGGAAAACGACCATTAGGAAGACCTAGGCGGAGATGGGAGGACAATATTAAGATGGATCTCGCAGAGATTGGAATACAAAATAGAAACTGGACGCAGTTAGCTAAAGATAGAAGTCAGTGAAGAGCTTTTGTGAACGCGGCATTGAACCTCCGGGTTTCATAGGCCATAGAGTTAGTTAGTTAGTTCTTTTAGAGGCGGAGAAATTTATGTTAAAATAAAACAGAAAAATGTTTTAAGTATTCATGGAATTGGCTTTATTTTACAGATAATTTTATGGCAATAATGTTTGAATATGATTTCGGGAGTGCGGCCATCGCGCCTGTTGCATATATAGCGTAATCTGGAGGTACAATTTTCACACACTCTTCGCAGTAAATCAGGCTGCATTTCGGCAATGTTGGCTTCCAAGTGCTAAGTGGTTTCTGATTTCTCGTCGTAGAGATGCAACTTTACATATACTCAGAGAAAATGATCTAATGGGGTCAAATCGCTCGAACAAGGAGCCAGTTAACAGGTCCATTTCATGATATTAATCGTTCGTCCAGTGCTTCTTTCAGTAAATTAATTGTGGTGCTAAAACCGCATGTCTGCAACATTAATGTCTGTCAACTGAAGCACGAAAAAGTTAGTAATCATGTCTCTGTACCGCTCACCGTTGACTGCAACGTTCTGACCAGCATCATTTTTGAAGACATACAGTATGGACCAATGATTCCACCGGCCTAATCACCGGATGCGTATTATCGTTTAGAGTAAACATATTGCGAAAAGGATCCATAGTTTCTCGAATTAATCGCCCTGATGGACGATTATGAGCACCGTAAAATGCACGTAATACGCGACGAGTTTGTCGAATTGAACCATGGTTTTCAAAATAAATTTGCACAATTTGCAAACGTTGCTCCGGCGTGAGTCTATTCACGGTGAATTGCCAAACCAAATTAACAACAGAAGAGAACTGTAATATCAGGTGTTACAAAAAACATTATTGCCAGTTTAAAGTTCTCTGCCTCTAATAAATATACCCTTTATGTGATAGGCACTTGGATATATCAGCGTAATAAACCTTTTTTATGATTATTCATTGACTATTAGTCCGGCATTGATTTAATAATTGGACACTCGCAATTTTAATGACCTACGCCTTGTTGAAAGTGTATTTTTACATATTCGGGATTTCCTGCAGATTTATGAGTTCACAGCATCGAACAAGATTAAAAACCAGAAACAATCACTGTTTTGCAAGGTCTACTCTCGACCAGTAGCAACACCATAGGGAATATCAAAATGAATAGTTTAAACACAGTTATGGTCATAAGGGAGATCCAGTGTTCTGGAGGATATTCATTGCTGGTGAGATTTTAAAAGCTATACGGCAAGCTGTCACATTCTCTCTTAGAGGAGAGGATGAAGCAATCCGACATCTCACCGAAACAAGACCTAAAACTTGAGCAGTAGCCTACAGCGTATAACGATCATTCGCAGACAGATCAACACCAAGAGAATATAATCATATTTGAAAGTCCGAGCTTTGAAGCCCACTACCGGCAAAGAAATTTCAAAAATGGCGGAATTTGTACTTCCCACCAGTAATTTTCTACGTTATTTCCGTCACTCTGACCTTCTTTCCTAAAAAGCTATGCTACTTTATTTCATGTTTCCCATCACGGTTAGGTACCGTCCGTCGAAACTAAAATAATATGTAATCTTCGGACCTAGTATTATCTTTTCGAAGCTACATTCAACACCATGACTCACTGCATTTTCCAAGAACTACTGCGAAAACCAGGCAATGAAATAAAGTTGTGGAAATAATATTAAAAAAAGGAGACTCAAATACAAAAGGCTGTTCTGGATAAAAAAAAAAAGGTCGACTGTCACTAACCATCTCTTATGTCTAATTAATACCTTGGTGAGTATGGTGGGGCTTGAACTTAATATCCATTGAGCAAGATCTCTACAACGATAAAAGAAAAGTGGCAATTGTCTGCAAGGAGTAGAATTGCGGGCATTCCGTCTCCTATTATAGCCCCTCCGGAACGATGAAACGATAAAAGATGAAAATTCTACCAAAATTAGCGTGGGTTCCGTCATCAGTAGATAAGCCAACAGACCCTGGGATATGCGGTAGACGGAAAATCGTAAGAACATGTCTAACTAATTAAATGTACATCTGTTGATAATAATAAATGTGTATTGAATTATGTAAGACGGATATTTAATATAAGACCGCCATATAGGCCTTAGGAAATGTTCCTATAAATTAGGGTGGGCCGAAAAAAATTTTTTTTGAACTTCGATTGGCCGTGTTGCGGAAAAGTTGCTTTTTGTTATTGGTAGTCTACATAGAAAATTTGGATTTTTTGTGGCAATCCCTACCTTTGCCCCATGGCACTTGAATAATTTTTTGCTGCAGTTATGCAACTCTATAATCTTTGGTTCTTTTTCACATTGAAGCAGTCTGAGATTGAAAATTAAACGCAAGAGAAAGTGTGACGTCATGTTGTTCCTATGTGGTTAAAAATTCGAATTCAAACAAAACTGGTTTGAATTAATTTTGTCAATATAAGAAACTTGAGATCATTGAATTGGAAAATACAAAGTTACATTTTTATTCACCAAGACCCTTTTATTCTGCCAAAATATTTATCATTTAGATATGTAGTATAATATTGTGCAATGCTCGGAAACATGGTAATTTTACTCTGGAGAAGGAGGCACGGAAATAAAAGTAGCCGCGAATCACGCTCTCCAAATTCAACTTCTGCCTAAAGTCAATTTAACGTATCTTCTGATCCAGAAGTAAACATTGCAGAATGCTATTACTCCGCCAGTCATCGGATGATTAACTATCGGTCAGCGCTTCTTTCGAAAAGCACGTGCTTGTATCTTGTAAACTGTATTGTAAACTGTGATTCGCGCGTAAGATGGGCAAAGTCACCTTCTACGCATGCGTATTCTCTTTTATAGCATTAATTTAATTTAGTTCTTAGATACAATGTTGTTTCTGTTATTTAACCATAAGGAAATTTCATTTCTGATAATGAGCCTTATAAGCAACAAAATCATTGAAAAACAGCTTACTTAAGAATGGACTATTTTCCTCTGCCGCATGGATATTCCAAGGCTAAAATGAAACAATCACCACGTGTATTTGATTACACGAGGTACTGAACGTTTTTTGAATAAACTTTAGTAAAATAACTTCCACTGCATTATTAGAACCACCACAACGTTATATCTAGTTTTATCTTAATTGAAGAATCTTCCAAATATAATGATGCTTCAGCTTACAGTACTGTACAAGATTTACTGATCAGCAAGCACATGTAAAAAGCCGCTGTGGAAATCTTTACTTTCCAATTGTTTTATTAGATGCAATTTCTTTCTAAATTTAAAGTACCTACCTTTAGACTTATATTAAAAAAGACAAGTGCAAAAGCACGCACCAACCTGTGCTACGTGGCCACCACAAGCTAGCATTACATCTACTCCGGATCAGAGCAAAGCGAGCTTGAGCAGCCATCTCAAGCGTCCTTATCGAACACGAACGTCAGTGATGATGGATATGCGCATAAAGGAATACAAATGTGAAACCTAAGGACTAACTTGTGGTACTTGATCAATATAGGTAGCTTTATATTATGACTCCATAGTATTAAACTACATTTCTCACGCTGTTTCTATTTCTACAGATGAATTATATGTTCCCTATTTACGCCTAAACGTCACTCTTCCTTTGTGAATTATCACATTATACTCTTCATTTTCAAAATTGACCTCGTATTCTTAATCTACAGTCCCATTTCTACCTAAATTTATTTAGCTCGTTTACAGATTTTAGAAGTGACATTTCTGTTTTAACCCTTGATATTTTCTATTGGCATAGATTTAAATCTTGTAGTCATTTTCACAAACATATCTTTTCTTTAAAGTTTACACATACTTAGCTGCCTAATCCAGGGAAAAATCAGAAGTAATACGACTCGAAGCTTATTTTCATTGACAAACAGTAATATTGGTTTAGCATTGATCGCAAGTTGCTGCCCACACAATATTGTGATTATTAATATATTATATATGTAGAAAATAACCATAACACTCACCTCGTATTTATCAGTCTTCTAGAATGGCAGTATATGTAACAGCTGCATTTCAGATCTTGTACTCAATCGGTGTACTAAAAAATAAATATTCTCGAGATTACATATCTTCTAGATATTTCATCCACTTGTTCAATAAAATCTTCAAAATTATTATAAAATAGATCTTCTGCACCAAGCATACCCATCTTCTATAACAAAACAGACTGCTACGGGCTAGCAAGGGGTGATTTCAAGCTCCCGCTGACTTTCCCTTGACTTACGGGGAGTGAAAACACTTGAAAAATGTGTTACGTACAGGGCAATCAACTATCGAAATGGTAAATGTTATTGTCTTTTCTCTTTTGCAATCGATCTGAAAATCAAATGGCTCGGCCAAATATGTAAATGAAGGCATTTATCAGGCGCAGAAAGCTAAAATAAAGTAGGAAGAGCAATTTTCTTGTATAGGTACTGAGAGTATCCGCTCAACTCACTACCCAAAAAGATACTCACATACACCATAAAGTAAATTTATACCGCACTGCGGATCCCTCTCATGCGCTACACACGGACGTTTTGTATTGTGCCAGCATTCAAGAGGTCTTCCCTAAAATTGTACAGCGGGGGACACTTCTAAATGGTACAGCCATATGGAGATTTACGGCTAAGATGTACCATTTAGAAGTGTCCCCCGCTGTACAAAGGCCATACAACACTAATGACAATTAATTCTCGTCATTTCTTTTTTTGTACTGATTTTCTTATGGCGCACCACATTTTGGAAGATTTACAGGTAAAATTCAATACTCTGCATGAAAGACATATTTACAAAGAACAAATTTCTGGAAGCGATAGAATTAAATACATCTGTATTTTATGTCTCCAAGTGTATGACTAGTGTAAAATCCTTACAAATACTTTACTACGGATAAAATAAGTGAGTGCATATAAAAGATTTTCCACCTGTGCTGTATATCTGCACAGTGAACAGAAGTTTTTTTTATGTTTACGAGTAGAAAGCTACTAGTATGAAACTATGACAAATGCTATTTAAACTCGTATTATTACCAAAACCCACTCTCTAAACTACCCTAGCTTATGCGTATACTCACCTTCTCTCCCTTTGGATGCTAACGCTCGGGATCTCCAGCTTAGTCCTGCGCTGACTCGGTTAAATAGCATTCCTGCTTTTAGCGGCCACCTAACACAGATTGTTTTGTTTCTTGCACTGTAATTTCTATGGATATATCCGACCGCTGTATTTATACGAAAATTGTTAACGAATTGTAGTTTTTCAACAATTGCTTATTATGGCCCCCTTGAATTTCAACTATGTCATATGAGATATTTTATGTCGCCCAGTGGAAATCATTTAGGAAACAATAAATGAATTAGTGAAAGAATACTAATTTTTGAACAATTACTTCGAGTGGTGGGCCAAAAGTAAAACTGCACGCTCTCTATAATTTATTACATTACCTTTTGATATACAAATTGTACAATATACTTAAATCACCTATTTTTATTCTCATAAAAGATGTAATTACATTTGTTCACACCTGTAGCGTTCATATTTCACTGCATACTTTTATTTTTGTATTTTTTTTAAATAATATAAATCGTCCTCACGTTATACAAAAAAATCATACTTCTGACGACCCGCTCGGGAGAGCAATACTCCCGGAAGTACGTTTTTCCGCGCGCTATCCTAGCCAGTTTTTTAAGTTGGTCACAAAATTTATATCATGAAGTACAAGGGGAACAAAACGAGCCCTATATCATTGAGTAAAAGGGCATAAGTACTACAACTACTTATTTGCACAAAAATAAATAAATAACTTTTTAAAGTATTATTTTCATATTATTTTAATTTAATAAATGTTACAAGGGTGAATATTTGATTAGGGGTAAAATTGTGTCCCATTAAGTTTTCATTGTATTTTGAACAAATACATGTTATATTTGCCCTCCTGATATCCCTCATGGACTTTCACCACCGTTAGAATATGGTTTTTGCATTAGCATCTATTCTTTGTATTTTTTTTAAAAATTAAGTTTTTACTTAAATGTCATTACCGCAACCTGTCCTCACTAACAAGTTGTCAAAATACATAACTGTTTGTGTCACTTTCCAATATTTTGTTTTTTAAAATAATCGACACATTCAAGAGAATATACATTGCTCCTCATTACTCCGATGAATAAAATATTCCACCTTTAATTTTATTTATTTTATTGTTTGTAAAATCTCAGTCTCCAGCTTAGTATGTCATTACCGCAGAAAGTTGATAATTGAATTATTTAGCAACTTGGAACTGGCAACATTGAAGAAGTAACAATTGAAGAACGATTTGACATCCTAGTTGTGTGTGATGTACGCGACAGTTCATGTGCAATATATATTACTGAAGATTTATTGTGCTTCAAACTTCTATGTTTGGGTGAGTATTTTTATTCAACGTCATTACCACAACGTGTGTTTTGGTTGAAGGATTTTTGTAATCATAAACCTTTTTACGAAGTTACATTATGCTGTAATGCATTATATTTGTCCAACTTACCTCATGGCCGTCATTTAACAATGAACAGTGACAATAGCGATTTATTGTGGTTTCGTCATTACCATAACTAATTACCGCAACATACATTTATGTTGCGGTAATGACATATAAATGCGATAATGGCTATTGACGTACATAAACGTGTTTCTACTGTATAGCATAATTATTTATGGTTTGCTTTTTCTTAATAAAATATACAAATTATGCAGATCACATCTTTATACTAGAGGGAAGCAAACTACTACGATTTATGCTATTTAACTGCCAATTACGGCGTTTGTGAATTAACTAGGAATTTGACAAGTCCTAGATTCATTGGCGGTACCAAAACTAAATAGGCGATGGGGAAACTAGAAAAAATTCTTTCGAAAGTAGGGACCTAACATCTGTAATATATGAACCAGAAAACATTAAAAATATTGTCTTATTTATTTAATCTGTAGGGCAACTTATGTCTTAACACCTGCTTAGGGGGCTTAAGTCCCACCTAGCTCCATCTTGTGCTATCACAGTGTAATGATACATTTGAAACGTTTCATTCATATTAGGTGGTACATTAAATAAGTTTTTTTAAAATAGAATTTTGCTGTTTAGCTTTAATTAATATTCTTATGTAAGGTTATTCACTAATTTCGTAATAATTTCTTAAAGTGTATTAATGGTTTCTCACAGACTTGCTGTAATATGCTACGTCAAGCATTGACTGTTAAAAGGCGAGCTGCTCGTTATAGAGCAGAATTAAACGAAGATTCAACAAAATAGCAAAAGTACTTGAACATGGGAAGAGAAAGATACAAAGAAAGGATTAGTAAGAAGTAGCTGAAACCTGTAAACGAGAGAAGCCCAAGAGAGGAAAAAAGACAACGAAAACAGTGGAGAGAGAGCCAAAGAAGGAAAAGAAGCAAAGACAAATGTTTATCAAATATTATCAGAGAAACTCCACCAGCATCTCCCCCGTCATCAGAATGAGCGTAAGTTATATAGGCTATGATAGAAAAAAATATAGGTAATAACTTAGCATATGCCTACTGCCGTTTAGCTTTCCATGTTTTGTTGTCGCTTAGTGATTTTGGTCGTTTTCTTTTGGAAGGGCAGAAAGAACAAGACATGGGGACCAACACCGAGTTTATATGCGCCTTTAGGTAAGGTAACGAATGGAAATGGCATTCTATCTGGCGTCAAGGAATGGAAAACCATTAACCTTCTCCTGAGAACAAGTTCCAGGGTGGTGAGTACCCGAACAATTATGACTTCACCGCTACCCATCACGAAAATAAAGTAGATGTTTAGAATACGCCTGATAAGATAATGACCATTAAAAATTATTATATTTGAGTTGTTCAATATATTCATAGATCATTACTCAGAATTTACAATTATTGAAGACTCGCTGTAGAAAACAATGTAAGTGTTACCTTGAAATGGTTTCACTTATTTTTTAAAATACGTTTATGCCTGTTAGATTTTCATACACAGCTTCACTTTCTTATATGCTAGGTTCTATTTCTAAGAAATAGTATTTTCTATTTTGTGACGCTTGGGCACAATTTACTGTCTTTTGTCTCTACTGCTACAACAAATATTGTTTTTGGCACTTACATTTTTTATTTACTGCGAGTCTTCAATTATGTAATAGCCACAGGAAGACATGCAACATTCTTATAGCTCACTAATTCTCATTTTTGAAAAAGAAAAACTGATGACAGGAAAGTATATTTTGAGATAAAAGAAGTCAGAAATTAAATTTGTTCTATGTTCATTATTTAGATTATAACTGCAATTTCGTTTCTTTTTTTCAAGGGTCGAGTGTTCGAAAGAACACGAGGAAGACAACATTTGAGGAGAGAAAGATACACTGCATATAAAAGAATTAAAGAATTGGAGAAAAATAAAAGGCACAGAAGAGAAAAGCTGAAAGGTACAAGAACAATATGGACAAACAATAATGAAAAAAAGTGAAAACTTATCAGAGCTTAGACCTCAAAGAAACTAGAACATCATGTCTTCAGGTCACCGTGAGAGGGAACTAACACCGATAAAGGAAGAGACGACATCCTTGAGAACAATTGAAACTCAACACTTAATGGCTCTATGTGCATAGTCATGTACACTCATGTCCAAAATTATTGTCGCATGTCTATAAATATGTTGTTGTAGGAATATAATTTGATAACGAATTCCGCCCGGTATTTCTTAGAATGCTAGTATGTGTATAATCGGCAAAGGCATGTATGTGGCAAATTTCATGTCAAAAGAGCAGTAAATAAAAACAATAAAATGAAAATTAAACTTTCTTGTCCATTTACCAATCTTTTGTTTTACTCATTCTAATTTTCGTATTTATAATCCTTCTCCTATGAAATTTACCACAAGTATACATTTCCCGATTACACACATAGTATCAGTATTAAAAGTATCCTGCAAAATCATTATCAAATTAGGTTTATATTCTTAGAAGACAGTTATAGATATACGACAATCATTTGGGACATGACTGTACATGGACAAATCATGTTTAAGTACAGTAAAAATTGATGGAGAATATAATTACGAAGTTCAGTGCATGAAGTCTGTTGGCAAAAATAGATTCTTTTGACCTCCAAAGCCTGATATTTTGTGGTATGAAATAGATGATATTGTAGGTTTCAACATATCTGAACCTCAGCATCTAAGCAGGATAAGAGGACATGTTCAAATTTATCCAATTCTGTGGAAAGACTTTTGTGAGTATTACAATTTGTAGTGTATATCAACTGTTGGATTGTTGTTTATTTATGTTTGTCACCACCATAACATTGTGTCATTACCGTAACAATGATGTCATTCCCACAACGGACCAATAATTTGTAGTTAATATGTAAAGTAAACAGGTATCAGCTACAGCAAAGTTCTAAATGTACACAACTAACGCATATTTTTGTTATTACGCAATAATTATACTAAATTGTTACTTAATTGTATGGTATATAGATATTTTGGTGTTACTTTTGTGTTCGATTACCGTACTTGCACAGTTATCAGTATTAAATTAGTATTTTTAGTTGGTTTTTCACTAAAATTGTTTATGTTACTGTTCAATATATTACAATAGATATAGCAAGTATGAGAAATAAAAGAAAATTGCAATACATACATTATGGTGAAGAAAAATGTAAGTGTGATGGTAATGACAAAAATTTACAAGTAGTTCTGAAAAGTGAATAATTTCTCTGAAATAGGTCATGTTCCAGCGCTGTCCTATACTGACAGGTATCGTAAAACTATGTACTGTTATGTGATGTATCTTTGCTTGAAGATATAAAAAAAATCTTTTGAAAACATGACATGCCATTTTTTCCCCTAATCTAATATCGGCCCATAAAAACGTAAAAAGTAAAAAAAAAAACTTTCCTCGAGGCGGGTTTGAACTCGCGCCAAAAGAGAATTTTATTACTAGCATATAGCGCTAGACCAGTCGGCCGCGAAGGCGGACAGTAATAAGCTTTTGATTTCTGCTATTTTAATGCAACGTGGCAAGAAGTGGATAACGCCAAGCAATCAGAACTGTGTTTCTCGTGTCTACTTCCAGGAGCATTACTCTCCCGAGCTAGTCCTATTTTGTGTATGACACTATTAATACCATTTTTCTCTTGTTCAGGCACCATTGTCTAGTCTTGTATTGTCTTGAGACCATTATTGGTCAAATAGGTAGGTGCACCAGCATTAAAGTCATACATACTAAAAATGAGAAATTGTCTTATGTGTTCCTCACACGGAGGATTTGTGGCTGAGGAACAAAATTGAATGAAAATACAGGACACAATTGGGAAGAAAGGACACAAGCGGGGAAAAAGGCTAAATTCAGGAAAAGGTCAAAATCCTGAAAGAAGTCAGACAGTGAAAGAATGCTGAAAGCCAAGTTGAACAGGGCAAAAAAGTAGAGGAAAGTGGAAGTGTAAAATGAGAAAAAGAATGTAAAAAAGAAGGGGATGTATGTACATGTAATTGTAAGAGAAACTGTAAGTGTAGTGTTGGTGTGTAGGTAAGCCCACTTTTCACTCTCTTCCTCGAGAGCACCACAACACACGAGGCACTCGACGTAACGACCACTGTCGAACTCCAGCATTCTTTTGAAATGACAGCGAGAAATAAAGTTGAATGTCGTCAGGCGCTACTCTTTTCTGATTGGTAGTTGTATGCAAGTCGAGGAGAAAAAACGCTGGTGAAGAAAACGTCATTTCGGCTTCCTCTTCAGCAAGCTGGTAATAACAAACTAGTAATGGGCCGAATCGAATCTTTAGCGATCGAATACACTCTAAAAAATGGTATAGCTGAATTGACAATAAAAGCATTGTTGATGAGTATTGCTAATTGGTAAATTAATATTGACTATAGTATAGTTGATGTATAAATACTGATTTGTTATTTATACAACACCTATTTTTTTAGTATGGCTGTGGTAAGAAAAAAATATTGCTAATATTAGTATGGTTAATAATATCATGCATATTGTTTATATAACCAGATTATTTAGTATTGCTAAAATAGCGATAGCATTATGGTTAGAATGGCTATTACAATATAAAACTCTTGTTATGGCAACTATGCGAAATCCCGCCTTTTACGAGTTGTCATGTAGCCGCCATAATGGATTCTATAGTTAATATGAATTACGAAAATATCTTAAAAGAGTGGGGTTTAGAAACCCTAATAATGAAATTTCAAGGTAAGTGGATAGTCAGTAAGTTTCAATATGTAAATTGAAGATATGTATTTGTAAATGTTTATTTGAATTGTATTGCGCACAAGCAACGAAAGTCCCTTGTACGAAATAGTGTATTATTAAGCATTTATGACGCTTCCAAAATATTATTTTTATTATCACCAAATCAAAATACTTCAAAATAGAGACACGATGTGTTCACGCAATTGAGGGTAAGTTTAAAGTTTCTAGCCCGTTTTTACTCGGAATTACGATATTAGAACCTGTTTCAGTCACTGTTCTAGTCTAATTAAAGTCTTACCAGGTAACCTAATCTAACCTAACCTAACAATTTTTAATGTTTTAACTGCATTTTCGTAGGTTGGAAACTGGAGGGGCAAATCTAAACTTAAGCCCGAAAATGTACAGATGAAATTATATAAGGTATAATAATGATTTAACTTCTTGTAAGATGTTTGTGTGAAAAGTTGAGAGAAAGGTTATTATTAATATGAGAGTTCGTACTATTTGGAAGAGGCTTAAGCTTTTGCAGAACGATTCGATGCTTGAGGATCATAGTGGTCCTATGTTGATATTTCTACGTTGAGTTTTACTTAATTGGGCATTTATTCCGAAGTTGGACGTCCGATACTTTTCTACCAAAATTGCGTAAAAGCTATTAAAATGTATAATTTTTCAATTTCGCGAGTTGGGAGAAAGTGTAGGTTAGGTTAGGTTACGTTAGGATCTATAATAGAAGTACCCTTCGACGGGAGCTTCACGAAATTCAACACTGTCAGTTCACATCCCGTACAGCGATTCGGTATATTACCCGCAATATTGATATTATGAATGCTCGTTACTTTCCCACAATGCAACTATTCGGTTACCTTGCGCGAGGTAGTTCTCTTCGCTCGCTTAGTAGTCCCATGTTTATAACCAATTATATATAACAAATAGAGAGAGTGTTGTTGTATTATCTTTATATATTATCAAGCACACAAACGATCAAATTATACGTATCTTCCGTGCAAGTTTCAAAATTTTGCTGAAAACGGACGTCCAACTTTGGAATTTAACCCCTTAATTGTTATACTTTGTGCCCTTATTACTTTCTACAAACAGTACAGATGGGATCAAGAATTTTAATAATAATTCACCCTTAATTTTTACTAATTAATGCTGAACAAGCGACAGCGAGCGAAAGTATGGTTATATAGGCTAGTTTAGGTATGTGTAGCAAAAAGAAAACACGATAGGTTACGATTTAATGCTTTTTAAGTGTGCTTCTGTCGCTTTCAAATTATTACAGAAGGCCTTTCTCTTTGTGTTACACTAAGTGACACCACCTTTGCACTTTTAATTTAATTCATGATGGTGATGTCAAACTTCAAAGCACATAAATAACAGGTTTTGCAGAAACCATTTTCTTTTTAAATCCGATATTTTGTTTGAACCAGTTCATTTTTTTTAATATATTTAGGTTAAATTAAAGTGGAGTAAACAAAGTCCCTATTTAAAACTAAGTAAAGGTGGGGCGCTGATTGGATTGAGTGCTCGGTTTTGACCTCAAGAAGTGATCTAACCCGATCAGACTCGGTCAGAGGTCAACTAATTCCTCAAATGATGTACCAGTAGTTCACAAATTATTTACCAGTCAGCCCATTCAGCAGTACTGAAGCTTGACCTAAGTTTAAACATTCAGTACCTTCGTACAAGGGACCATGATCTAATGAAACTAATATATAAGCTTAGTTGATCTCACAGTTTACTGAAATTAGTCAAGTATTCATAATAATTTTGTATGTGATTGTTCCCACGAAATGGAGCTTATTTAGCTTTGGGGTTAACTGGTGTATCACCGGAACAGTTTTAGAAAATTTGCCGGGTCAGTTAATTTTTTGTTTGTTTGTTTGTTTGTTTGTTTGTTTATGAGCAAGAATGAGTGAAAGTCATGTAAGGGGAATAGTAAAAATGAAGAAATTGGTTATTTTTGATGTTGTAAGCGACACTGTATGTGGAGGCGGATGGACCATTTCGCGGAGAGATATAGTTGTTATGATGTAGTGGCGCGAAGAGGAGTATGGCAAGTGCTATTGAAATGTATATGATTGCGGAAACCCGATGTTTTCAGTACCCTCGCTTACGCGTGTACACATCGTCGCTGACTCCCTTCGGGCACACTACCGCGCTGGTCCGCTAGCTCCGCCCTACCTTGGCTCGGTTAGATAGCATTCGTGCACTTAGTGGCCACCTAGCACAAGTTGGTTTGTGTTTTTGCACTGTAGTTTTTTATGCCCTTATCCTAATGTGAGGTAATCTAATGTAAGTTAATGTAGTCCAACGAAATATATCCGTATACAGTACATTTTGGTACTTTTTTTCGATTCTAATACTGGTCCGGCGATGCGGCAGTAATGCCTTAGCTTTGTAATAAGCGAGAAGAAAATATAAACGTCATAGAAATTACAAGGTTCTAGAACACATGTCCCACTTCCCATTTAGCTGTAATAAAAACAGAAAACAACGTATCCTGCGGTCTTCTAACCCGCTTTCACTTGCTGACGCTCGCTAGCAATATTCTGTGAAATAAAATTTAAATTTTGGTACAGAAAGGAACCAACCTTGCTAATTTATATGGGGAACCTGTGTTCTAGAACTTCTCCTTAGCAATTATCTGGTTCACACGTTGCATTAGAGCGTACGTTAAGTTAGGATAAAAGCCGGAAGTTTCAAACTTTTCATCGTGCCATTAACTGACAAAATAATGGAACTGGCAGTTGACGTGGAAAGTTGAAACTTGGCATACATATAGCCTTCAGAGAAAAATATACAGAATTTTTTTTTCTTTTTAGTAGGTGAAAAGGAAGAATGAGTAAAAATCCCATCTTATTTCGGTGTACTTTAAAAAAAAAAGTCTTAGGAAATTGTATTTGAGTAAAAACTTTACATTCGGTATTCATGTAGGGTTTTCATAAAATTTACTAAGTAAATCACCAAAACTATACATTTCCTAGTTCAGTGAGGTTGTTTGGGAAAGTGAAAAATCTTCCTTTGTTATTTATATGGAGATACCTTCTACAGCCCAAAATTATTAAGTTAAATGATGTAGCCCGAAGGTTAGAGTGATGCAGTTTGGCATGTTTGTAGCATTCTGGAAGTAACTCACAAAAAATATCAAAAGTAAATATTTTTAGTTTTTAGGGTAATTCTAAAATAAAAAGAAAGATTTCCGGTGCTATTTAAATGTATGTTTGTTTTGGACATAAAATCTCATGTTTTAGGTAATTGAAATTGGAACAAAAGTTTGAAATTCGGTATGCTTGCAAACTTTTGATAGCGATATGCAAGTTATTGACCAAACATAATATCTAGTTATAGAGGGATTTTTTAAATTTTTTTATTTTTATTTATTTATATATTATTTATTTTAGAAAACTGAAAACTCACAGTTATTTAATATCATATCTTCTACATCTCAAAATGCTTAGACTTTTGGCATACTTGTGGGTTTATAAGGTGCGAGACCTCCAGCTAGCCGAAGGCTAGTCTTCAGTAACACGCACAGCTGCTGCACATGTTGGAATTGGAAGTCATCGATTGCGAGGAAAACAGAGCTAGTTGACATTTGCCTTCGAGTTTGACCGGGTTACCGTTTTTTTCTAAAGCGTTCACCTCCGGTGCTTGGGGTCCCTGGTTCGATCCCAGCTCGCGCCGTGTGGACTTTGTGGTGGACAAACACCGTGCTCGTGGGTTTTCTCGGGGTTCTCCCGTTTCCTCCTACTCTTCATTCCACCATTTCACTCATCTCTCATCATCACCGTCTCCTTTAGCCTAACCGGCATAACCGTGGGACGTAAAACTTAGAGATTTCATTTTTGTTTTTTCTAAAGGAGTTGAAATCGAGCTCAATAGCACCAGTACCCTGAAATTACTTTATTCCTTTTTTTTAAAAAAAAAATAGTAGGGGTCATCGTTATTCCACTTTAAACTTTATTTGTTGAGATTACATATTAATGAAAATGTCTGGTCCATATATACTTATTCAACAGTGAGTTTATGAAGGACGGGAAATACAGTTTAAGGTTGGACCTGAATCACTACTCGGTTTACATCCAAGAGAAATTGTTCTTCACCTGGACTTGAACTCGGGATCCCTTGATTAGGAAGGCGATGAGTTTATAGACTATACCTTAGGACACGTGATAGAAATATGTTTAACCGATTTGCATACTTGTGCATATTTTCCGTCACCTTAGGACAACTGCATAAGTGAAATCACTTTACAGACTTATAATTGAAATAAGGGGACACGGTGGCTCAGTGGTAGAGCGTTCACCTCTGGTGCGTGGGGTCCCTCGTTCGATCCCAGCTCGCGCCAGTGGGCCGTCTGTCGGACAACACCGTGTGCGTAGGTTTTTCGGGGTTCTCCCATTTCCTCCTACTTTCTCCATTCCACCATTTCAGTCATTACTCATCATCACCGTCTCTCTTAGCTTCGGTGTATAAAAGTGGCACGTTAAACTAAATATTTCATTTCATAATTGATATAAATGGACAATTTCAAAACATTATACAGATTACAGAAGGTTACTTTAATTCAAGTAGTTCACTGCATCCGAAGTACAGCGTCCTAATTTAAATTGCTTAGAAGTGAATAAAGATACTAATAATTTGTGTTCACTCTGGCTGTGAACCATTTATTTTATATTTTTGGCTTAAACCAATTGGATTTTAAAAAAATTTAAACCATCTTGGTTTACACCAACCAACTCTGATAGATAATAATCAAAAATACACACAGCTAGTTTTGTGACTGCTTCCTTGAGTTAGTTACGTTTTAATTATATTCGTTTCGTGCCTATTCATTATTGAGGGACTTACATATCCAGATAGTTTTGTGACCTCTGGCGTAGGGTAGTTACGGTTAGGTTATGCTCGTATTGGGCTGTTGCGTTTTGGGCTACCAGATAGAGATTTCACTTCCGAACCATAGTGCAGTCCAACTCTAAACGCAGTAAGATGTATTATTTCTACACTGCTTCTTACCGGGACACTAGCTCTTGTATACGGATCTTGAACAATCTTCCTGTACTTTACTGGAGTTCCATTTTCCTTTCATATACCTCCAAACTTCCTGACTTGGTACTCTGGCTTACGTCTTTGCCCATTCAGTAAATACTGCATCCTTATTGCTTTCCCTGACGCTTTTCCATTGTTTGCTTTAATAAGATTGCATCTACGGGCGTCGTTAGCGTGATGGGGACATGCCCCCCCGTAATTTTCTGTGTCGTGTATAAAGTTACCAGCTGGCCAGTATTTTATTTATTTATTTTTTTTATTATTATTTGCACTGCATGAGTTACGGTATATCATTAATTTATTTCGATAAAATTAAACAAAATCATAATATGTAATTAGAAAATAACTTGCACATGTGAGATATATCATGTGTCTCCCCCCCTAATATTTAAGAGCTAATGACGCCACTGATTGTATCAGTTGTACTCATCTGTAGCATGGATTCAACTGTTGTTTTTCTTTCTAAATCTTCATCGTCCAAGTGTTTATTGCAGGGTTTGAAAAAACCCGGGTTTTTCTGAAAAAGCCCAACCCACCTGGGCCCATATGGGTTTTTTCCGGGTATTTTCGGGTTTTATTGGGTTTTTTTGGGTTTTATCAAAATATTTCGATGTCTTTGGGGTAAAAGTGTTAAAATATGATTTATATTTCAAGATTATCATTGTCACAACTTGCAACAATTTTCTATTCACTACTGCTTTAAAAAAATGGCCGCCATTTTGAAATTTTACGTTGGATCATCGCCAAAATATATACAGCTAATTTAGAGCATCTCGTGCTTCTACTCTAAAAATTTCGACTTAAAAGATCGAAAATTGCGCTTTGTAGCGTGCATACCCGCTATTTTGAAAAAAAAAAATTGTCACCATTTTGAAATTTTACGTTGGCATGCCGCCAAAATCTATACAGGAAATTTAGTGTGTCTCGTGCTTGTACTCTGAAAATTTACACTTAAAAGACAGGAAGTGATTCTCTGTAGTATGTGTGGTACAAGCAGACGAACGAACAAATGCAGATTGAATCTTCCCAGAAGCCTCAGTGACGTTTGCCAAATGTGAACACCAAATATATTAATTTAACAGCGTAAAATAAATGGTTTTTATTGTTGAAGTTCACTTTCGATAGCTTGTGAGTTCAATTACGTGAATTTCCCGAGCACTTGTTGTAAGAGGGATCTTTCCAGAAAATTAATTTAAGACCATTAAGAAAGATATAATTCATATTTTATAAAATAAACTAGCTTTTGGCTAGCTGGGGGCTCTACCCCCAGACCCCCGAGTTTGCTCGGCCTACGGCCTCGCATTTCTTATCTATCGCCCTTTTCGTCGTGAACTTGCTTTTCATATTTCCTGAATCTGCCCACCCGGGGGCATCGCCTCCCACACACTGTCTTTGCTCGGCCTACAGCCTCGCATCTCTTGAACCCACACTTTTCCTATTTCAACTATTTTAAAGATAAAATTTTGTATCCCAAGAAAACGCCCATTTAAATAACAAGGGAATTTCTTCATCATCTTTTAGACCCTTAAAAATATTAAAAATATTCACTTTTGGCTATTTTCCTGTCCGTTAGTCCTGGAATGCTATAATCATGCCAAATTTCATCATTCTAATCATGCCAGAAGGGCCTAAACATTTTGGGGTATAGAAGACGTCCCATATAAATAACATGGGAAAGATTTTCCAGTTCCCCATAAAACCACTCTACGGTTGGAAATTTTTATTTCTGATGTTTCACTTAGGTAACGCTTACGAAAATGTACAAGCATACCGAATTTTAAGATTTTATTCCAATTCTAAGTACTAAAACATGAGATTATAAGTTTAAAAAAAAGGCCCATTTAAATAACATGGGGAAATTCGTCATACAATCTTTAGACCCCCTCAAAATTAAAAAATATTCACTTTTGGCAATTTTCCTGTGGGTTTGTCCCGAACAGCTACAATGATGTCAAATTTAACCATTGTAGCCCTACAGGAAATGCTCAATAATTTGAGGATGTAAAAGGTGTTCCATATAAATAACATGGAAAAGATTTTTCAGTTCCCTATAAAACCACTCTAAAGTTGGATTTTTACATGATTACTGATTTACTTAGGTACTGCTAAGAAAACGTATAAGCATACCGAATTTCAAGTTTTTATTCCAATTCTAAGTAGGGTGTACCTAAAACATGAGATTATATGTCTAAAAAAGGCCCATTTAAATAACATGGGGAAATTTTTCATACCCGCTTTAGACCCCCCTAAAAATTAAAAATATTCACTTTTGGCAATTTTTCTGTCGGTTAGTCCCGGAAAGCTACCATCATGACAAGTTTAATCATTGTAGCCCTACAGGACGTGCTCAATAATTTATGTCAGCTCATGTAGTTTTATATATAGTTAGGATGTGTTCAGATTGTCTTAAATGAAATTAAATATCTTCCAGCATAAAATAAATAGTTTTATTGTTGAAGTATTCAGTTCCGATGCTTTGCGCGTTCAATTGGGGGAATTTCCCGAGAACTTCTTTCGGGACGTGTTTTTTTTCCTCCTCCGTCGAAAATGCAGCTCCCTTTACTATACATCGAAACTTCCACTAGTACGAAAGTTCGAATTCAGCACTTGAAATAGTAAGCGGTACGTAGTTCGGAACTCTGAGCATCGAGTTTCTTAAATTTGACGAATTTTTACGCTTTTGTTGGTGTTGATTCTACAGAATGCTTATTTGAAAAGTACCTACAAATAACTGTACTAAACTGTTGTTGTTGGAAAACTAAATTTTATTGAAGAATACTTGTGTTACCATCAAAGGTAAGGCATAAATAATACTAATAGTTTTACTAATGCACTAGATGTTTACTGGTAGTACCGGCATCTATGGCTTTAAACGCGTCAAACGTATGAGGGACAACGTTTCACTAGCACACTATTCACGGAAAGTATTTTCTAAAATATAAAATTGCATTTTTTTCCCTTCAAACAGGCTATACGCATAATCCATACATTAATTTGTTACTTAACTATCTCAAGCTAAGATAAGGCTTTTTTTTATTCATTCAGTGCATTCAGAACTTTATAAAGGTCTTATGTTGAATGTTGTATACCTTAACGGGAAAGCATTCAATTCGCCCATGGAAAGTCCAAAATCTGATAAAATGTGATCACCTTGGTTGTATCAATAATATATTAACAAAAAGCTCAAAAACCCAGGTGGGTTTTTTCAGGTGGGTCCAACCCGAAAAAACCCACCGGGTTTTTTCGGGCTGGGCCCACTTGGGCAAACCCTGGTTTATTGTATGTGGCATCAGCTTGATTCCTCGGTAATTTTCACAATTTTGTACATCTTCCTTCTCTTTGTATATAGATACAGTACTACTCTCTCTCTCTCTCTCTCTCTCTCTCTCTCTCTCTCTCTCTCTCCACTGACTTGGCATTTTTCTCTTGTCTGTAAACTGTTTTCATTAGATCCCATAGTATGCGGTAGGACAACTTCTGGTCCTAAGCACCCATGTTTTAGCTTGTAGTTGCTTTCCCTGTCTTCATTTTCTTTAAAGCATGTTCTACCTCTTCTCAGCTTATTTCTGAGATCACAATAACTGTAACTCCCAAGATTTGGTGTTCCATTACAAAAGACCTGTCTTTGGTTTTCTTAATTTAGCAGCTGTTTCTTTGTTGATTCTTCTCCATCAACATACAGGGCATAACTGCGGTACATGAAGCTAGATGTTTATACTTCATTCCTGTTTACTCAATTAAAGATATTTTTGCAATAGTAATTATGCTTTCCTCATTAGCATTGACAGATCCTTCATTCCATTCACATATTGAAGTCATCAAAAGTAAGATTTTTCCGAAAGACCAAACAAATGAAGAAATAATATCAAGAGAAAAGGCACAGAACAGTACCTCCTTAGTTCTACTTTGCCTCTTCAGGACAGACCTTCAGTTATTTGTATCCCAACTTCCAAGTAGGATAAATACTTTTTGTACATGCAATCACTAAGCTGTATTTCCGAATAGTTTTTTTTTTTAAAGAGCCATTTGGCTTAAAGAAGCTGACCCACAACTGAAAGATAGGAATATGGGAAAGATGTCGCTCAGGACCTATATTTTAAGATGCTAACCGGTTTGAATGACATTGAAGAAAATAGCTAAGACGTGACAAAAAGTTGAACATATTTGTATAATCTGCCTAATTTTATCATGTCGTTTTATAAAATTAAATTGAAAGAATGAAGAGTTGCAGGATTCAATTTTTTCTTATTTCAGGGAAGTTTTATTCATATTTCTTTATTTCCTTAGAGCTTCTTCACATCCAGTTTGTTTTGCCTAGCGCTTGTGGTGTGAGGAGTGACGGATTCGATTCCCGAAAGGAGCTCAAAATTTATGTTCACCCAGCATCGTGTACCTTAGATTCCGACATAATCTTTATATTGTTCGTTAAATAGGAGCTTTGTGCAATCTGTGTATTTCATTGAACAAACATTTGTTATTATTTCAGAGGAAGAAATCGATGATGAGGCATTCGAAAATTTAACTGTGGATGCAATAAAGGAATTAATTCCTAAAGTTGGACCACGAATGAAATTTATATCAAAATATAAATTGTACAAGGAACAGAAGATGAAATCTCCTACTTCTTCATCCCCTGTGTCTTTCCTGTCACACAGCTCAGAAGGCAGTACCTTTAGTGATAGCGAGGTAGAAATAACTGATATCTTATTATTTTTCTCAAATATAATCGTACTTTGTTATCATTGTACCTGTAATACCGTATTCATAGGTGTATTTTCAACCGTATTACGATTTTAATCGGTAGAGAAAGTGTTGGGTATAATACTCACTATTTTTTTCAGCAAACTGTTTTACTTGTAAATATAAACACCTTACAGTGCCCAAATTAAAATATACGCGCCTTTGGCGTGGGAGACCGGGGTTCGATTCCCGGCGGGAGCTCATGAGGTTCGGATTCCTCGTTAATCAGTAGGTCCACTTCTCATATAGCCTCGCTGCTGAACGGGACGTTAAACTCAAATTAACCCAAATTAAAATATCTTGGTAACAGTTTCAATGTACTTCTGACACCATCCTCAAATAGAGGAATAGAATGAGAAAAGCCTACCACTATTTTCCCATTCTATTCCCTCTCTGAAGATGGTGTCAGAAATATACCGAAACTGTCAGAAAGATGTAATTTTAATTATTACACTTTAATGTTTTAAAATTTGTCTTTTGCGTTCAGTTACTTATGGTACTTGCATTTTGTAAGGATTAGTCCGTGTCAATGTGTAAGTGTAAAAGTTGATGCTTCGCAAAAGAAAGAAAAAAATGAAAACAATTTTGTACGTTTAATTCACTCGTAAAAAATATTAGCAAGCTTTTTCCAAACCCAGTCATACTATTACTAACTCAGAACAAAACAAGGAAACTAATGATTTAAATCTTTTCTTTGTTACCCTCCTAGTTTTTTCAAACTCGAGTGCACATACGAGGTCTTCAGTGCTTGTGTGGTTAGTGACGCGCCTTTGGCGCGATAGACCCGGGTTTGATTCCCGGCGGAAGCTCATGTTCCGATCCGACATTAAGCTGTAGGTACACGTCTCATATAGCCTCGCTACTGAACGAGACGCTGAACTTAAACCAAGAAATCGGATGCACATACTTTCTTCAACGGCAGTAAATTAATGTTCTGAACGAAACGTTAAATTGTAATCCATTTCAGATGATTCCAGGAAAAAAATCCGTAAAAGAGACAATGTTTAAAAATATAATAATTATCCATGTAATAATGTTTGCAATTTAATACTTAAATTATAGCGCACAGTGCAGCAGTTTTACATGTATTTAAAGATAGCCGAAAAATGTAAATGTAAACTTAATTGTAAGTTTGGTAAATGAAAGAGATACAAGAACTTACGAGTACGAATATCATATTGAGAGCCCTAAATGTAGCGAAAGTCCCGAAATGACGGTTTGATTTGATTCTCTAACAGGTTCTTCTAGTCTTAATAAATATATCTCTGTTTCACCAAGGTATATCTCTGTCCTTAACTGCATTCGACTTGATAGATACCAGATTGTTTCAGAGGGTCAATCCTCTGAGAAATATATTATGTTTTCTGAAAGAATATCGGAAGCGTCGATGAAATACCTTCTGAGAATAATTTTTATTTGGTTAGATAATATTGGAAAATATGGAATACCTATCAAGTTTCTAGTTAGTTTACTTTCATTTTTACAATAACGCAAAGATTGAACAAGTTAATACAGCCAGTTTTTTCAAGGTGCGGTGATCATATCAATTTTCATGCTCGATGTTGTATTGCAGATCGTGATTTTGGGTACTTAATGTAACAGCAATCAAAATAGTCAAATGTTCCTTTTTACTAAGTTGAAAGACATAGATTTGGCCTTAGTGTAAGTTACTTAGTTAATTGTAGTTAAATGTCCCATTTTAGCATTGACGCTATATTAGACGTGAAACTACATTTTAAAGTGAAATCAGAAACACTGTAATGTGTTCGTTGCTCTTCCACTGATAATTGAACCCGGGACTGCGTGAATTATTCACGCACTCTATTCACTAACAGGCGAGGAGGGCTTCAATGTAAGTTTAGCATGATGTTACTAAAATGTATTGTATTCCTCTATCCCCTTTTCATCATTCTCTCCATCCATTCTTTATCCCCATCTCTTCTCTTCTTTCCTACGACTTTGTTACAAATATTACTACTTGCATCGACATGGTATGCAAATTCTGTCGGTAGTGAATTCAGTGTGAAATGACCTAATAGCTATTTTTCCACCATCCAGAAACCAAGAAAGTTATCTACGTAAAAATGTGTTTCTAATTATATGAAAACGTATTCTTTCCATTGGTTATGGTTCCAATTTGGTGCAAGTTTGGCAACATAACCATTTTGAGATACGAAGAGCATTCATTTTTCACATCTTGTACTTTTCCTTTTTATAAGAACGCATGCCCCTAAAATAATCTCTGCTTCAGATTTGAGGTTTTCTTTATTCTATAGTACATCTACCATTTTTATTTATTTCAAGTATCAGTCTACTAAATTGACTTCACACACCGTTGTCACTCATTACACTTGCACACACACACACACTTTGTTTTAAGCAAACTTTGTGAATTTTATGTACAAATTCTGCGCATCCATGGGAATTGATGACTAACTCTCTCTCTCAGGTAGCAAGTTTTGAAGTTTGTTAGACCTTTCAGTGAACAATGACAAGCACTTAAAAAAAAAGTACTTATTGTTGCTGTTACAAGGGTTATTTTGAGATAGCCGGACTACAAAAGACTAATGTTCATTTTTGTGTCAGGTAACATTGGAGCAAAAGTTTAAACAAATTATAGATGGTGGAGTGGGAACCATTGGTTCACTTAACATGAAATGCCACAAACTGAACTAAAATGCATTAATAAAATTGACATGAAACTGGTTATGATCAGCACACGTTCAAGAAAAGGCATCTTGAAGTTGTTGAATCTGTGCGTTGTCATAAGATAAAAAATAAAAGTAACGGCAATCAACAGTTGTTAACACTTTAAGGGAAATTACGCGCGTACGCAGTTGCGCTATGTAATTATATGCATTTATGTTTTTTAATCATTGTATTTAATGAAGCTAATAATAAACTTTTATTCCAGGTGACAACTATTTCCTTTTTCCCTAGTGTTGGTGGTGGAGATAGGATAAGCAATGCAAATGGAAGCACATTGTATTGTTACGAGGAACCTTGTGAGTAGATTGTAATTCAATCTCAATGACTTACGTAGAAAAGTATTTTTAATTAGACACATCCAACTAACACCGCTAGAAAACATGTTTAAACATTTATTTTCGGATTAATATTTATCTGTTTTATTGCATGAAAATGAAAAATGAGCATGGAAAAATGGTAATAGTTAAAGATAAGCATTTTGTGTGCTATTGCAGTTCGTAGTTAACCGAGCGAGCGTGTGTGAGTGGTTAGCGTATGCAGAGGTCCCTGGTTGGAATCCTGAGGCAGGCCATCGTAACAATTGTTTTCCAGGGTTTTTCTTAGTTTCATTAGGCATATGTCTGGATGGTACCTTGAATATATGACCCGCCTCGCCGACTTCGAAGCTCCTTTCCTTCCTTTGTTGTTATTTGTTTCAATGTGAAATGCCTTTCGGCTGTATTTGGAATGTTGTTAATAAATAGGTAAGATAATTAAAGGGTAAGTGTCCCAGTCGCTCGTATAAATTGAAATAGCCCTTATTTCGAGAACTTTCCTACCGTCCTCCCGCATATGAGAAACTTATTATAAAATGCAAGTGACTTTTAACTGAATTTTTTTTAAGAAAAAAGGAAGAAAAGAAACAATATATACTATTTTTCTTTCTTTAAACAGATTCCATGATCAGAGCATCAGGTTGCTGAGATACTTTTCTTCAAATTGTTAAAAAAATGGTGTAAGACACAGTGATGCGATGAGCATTCACAAGTGAGTTCAATTGTGTCTTCAAATGAATATATAAATATTGTTAATTTCTTCCTTACTTCTTATTTCTTACCTTGAGTTGAACATCTCTCGCATTTTATAACATGTTATTAATATACCGAAGATTCGCGTGAACATGCCAGTCGAAAAGCTCTTGAAATATTACACTACTATAATATATATTAGCAATTAGGACAGTGGTAAGTTGCGTATTCATATTTTATGATTTTAAACTTTTAATTATATATTCCAGTAGAGAAAATTATCGTTTTTCGGATGTAGACATTATGTGAGTTCCCTTGAATTTTATTTATGGCCCTCTGACTGGGACAGAGGTGTAGTGACCTGGAAATATTTCAGTTCTTGCTTCCATTATCGTGGTACGACTAAGGAAAACCTCCATCAGAATGGCAGTCCGAGCAGGCCACTTTTATTTCAATTCACTTTTAAAGCGTGGGTGCAAGTATTACTTAAGCGCAGCCGTTACATGGGTATATACGGTCCACTCCTGGTTTTGATTTGTAAAAGAAAATATGTCAAAGTGTGAAGTCCTAACGCCAGCATGCATTTCTGTTTGCTTAGGATGATTGCTTTTACGTGTAATGAAGGTACTTCAATTAATTTATTTGACAGAGAGAATAAGGATAGGTTAATATAGAATTCTTACAGCATTATTTTATTTATTTATTTATTGTGTATTCCAGTTGATGTAGTATGTGGTTCGGCAGGATCAAGAGATACATCCACAGATGTAGATATCTGCAAAAATAGCCCGTTGATGGAAGACCCCCAAGTGAAGGAAAGTGCAGCAAAAGAGGAATTCGTAAGTTTTCACAACACATTGTTCCTGGTGTAAAATTACCTTGTATTTCACGTAAAGAGCCCATGAAATTGATGAAAATTCACATCCAAAGATATATTTTCACTTGAATTGTTCTTCACAGATGAAATGGACAAATAAAACTGATTGTAAGTGTCCGTTTATCCTCAAAGAGACTACCTATTCTTCGTATTTCCATAGAAGATTTACGTATATATAAGTATGTTGGTATAGCTTGTGTAACCGTTACTAGATTTAAAGTTTAATTTTCCAGATCGTAATAATCAGTTAGTCACACATCTTTTATGACCGCAAGAGTGAGCATGTGTTTGGTAGGACGAACTCAATGTAAACATAACTCATATTCTTTATAACCTTATTTAATGTACTCATTTGATACCACATTCATTCAAATCGGCTCTTGGACTGTTATTAAACTCTTCTACGTGTACGTTATCAGGCATGGCGTGGGGGACCCGGGTTCGATTTCCAGCGGGAGCTCATGTGGTTCGGATTCCACGTTAATCAGTAGGTCCACGTCTCATATAGCCTCGCTGCTGAAAGGGACGCTAAACTAAAAACCAACTCTACGTTATCAGGCAGGACGGTCGCTTTGCAAGCAAGGCTTTAAAAAGTAGATCGACTAGTGCTTACGCTTCTAGAATACAAAAAATGGCATTTCGGCGTTGTTCGTTTACGACAACTACGAAACAGATATGAATGAAATTTAAAACATTTGTTTTCTGGTAGAAAAGATTGCAAGTGACATCAAAATAAAATTTCCATGTGAAAAATTGTCAAAGTTGTGATGCGTTGAAAATGAAATTCTTTTTCAGGTAATCACCAGATATCAAAAAAAAAAAAAATAAATAAAAAATAAAAAAAAAATACTGCACCCATTTCGACGAAATTTGGGACATATGTGTACTTTTACACATACATGCTCATGCTCGTTTTTGTTTTTCGTAGAAAACAAGAGTTTCTTTTTGTAAATTTTTGAAATAAAATACGTCTGGTTATACGTATTCACGTTTATGTGATCTTAACATAAGTGATATCAAATTATTTTATAGTTTTGCTTTTGTTGTTTAAGTTTTGTTTTATTTCAAATTCTATGATCACAAGTACCTTGTTCTAGGACTTGCAGAAGATTCTGAATAGTTCACTGCAAGGAAAAGAAGTATTATCTACGCACAAGAATTTGGGACATCTTAATAGCAGAGCTCGCAGTTTATTAACAGATGTCATCGTTCGATATATTGGCGCAGATAAAAGGTACAGATCGTTTCGTTAAATTTTGTGGTATCGTATGTTAAAGATAATGTAAATGCAATAGTCTTAAATATTAAGTAATTGCTGTCCTATACATTTATCGTCTTCACTAAGAATTCCGAGTAGAATCTCGTTTTCACATGGCACATATTCGACGGTATTGATTGCGTTTATCACCGTGACAGTATTTTTCACTTATGATCTATATTACAAGTATGTTTGTAGTTGTGTTTTTAGGATTAATTTGGTCTCAAAATGCATTGAAATTATCAAAGCAAAAGTTCAAACACATTAATTCGTTAGTTGCTCATTGTGGTACACAACAATATGGATCAGTTGGAATTTGAAAGTGTTCTGATGACTGCATAGCACCCTTTGGATTGATTAATAACTGTTTGCAGTAACTTGGAACACGTTGAGTTGTATTAAATATTATAGTTCATTTATTTGCCTGACTTAATGAAACTAAACATTCACTTCTTTCTTTAGTGCCAGTGTTACAAAATTTATAAGAAACAGAAAAACACACTGCTGAACAAGACTGTACTTTTAATATAAAAACATATTTACACGTGACGTTTCGATCTTCTAGCCAAGATCCTCATCAGACGTACACTCTGATGAGGATCTTGGCTAGAAGATCGAAACGTCACGTGTAAATATATTTTTATATTAAAAGTACAGTCTTGTTCAGCAGTGTGTTTTTCTGATTTTATTCGCAAGACGAATACTATGATTGTGTGTCAGTTTAAAATTTATAAACAAGTGTTTTTTTTTTCCTCCCCAATGGAGCGTCGTCTCTTAATATTTATTCAAGCTTCTATAGGAATTGGTTTGTGAAATTTCATTTTCTGTCTTACAGGATCAGTAGACAGTCATTCATTTCAATAAGTGAGGCGATTGTACGATTGTTTCCGTCTGAAAACAAGGTTTGTGTTAAATTCAGTTAGGTGAGGGAATTCTTGTATATTGCTAATTTTTCGTTTTTCTTTGCGTTCACTGGAAAAAATTTAAAAGTCTTGGAGTATTTTATGATTCTTTGAAGATTGTTCGGAAACCATACTGACAACTTTTGGAGATAATAGCTGATGTACTTCTAAGCAAAAATGATCCCATAAGAATATGTTCAATTTTCAACGGTCTGATAGTTACAGGTTGGTAAATATTTTATACAAATTTGTTCAGGACAAAATTTTATTACTCATCCTGTATGTACTTTAAAGAGATGACGCATGGCGTATTTGAACGGCAATGGAAGTACCTTTCCACTGATGTATATATGACGATAGTGGAGTTGGAAGGGAAGTTGTGGAGGAAGAAAAAAACTTTCTTCATTTTAATAAAAGTAGTTCGATTGTATAAGGACAATTTTATTTTTCTTTCTGATACTGTAGTATATATATATATATATATATATATATATATATATATATATATATATATATATATATATATATATATATATATATACAGGGTGGTGCATTTAAAATTTGCCACCCTCTATATCTTTGAAACGACTGCGAATATGAGAAAAGGCAAAAACACGTCTATCATTATTTTAAGGGGCTTGAATTTTGAGCTATAAAAAGTCCACCCCAGGTACCCCCCTATTGAGGTACGTGGGTCAACTTGAAAATTTTAAATGGCAAAGGGGGTCGAGTGATACATCGTTGGAAAGGTCTAGACAAGAGAAATATTTTGCCAAAAGTTTCAAGTCCCAATGTTGACCCTATCCTAAATGGCGGGGGTTCCCATTTTGTGTCCATAAAGTCCGTTGGCACCCAGTGTATCTTCGAAACGACTGTAAATATGAGAAAACACAAAAACATGTCCATCACTATTTTAAGGAGCTTGAATCTTGAGCTATAAACGGTCCACTCCAGGTACCCCCATATGGGGGTACATGGGGTCAGCTTCAAATTTTTAAATAGCAAAGAGGGTCGAGTGATATATCGTTGGAAAGAATGTGAACCCGAGCCATTTTAGATGGAGTCAACATAGGGACTTGAAACTCTAGGTAAAATATTTCTCTTGTCGAGACCTTTCCAACGATATATCACTCGACCCCCTTTGCTATTTAAAATTTTCAAGTTGACTCTAGATACCGCTATATGGGGTGTTTAGGGGGATCTTTTATAGCTGAAAATTCAAGCCCCTTAAAATAATGATGGACGTGTTTTAGCGTTTTCTCATATTCGCAGTCGTTTCGAAGATATAGGGGTGGCAAATTTTAAATGCACCATCCTATATATATATATATATATATATATATATATATATATATATATATATAATTTGCGACATTATTCAGCATAAAAATTGAAGTTGATGCGTAATTTTTTGTCGTTCCTATTTGGCGACAGTGTTGGCAACCGTGTTTCTTGAAGCTCTTGGAAGAAAGATATTTTGTTCTGAAAATTAGCTTCATGAGGCTCCTTCCAACGCAACTATCGTCACGTGCCATATACCCTTGGAAAGGCCATTCTGTCACCATTCAAATGCATCATAGATGACCTTTAGAAAAAATACAGGATGAGTAATACATTTTTGTTTTGGAAAAATGTACAGAATTGTTACCAACCTGTAGGTGTCAGGCCGCTGAGAATCGGATATGTGTAGAAGCTTTTTTGCTTAGAATTATATTAACTATCATCTTCCGATTTCGCCGGTATAGTTTCTGAACACCCATTGAAAATTAGACTTAATTGTATTAATATTTATTTTATCATTGTCTTCAGAACAAGGAGAAATTTACAATTTAACTTACAAGTGAACGTTTTCCATAACTTATCAGAATACATTTTTCAATGCTCATTTTATTGAAGTACTAAAGGAATCCAGAAAAAAAAAAAAAAAGAAATTCCAATATGTCTAATTTACAGCATATATATACAGTGAAACTTGTATAAGACGGAACGTCAAGGAACAAAATAATTTTCCGTTGTGTGCAAATTCGAAAAGTTAAGTTCTGTAACAATAACTGCTGGTAAAAATAATCTCGTAGTACTATACCTAGGTTAAAATGGTTGAGGTGAAAGATTAATTAACACAAAAATGTATTTACAACATAAACTCAATTTACAAAGTGAACTTATTTGAATAAGACAGACGCTTAAAGTAGAAACTACAAGTATGTATTATTTTATTATGTATTTCCTCTCACATTCCTCTTTACATTTTCACCGCCTTTTAAGGATTGTTTTCATTTTCTGGGTTTCAGTGTTGGAAATTTGCGTTTGCAACATTTGAAATGAACTTTATATTTTACAAACATTGTCTCTTTTTCTCTCTTCAATAATCGTATTGTGTCCTCCAAAGTAACAATAACATTTGTTTTTGCCGTATTTGTACACAACACTGGGCACACAAACACGCCACACCGAAACCACATTTTCTGCAGCAGAAACAATGGAAATTTTCAACAACTGGTCTAAATTTCTACCATTTTTTTTTTCAAAAATGACCGAATTCTTGAAAATGCATGTGTAATGACGGAGTAGCAAGCAGTAAGTCTTTAATTTATAAAGAAAGTTTTGACAGTAGAAAAGTGCTTATGTGTGTATCAACAAAAACAGGAAACAGGTAACTTAAATAACAGAAACATTATCTCCATTCTTGTTCACGGCCGAAAGATCTTAACTATTGAAAACAGAAGTTCAGTAGTAACGCCAACGCAGAGACAGACAGACTACAGTGCCCCTACGTTTCGAGCTGGCAATCAGTTAAGAGAAAAATCTTTACCATATGGCAAATCAGACAGAGTTGCCGGGACTAAAAACTATTCATCTTCGGCAAATTTCCGGTTTATATAAGTTTCGTTTTAAACAGGTTTCCATGTATTTTGTTTCTCTGTGGAAATAATATAGTTTAATTGTAATTTTGTGTTGTGCAATAGGATATCAGGACTGTATATTATAACAGTGATTTGTTTTTCAAATAGCATACTTACTACGTCCCCTATAAAGTTGCTCAAGGGAAGAAGGTTTTGGCAAGAGGGAAACTTTGGGACAGATATTGCAACACAAGAAGGTATTTGCGGCAAAGTGGTGTTTTGCCTTTGAGAAACCGGTGTGCAGCTACAACTTCTACCGAAGTCGATTTAGATGGTACGTTCATAGTTCTTTTTCATTTATTTGCTTTCATGTTCATAAATTCTGTATTATAATTTTATCAGTAAATCACGATGCATAGTGTTTTATGCTATCTTATATTCAGACAAGGGTACAAAACTTCCTAAAAGAGATGCGTGCCGATTTTTTACATGGTTACACATATTCACGTATTATGGTCAATCAACAGATTCACAGTTCAAGGGCACTACCTTCATTATAAATCAACAAATTTCCGTGAATTTGTGCAATCAGTATATCTGCTGTTCATCTGTGTGTAAAACTCTATCACTGCTTTCATATATTAACGGGACGTTTTGTAAATACATGTTCCGAACACCTCATAGGACAATTGTGTTCAGAAGTATAATACTGTCTGTTTCACATGTTTATTGAAATATTATTTCTTGTACTTCTGTCCTAGAAATTAATACATATGTATTTACGTATACTGAGTATGTACGTTTCTTACACACTGAATTATGTAGATGGTGTCCTTTATTTTCAGAGTCCACTGATGAATTTGCCGAGGAAGCTCTCACGTGGTTGAGAAATAATATAGAGCCATGGGAGAAAGTGTGTGATCTGTGGAAACAAACGACATTAAATCGGAGAGCAAATTACATTCAGTCAAAGAAGGATATCAGCTCCTACTTCAAGGAATTTCCTGCTTTAAAACAGCCTCTTGGATACACACTTGTAAGTGTAGTGATATTGCTAAGAAGTTTACATCTTTCTATTATTATTTTATGAATGTAACCGAAGAAAGAAAATACCTTTATATTATTTTATAGAAGTGTAATTCCGTATCACAGAACGAACTGTACTTAAAGGAAAATGAAAAAAAAAAAAAAAAACGAGTAACAAAATTTAATGAGTTAAAAAAAAAATCATGAACATAAGGGTCTTATGTTGATGCTATATATAAATTGCGAACACGGCAGTTTTTCTTTGCAAAAAAAGCACCTAGCATGAGGCGAGAGAGTTTATAAATGTTTTTCGGTGTATGAAGTTGTACCCTGTCTTGCACTATGTTTCGGAGTTTTTCGGTTCTAATTTTTTCCTGTGAGTAAGCTGATGGACGAGATGGTGCATCTTGTAGCAGGTAGAACGTTTAGTAATTCTGAGAAAATCAACCGGATTTTCAGTACACCAAAACCTGTATAGATTCAGAAATAATGAAAAATCAGAGTGAAAAAGTGCGAGTGGGCCGAAAATAGATCTTTTGTCTTCGACGTACAATGCCAATAAGTTAACCTCTACGCTACCCAGCCCGCTCCCCGATCAGCCCCACATCCTCACTCTTGTTGATAATGTTCCTATGAAAACATTTAATAGTTTATTTTAATTTACAAATATACCAGCATCAGCGGCAGAAGGTTCAGAATTATGTAAGCTTACGTTAAAGACGCGTTTTTGTGTAATTAAAAACCAACCAATGTATAAAACAGTTACCAGAAATTAGATAAAATACACGTGCAGTACATGCGCGCAAAGATTTAAGAAAGAAAAAAAAGCTTGTAAGAGCTTTCACCTTTTATGGCTTTGTTAGGCAGGAAGAGAAAGACGAAAGTGGAAGAAGAAAGATACAGAGTAAGACGAGTTACGCCATATTTCTGGGGGGGGGGCGCGGTGGCTCAGTGGTAGAGCGTTCACCTCCGGTGCTTGGGGTCCCGGGTTCAAACCCTGCTCCCGCCGTGTGGACTTTGTGGTGTAGAAACACCGTGCTCGTGGGTTTTCTCGGGTTCTCCCACTTTCTTCATTCCACCATTTCATTCATCTCTCATCATCACCGTCTCCTTTAGCCTAACCGGCGTAACCGTGAGACGTAAAACTCAAAGATTTCATTTCATTTTGCCATATTTCTGCTAGGTGCTATGGTGGTCATGTGATCACGTGACTGCTGTCAAGTACTCATACGAGAAAGTAGAGAACCTTGTGGAGAAATCACTGTTGGTATAGGTGCGGTCCTTGTGTCTTTCTCTATTTCTTATTCCACTTTCGTCTTTGCGTCCCTGTATGACGACTCCATAAATGCGAAAGCGCTTGGAAGTTTGTTTTATATTTGCGTGTATTTTATCAGTTCCACTCTAAGTAATTGTTTTTTACATGCCTACTTTGGGATTTCTTTTTCAATCAGACATAGTATTTTCTGAAAATGGATACTATAGTGGGGTGAATGCCATTGATGTTCATAACTTGATTAAAAACGCTCTGTTGAAACAAAGATTATTTAATGAACTTCAAAGAAAACTATACTACCAAACTTTTGTATAAAGAGAAGAAAGCATAGAACATTATATCATCAAACAGCGTTAGGTATATGTGACAACAATTTCTTTTACTTTTCAGATCGACATTGATTTTGGCCAGTTATATCCTGGGAAAGATATAACATTTTTTTCAACGTGGAATGCAGACTTAAAGAAGATTCAGCATATACTTACCACGACCAAACAAACAACAAATGACGGAGCCACATTAGTAGAACTTTTGCTGCAGGAGAACATCAGGGAAGGTAATTATTTTTCTTATTAAGGGGATCTTCTACCTCTTCGCTTATGTTTCTAACTTCCCATTTGAAAACATGTAAATTTTAATATGGTAATTTCTAACAAAGTATTGTAGGTAATGACTTGAAATTTTTAATACAAATAGACAAGACCCATATAAATCCAACCACGGTCTCCAATTTACGTTACATGCGTTAGATTAATTGCAATATATTCTTCAGTAAGTTTGGCAACAGAGAATAAAAAGTATGCTGCAGAGGGAAGAGGGCTGACCATCTGTTTGCTTGTTAGCTGCTTTAAAAAGGACGCTCTTACCAGAAAAATCACGTTGTGATTCTCACTTCTCAGTGGTTAGAATGGTCTGGACTGGAAGAGCCCAAAACCACTTCTTTCTTCCTTTCACGGTTTGTTTGTTTCTTCCACCCCCTGCTGTCACAAGAAGACAACTTGTTTCGGAAAGCATTTTGAATTAGTAGCGAAAAGCCAAACGAATGACACCACGGGCGGATTAAAGGGAGGGGCGGTCACTCCCTCCGAGAACATTTGAATACTTTGAATAATCGGAGTAAGAAACTAGAAATTGCGTAATCTAATAAGAAAAGTTTGTTGAAGTATACAAATCAAGACGCATTTTAAGTGTCACAGCATTGTACTCTCATCCCCTCCCCTCCCAATTCCCTTCTGAAGAAGTTCTCTTTTGTTTCTCTGTTCCATATTAGCCTTTACACTTACACTTTCATTATCCAGTATTGATTTTTACCATACCATCTGCACAGAAGGCGAATAAGGTTTACGAGTCCTTCCTGCCCCCTTTTTTAAAAATTGCTAATTATAATAAAATTTATCGAAGTGCATGGAAGTAAGTTTTGACTGTGGAGAAATGGTGTACACATTGTTTATTATTTCATTAAGTATTGTTCACTATAATTATTAAAACGCAACACTGTTCAGCCTACTCCCGTAAGCAAAGAAAAGATCAATTACAGGTGCTCCGGCAATTTTCCCTTGTCTCCTTTTAGTCGTAAGTCCGAGCAGAATAAATCAAAATCTAGAAGAAAAATAAATGATAATTGTAAATCGACAACATATCGAGCACTTAAAAAAGCTCTGTTATTCTTTTGTTTCATTATTGAGCTCAGATCACGAGAAATATTTCAACTGCTGTGTAGTAATTGAACATTTTTCGTTTAATCTCCCAAAGAGTCTGAAATACTGAGTTCAGTGACCAGTTTACATCCCTGAAATCAGTAATTACTTGAATAACAGTATATGAAGAAGATAGATTCAGTAGGGTTAATAAGCAGATATGAAATCCCTTTTGTAGCAATGAATGAAACTAATGTTTAGAATTTGTGACGAAAGAACTTTTCCGCAGCGTATAGTCTTTAACTTGTTGTTAATTGTCTATTTTGATTCATTAAGCTGTTCAATTTCTCTCTTTTTATCCGTATCTGTTGCAACTTCCCAAAGAGAAATACATACGTTGACTTTAACCTTTGGTTCTTGAAATAATATACTTCATGTACAGCTTTTATACACGTACTTATAGGCGATAGATAAGTATCGTATTAAGATTAGTTTTCCCCATTATTTGGACCCAATATTTGCATATAAGAAACATCGCATTATCCCTTTGCCGAATCTGGGTGTAGTTACAAAAGATGATACTTTTTGTGTGTTTTTTTTTTTCAGATTGCTGTCCATTGCTTACAAAACGTAATTTCCTTTTTTCTTTGATTATTGACTTAAAGTAATATACAGTATTCATTGCGTATCACAGAGCAAACCTCGGCAGGTATGAGAATGAATGCAGTCAGAAAGTTAGCACTTACATTCAAATAAATTAGTATAAAGTGGTCCAAAAGTGGGCGTACCCCCCTTTAGTTTCAACAGTATAGTGTTAGTTATGGTAGAATGTCTGTACACAGCTACCTTAAAGTCGTAAGAGTCGTAAACAAAGGTATGATCACCATCCATGTCATAACACAACTGAATTCTGCACAAAGTTCTGGCAGATGTTTTGCGGAGATACTCCGGAGTCAACGAGGATGAAGGCGTGTTCCACAGCTGCTCGTAATTCCTGCGTTGTGTGATATCGAGTGTTTCTTACGTGTTGCTTCATGAAAGCCCAGGGAGCATTGTCTGATATCGTCAGATCGGGACTTCTTGGAGGCCTGGCAAAGAGCTGGATGCACAACCTCTTCCAATCCAGCGGCCAGGAACTGATCTGATAACTGTTACCAAGCAGAAAACAAATGGATAGCAATGTTGCCAGACAATGCCAAGCAGTGTTACCAAACAAATGTAGGTAAAACCAAAAACCGTCAGAAAACACCAATTAAGAGGTACGCCCACTTCCGGACCTCGCTATATAAGCGTAAATTAATTACCTACAAATGTTCTTGATATTTCATTCTTTTCCAGATGCCAGAACAGTCGTAATATTAATACTTCTTGGAAGATATTTCCCATCTGTGACCACGTGTATCAAAAGGAAAGACGGAGGTGGATTATGGAAACCTTCCAAATACGAGGCACAGCAAGGATTCCTTTTTCATGTCAGAGTATGTACCATTATGTAATATAATGTATTAATATCTACACTTGATTACCACGAAATATGTCATTAACATTTAATTAGTGATTGGAGAATGGAGAACATTGCACGAAACCTTATCGAACAAACAAACAAACAAAAACAATCAGCTTTTCTGGAAAAACTGCTATGCTCAAACAAAAATATTGTGTAAGCAAACACCATTTTCATCAAACCACGATCCACTCTGACTCACCACGTGTCACCATGATCTACTGATCTACTTCGACCTACTGACCGAATATGTCGAGAGTGTATCAAAGTGGAATGTGTTATATTGAGGACTACAATGAGTCAGTTGTTATTGTTGGGTTAGGGTAGTCATACGTAACAGTGGAACATGTAAATGTAACCCAAGATCCACTAAAGTATACTCAAAATTATCCCCACGTGATCCATAGCCACTGACCCGCTCCATCTTTGATGTGCACTCAATTGATATGATTACCATACCATATCAAGAGGATCATATTGGTGGTACATGGAAACAAAAAAGTTTAAGAAAAGGCCCCCTCGGGACAGCACGCCCTTGGTGGAGTGAGCTATCAACCATATTTTGCAATATACATGACTCTTCTTCATGCAATTAGTAAAGCATGTATCGGTGTATGTGACGCGATTTGTATCTTACGAAGATATCGTGAACCTAAGTTGTGTAGATAGAAAGGAATATGCATAAAATAGGAAAACACAATATTTATTAGTCGCTAACGCCCTCGCCTTTGGTGCGAGCGGTTCTGGGTTCGATTCCCGGTGGGATCACTCGATCAAAGAAGTGTAACAGCTTTTTCAGGCCAATCATCCTGAGTGTTATTTCCTGGGTTGAGTGAGTTTTTTTTTTTTAATATAAACACAGTGAATGATGCTAAAAATGCCGGGATGGTACCTAACACACAGGTCCCAGACCGCTTCCTTCCCCATCCATTCCTTTCTTGCTTCCCCTCTCTCGGATTGTGTGCTCTCCGAGGGACGACATCCCTCAAACGTGTCGAACTTAAAGCCGACCTAAAAGTTACTCCTTCGTTGCTAGTACACTTATCTCCTTTGTTGGGCGACTGCGTTCGATTTCCCGGGAGGAAGGGGGAGGGGATTTTAGGATGTTATTCGTATTTTCGGTTCCACTGTAGGTTTATGCCTTATGAAGTTCCCGTGATGAAACCCTATATTCCAATAACAATAGTAAACGTAAAAATGCTGTAAAACTTTCGGTGAATGCTATGTAAACTTTCTGAAACATAAGTAGAGGTTAAATATGTTTATGGTCATGGATAAAATGTTTACTTGGCTCAAAACAGCTTTTTCCCAGTGTCTTTAAAAATGTTCTTCATTCAACCCTTCAAATATTGGAACTATGATAGCACTCCTTTCTTCATTTTATGGCATAAATAAGTAAGAAGTGTTTATACTCGAGGTAATGATATGTGTGTAATATCAATCTTATAAAAATACTAAACAGCACGTAGGGGAACGGCACCAACCTTTTCGCGATCATTATTTTAAAAACTAATTCATTGATATTGTAGCATCCTTGCTTTTCAAATTTCCGCAAAGGTTTTTCTTTCTTCTTCCTGGAGATTTGTAACGTCAAGAATTGCGGTCATTGACGTACAGGATCTAAATTTATTTTATCTTTAAAATATCCGTGCTTACTTTATGTCTGGATGTGATTCCAAGTTTGCCACATTTAATTGAAATATTTATTACTGTAAATGTAAACCATTAAGTGTAAGCTTAGGACAATTTTATTGATGTCGCAGTTATCTATTCACGTAACTACTGTCAAGTTTATAAGTGCAATAATTCAGATTGTTTTCTTTGTGATTATTCTCAAACCTTATACTAAAAGGTAGATTCCTCTAAGGAACTTTACTTAATTTTTCCAGAACTTTTCTTAATTGCATCGGATAATACAAACACAATGAACGGTATTAAAAATGTACAACTCAAGGGGTATAATAATACATTCGAAATACTGTCATATTAACCTATATTAGTTTTCAAGACATTTCATATCGCGTAGAAGTGACTCGCGTCAATTATGACCTCATTACATTACATTTCTAGTATAGAAGAATGCCTGAAAACAGTTGGTACCAGTTTAATTGGATTGCTATATATATTATTGGTGCACCTCGTATTTAAAATACAAGCTCATTTTAATTATACGTGTATTTGTAGTTTTTGGAATTTGATAACGTGTTAATAGGTGTGTAACGTGATAATAATTCTGTGTACATGACTTACAGGAAGCGTCCGATCTTCAAACAGAGTTAGAAAGGCATCATCTAAAGATGCAGCGCTTTGGATGTAGTGTGCAGCCCATGCCCGTCGTTGTCGCTTCAAAAATAGATGAACCTCAAGCCTTCTACGTGAGTATTGAGGATAATCTCTACAGAGTTGAAACTCCACTGAAAGCAATCGATAGCACATTCAAGTCGTTTCAAGTACTGGATGCAGAATATCCGAAGGAATCGGAACAGGTGTGGACATTTGTGCAGAAACATATGTACAAAATTGAAAATGACTGCGACAAGAATTTTCCTTCAGTGAACACGCTTATCTCTGAAATATCAAAGGTGTAATGGCGGGAAAGGTTGTTTTCCGTTAATCATTTAGTTTGTAAAATAGTTTTTTCATGTATATACGTTCTTTTTAGTTTGTAAGAAGATGCCTAAGTGTTTTGTTTGTCATAGTGACTTAAGAACGAGTCAGTCTCTGTTACTTCATTTAAAATTTTGTCACAAATTAGGTGCCATGAGCCCCTTTCGTTGTGGGGAATCATTGTGTGGACGCGAATTTGATAACGCCAATTCATTCCGCAAACACTTGCTGAAACACGAAAGAACAAGTACGGGTGGTGATGGGAACCAGCCTTTTCGAGGATACCAAAATGAGGTGTGTCACATCAATGTTGAGAGACAGTTGACTGATAATGGTGATATACCAATTGAAACTTCTGTGGAAAGCCTTTCTCTTGAAGATTACCGTGAGGCTGTAAAGGAGGAAGCCCTTCTTTTTATTACTAAACTGTATAGTCAATGTAACTTAACCAGAACTCATATACAAAACCTTTGCGACTGGGTACACGGGTTTATGGGCGGTAGTGTGATGCAACTGCTAAGAGAGAAAATTTTACAAACGCTTCGAGGAAATCATGTTGATGATAATACAGTAACTGAAGTAATGAACATGTTTAGTATAATGTCCAGTCCATTTTATAGCTTGGAAACCGAATATAGGCGATTTGGCATGTTAGAGACAATGGGCAGTTTGATAAAACCAATTGATTATGTTATTGGACAGAAATTATCTTCAAAGAGAAAGAAAGGCGAGGTTTCGGTGGAAACATTACAAGTGCTTGGAAAGTTTGTGCCTATGCGAAAAATGCTTAAACGATTTTTGGAGTTACCGAATGTTCTGTCAACGTTACTCCACTTCAAGAACAGTGCAGAACAAGAGACTGAAGTACTTTTCAGTAGTGTGCAAGGACTGCATTGGAGAAACGAGGTAACGTTTTCTGATGATCGTTTGATATTACCTTTATTTCTTTACTTTGACGATTATGAAATTAACAATCCTTTAAGTGGGCATGCTGGTACAAAAAAGATAGGGGTAGTTTATTATACAATTGCATGTATTCCACCGGAGTTTTTCGCGAAACTAGAGAACATATTTCTCGCCTTACTCTTTCATTCAAATGATAGAAAAACTTTCGGTAATAAAGCAACCTTTTCAATTCTTATTGAAGAGTTGCGTTTCCTAGAATGTGAAGGTATATGTGTAATGTATAATGGTTTAGAAGTACAGATTTATTTTAAGTTGTGTGTTATTACAGGTGACAATCTTGGATTGAATTCCGTTCTTGGCTTTACAGAGTCATTTTCTGCTAAGTACCCTTGCAGGTTTTGCCTTACATCAAAAACAGATTTACAGGCGCAGTCAAGAGAAAACGTCCGGAATTTGCGGGACGTTGAGAATTATGAACTACATGTAATTCTCGGAGATGCTTCACAGACAGGAGTAAAAGAGAATAGCACTTGGAACATGTTGCCGAGTTTTCATGTTACCAAAAATTACAGTGTGGACGTGATGCATGATCTTTTGGAAGGGGTGGGGAACTATGATATGATGCATATTTTGAAGTACTACATCAACGAAACACGTCTTTTCACAATGGATATTTTAAACAGTAGGATTTCGGCCTTTGCAAGCATGTCAGATGACGTAAATAAGCCGGCACCTTTATCTTCTGAAAATCTTGAAAAGAATAAATTAAACTTGTCTGCTGCTGAAATGTTATTTCTCATAAGGTACTTTGGTTTGATAATGGGTGACTTAATCCCCGAGGAAAATATCGTTTGGAAATTTTATATTCTGCTAAGAGAAATAACAGTCATATTAACATCAAAAGTTATTCACGTAAACACTTCTGAATTACTTTGTACCTTAATTGAAGAACATCATGAGATATACAAATCTTTTTTTCAGGATACATTAAAACCTAAGCATCATCATATGGTTCACTATCCACGTTTAATGCGACATATAGGACCACTTGTTTTCACATGGTGTATGAGGTATGAATCCAAACACCAACCGTCCAAGATTGCTGCCCGTATTGCTTATTGTCGAAAGAATGTTCTAGAAACTATAGGTTTGAAACACCAATTGCAGATATGTTATAAGTTCTTTCAGAAAAACGGTTTTCATATTCAACAAGAAATTGGACCTGGAGCAAAGATATACCTTTCACAAGATCAGAATTTTCCATTGTTTTCAATGTGTTTACCTCCTTCGTTGTTGAAACTTTGTCGGTCAGTAGCTTGGTGCATATACAACGGATTTGTGTTCAAGTGTTGCATGGTAGCGTTCGAAATTCATGAAGATGGTTTAAACTTTTATAATATAAAAAAAATTTTGTTAGACGAAGAGTCGCACATTTTCCTTCTATGTAAGAAAATGAAAACAGTTGGCTATGACAGTCACTACTGTGCATATCATTTGTCTTTCACGCAAGAGTGGATCTGCATACCAGTAAATTTGAATTTTGCAGGGCCTCCTACGTATTATAAGATAATCGATAATGACAACATATATGTTTCTGTTTCGGTATGATTTTGTGTTGCATGTGGGGCAGTGTTTTCTAACATAATCGTAATAGGGCTCGAGCATAAGAAAATGTTTCTTAATCCATGTGATTTTCAGTCAAACAATATTATATCCACTAGCAAAGCATTTGCAATGAAGCATACATTCCTGTACTACTAGATGTTTTGCCTGCATGGTCCTATGGCCACCGAAGTAGGAACTAAACTTTTAAAAAACATGGTTGGTTCTATGTAAATTTTATACAGATTTTTTGTTCGGAATAGAAAAAGGTTACATATCGAGTGTAAGGAAAAGATCGCACAGCTTGGACAGAATCTGACTCTACAGCTGAAATGAAACGAAAATGTCTTACGATATTTTGTCCTCCGAGGTTCCCTTTTGAAGTGACAGACGGGTAAAATTTGGACTATGAGGTAACACCTTGCGGTACTCTGTAGAAACACGTGATAGTTTTGTTTAGTTTAAACTTCTTCGTTATCTAAGGTTTTTTAAATCAGTTTTTTTATTTTAACAACAAAATGGCTAGATTTGAAACGGCATGTTTTGTCATGATCTGGGCACAGAAAGCTTCTTTTTGTACGACATTTATTCAATTTGACATTTTAAATGTACGTTTTCATCTCTTCACATTTTCCCGCCACATTTCAGACCTTTTGCTGCATCCCATATTCCATACTTTTATTTAAAAAAAAGAAGAAGAAAAAGAAAAATGACAAAGAGCTTTGAAGTTAGGTACCTTCGTTTGAAGTACGGCACTTTCCTCTACTCCACGATAAACACCATTCCAAAGTCGCTGCTGTCAAGTGTTGTTACGGACAACCCGTGCGATATTGCCATATCGACCAAAGTTTACCGGTCTCTCCCTTCCAAAAGGGGGCCTTAAAGGACAACTTTATAAAGACATTTTCGTATCGTTTTAGCTGTAGAATCAAGTCTGTCTGCCTGTACTACCTTTTCCTTACACCCGATATATATAAAACCGCTTTGGAAAAGGAATCCGTGTACCCAGTCGCAAAAGTTTGTATGGGTTCGGTTCCTTTATAAGAATGTAACTTGGATTTGCTAATGAAAAGGATTTAGTGTTACCGAAATGGGTTTAAAACAAAAGTTAAACAATATTGCGTGAAAGGAAGGTAAATCGTTGTCTGCCATTTTTATTTCTAAGTATTTTTTTTTAATTGGGAAGGATGTCATGTGACACTAAGTTTAAACTACTAAAAATATATTTATGAAAGCAGTTTTTAATGGGTTTCTGCAATTCTAATATAAATGTGTCAAAGTCAAGAACCGTATCTTGGGAAGGTGTCCGTCTTAAGAAAAAACATATGATGCCATTAAATTTTGATTAATATTATATGGTAGTATGATGTGTCGTACGTCGAAAAGAATAGCTTTTATTGATTGCAAATACATTGCTAGTGGTCATAATATTTCTTCATTCAAAATCTCACTGAATTACATAAACCATTTACTATAACCTTTACTGAGTTCAAACTATACTTTGTTCTAATTTTAGAGTTGAAAATATGCTATTGGACGTAAGATTGAATCTAGGACGTCAGCCTGACGATTCCTGTTCTGATCCTTGGTGCACTAACAAAATTTTTACTCCTTAAAATGTAGATACTTGCAGGAGCTGCCCCAATTTCTTTGTTATACATTTTGTCTCCTCATTTTATTTTAAACTTATAAAAATAAAAAAAGGTTCTAGAAGAAATTGTATACTATTAAGGAATGAAAACCACAGGCGTGACGTCGCGAAAATCAAATGCCATTAACTCTTAAAAAGAGATAGGTACGGAAACATGTAGCGAACCTATGATAGAACATGAATCAGTAGATATTCTTTCGTATTGTAACGTTTATATTATGTGTTACGAAACGTTACGCTAACGATGGTTCTAATTATTGTCCCTTGTATTTAAGTATTTTATTTGTCCTTATGCCTTTTCTTACAAGTCTTATTACTGCTTAGCAAATACTTTCGTATTATTGTTAGATGCAAATAATGCATATTGTACCAAGAAAATAATTTCAGAAAATGTAAAATAATAATAATTACTTCTAACGAAAATATTCGTCGTGAAATTGTGTCGTTTGTAATCCAGTCTGTGTGGGCATTTAATGTAAATTTTTGTTTGCGTTTATCATGTTAAATAATGTCATGTGTATGATGGGGTACTCAGTTTCCGCAGTGTCTGTACAGTAAAATTCCGGCAGATGGCTCCTCGTGCATCACTTGGTGGTCAATGCTTAAGCGACTTTGTGCTAGAAGATCACTTTTAATTTTTGCATATATTTCCACTCGTGTGTTTCGTGATGGCAGTTTCGCTTGAGTGTTGTATACTGTTAAATCCTCGGCCCTTGAAGTTGATTTCCATTCTGAAGAAGAAGAAAATGTTACACGGTGCAGAGTTGGGTAAATCCGATGGAAAGTTAGTAGTATAATTTTTTTCACAGTCTTTACAGCAAGTCTCTACACAGCCTTTACAGTAATCCTCCCATGTTCTCTTCGTGGTACAAAATCCTATGCCGATTGACGGGTATCCTGAACGGACATTATTTTCAACCGATGTTCTGTCACTTTTAACATGCTCTTACGTTTGACCATGGCCTAAAGCATCTTTTCCAAATGTTGACTTCAACATTTCATGTGTTTCTGAAGCAGATTTTCTAGCTTTACCTAGTTTCATAAATTTCGTCACCTTCAATTTCGCTGTTACTCAGCGCATAACTGGGGGAAGATACGCTTAAAAACTAAATGCGACTTCCTAGGACAAAGACGCTTAGGGCACTGACTCTCAAAGGATGTACGAGGAATTGCTTGGTGGTGTTTAATCATTCTAGCTTAAACTTCACGAGCTGCAAAACTATTCTGAAAACTTTTCAGTACTCCGTTATATACGGTACACTTTAGAAAGAAAGAAAAAAAAATTGAGAGATTAAATGACATTAGAAATACGCACTACCAACTCCAAAAAGCTTTTTGAAAAATAAGTAATAATAAAATGATAAGGAAAATTCAGTTAACATAGCGAAACACTAATTCAGTTCAATCTTCTAAGCTTTATTTTATGCATGTTTTTATTATTTATCAAACGTAGGAAGAAACACATTTATTATGATGTAGGTATTGACCCTAAAGAACTACATGGTAGTTACAAAATTTTCTATTTAAAAAAAGCAGTCTTGTAACATGTTTTGTATTTTTTCATATTATTTACATTTTTAATGCAAACGGTTACCAAGTTTCAAAAGAATTGTTATATTTGTTAAGTTGTACTCATTTTTTTTTTTCTTCTTGGTTTTCTGTCTAAGATAAAACTTAGCAGTTTTGGTTGAAAAATGATTTATTGTATCAGTATTAGGAATGTGGAAAATAAATTAAAAATAAGTGCAATATGATCTTACAACAATAAAGCATTAGTGTTAAATTCATTAATAATAAAACGAATCAGCCATAAATCGTATTATAATATATTCATTATCAGTAAAACAGTAAGTCTGCGTCTAATGGAATAATACATATATATATTTGTTTTCTTCTGATTCCTGTTCTGTGTGAATCAGTTTAAGCACAAATACTTGCCACTTAATTTTCAAGTTTGAATTTAGAATGTGAAATGAATCAGCATTTAATTTCATTTGATATTCATTTACATGCTCCTTACTAGAATCAATATATTTCTTGCTTGTATGCATACCGAAGTCGTAAGGAAATGAACTTTAGAACACTAACTCCTCTACTATGATTGACAGAGTTGATGTACCATATTCCGCTCAAGGGAGTAAAACTTTCAAATTTGAATATTTCATAGTTTTGTGTTGAAACGTAACGGATATGGTGGAGGCGGATTGTCCTGCGAAGAACGTTTTTCTTTGTAGTTTTAAGGACTTTACGAGGACCAGGGTATTCAAAGTTCATTTTCCTGCGAATTCGAGTTCTGAATCACCGTGTATATATGTGTATTGTATTAAGTGAATCTTGATTCTTCAAAACTTCTAGTTTATGTAATTGGGGCAATTCTTAGTATCCAAATTAGAATTATATCTTACAGTCTGGTTGTACACCTGACAGCATCTTCAGATAGAGAAAAATAGGATGGGAAAAGAATGGATTACAAAATTGAATACTTCGAGTTCTTCTCAATTTCCTTACCCGTTATTTGCCATCTTATTTCCTCTCTCTGAAGATGGTGTCAGATGTACACTGAAACTGTAAGATGAAAAATAATTCTAATTTGGACACATCATCAATATGTGTCTTCCGTGTTCAGTTACTTGGAATAACTGTTATTTAGTAACATCCACATTTTATAAAATACGTGTAAAAATATTAAGAAAGAAATGTAAATCAAAAGTATGTGGTATATTTTCATTGCATTGATTAAAAGATTTATATACTTTCATAACTGCATTATTGTAAAGTTCCTTTTTTGGTATTACTGTGCTGCATTTCTAATTTTTCTGTAATGTATACTTGATTAAAGGAAAATAAAAGTAGTTGTTATAAATGCTGTGTAATTTCTGATCTACATTGCATACCACCTCAGTTCCATTGTTATAGAAACAACACTGCATGGTTACGATAGCTATAAACACACCACCTTGATTCTGCTTCATATCAAACTTCACAGAAGATAAGACAAAAGTATTATTAGAAACATTTCCATTATTCATTTAAAGAAGTATTGAAATGGTTACTGGAACTGTTTCTAATAATACCTTTGTCTTATCTTCTGTGAAGTTTAATATGAAGCAGAATCAAGGTGGTGTGTTTATGCGTGTTGTTTCTATAACAATTCCGAAATTGTTCCACACACTATGCTAGATTGTTCTGTCAACAATCTAGCATGGTAACAGCAAACATACTTTATCTTCAATATTACAATACGGCATGGCTACCATAGCAATATAATATGGTTATAGTACCTATGCAGGTTGTTCCATCTACCATCTTACATGGCTGCTTCAACAAGACGTTCTTGTTCACATAGCCATACCGTATTGTAGATATAGTCATATCATATTGCAACTACAGCAATATAGTATGGTTACATCAAGTATAAAATTTGGTGCACCTACCCTGCTATATGGTTGTCTCAATAAGACAGTATTTTTAAAATAGCCATAGGGTATTGTAGGTACTGTAATTTAGTCTTGCAAATACAACAATATATAATGGTTACAATGACTATACGGTATGGTTGTCCACCTGTTGTCCAACCATCTAGTATCTTTGCAATACCTATACGGTATAGTATTCGAACGAATATGGTATTGTAGGCAGAGCTATAAAGGTATAGTTGGGATGTAGCTGTATTGTAATCTGCATGGTAATATTGACTATTAACTCCGATTATAGTTAAATTTACAATACAGAAATATGATACTATTGCACATATGTATGGTAACAATAACCCGGATTTAATAGCCATACCTGTATGCTATTACTGGCCATAAGCATAGCTGTCCCTATATAAGCAATACTATTCTGGTATTATTAACCATTTAATGGTTATGCCAACTATACCATTTTTTAGGGTGTATCTTTGAGGCAAAGGGAGGTGATGATAATGTAGTAAATGGTGAAAGAAGAAAGTGAGATGAACGTGAGAGCACAAGAAAATCCACGCAATGCTAGTTGTTCATCACAAAGCCAACTTGGTGCAAGCTGGGATTGGTCCAAGAATCGCACTCTACCACTGAGCTACAGAGGCCCTTCAAAACAATGAATCAACACTTGGAAAACTTAGAGGACCAATTTGTAACGCTCCCGCGCTCGTTAAAAGATAACAAGATTTCAGCAGTCAACTCAAACCCAAAAGAATAAGAAAAAAAGAATCCCAAAAGGATAAGCAAATTTACGGTTCAACGGAACCGCAGATTTTAATGCAGTGGGGTGCTTTTGTGACTCCTTACTAATACTGAAAAATCAAACTAGAAACAGAATTCTGACCTTAAACTTGTAAACAAAAAATCTAGACCTCAATTTACCTGTACCTGGATAACAAAGATTCAACATTTTCTAAACAAGCAAAAGAG